>NC_057746.1:14032638-14061379 GCF_004010195.1 Chiloscyllium plagiosum | reverse complement strand
AGCATCCCCCACCCACACTCACACCCGCGCATTCCCCACACCCACCCACCCCTCCACCTACACACACGTTTCCCCCACATCCACCCACCTCCCCACCACTACAATGCGGCGCTCCCTCTGCTCTGCACTGCTGGTAATTTCTGTCTCTGTCTGCATGTAGTGTAGGGCCCCGGTCTGATTGCTGGATTTTTTTCATGAATGAAGTTGCTGACAATCGCCTCTCTGTACTTCTTCCCCACCCCTCACCCCGACTCCCCTCTGCAGGTGACGGTGACGGCCACGGCCACGATCACTCCCACGTGATGTCTGTCGGCCTCTGGGTCCTCGGTGGAATCATCGCCTTCCTCGTGGTGGAGAAGTTTGTGCGTCACGTGAAAGGGGGTCACGGTCACGGTCACGGTCATTCTCACGGTGCGTTGGGGACCGCATTCGGCCATCCGGGTGGGCGGAGGCCCCTCATCGGCTACCCCTTTTGTTGCGTCAGGGGTTGCAGAGCTGGAAGGCGAGGGGTTGAACTCCGGAGAAACCGCCCTGTGCTCTGAGTCTTCCACGCTTGCTGCCCCATCTGTCACGGCCCTCGAACTGAGTGGCCGGCTGAACCGTTTCGCGTTGCTGTGGGCCTGGAGTCACGTAGAGCAGGTGGTGGCTGTGAACCACTCCGGCCGCGTTCGGTTGTGTCAACCAAACTTGCATCACTTCGGTCACCATGACGAGACTGGACTCTGTGTTCCCCAGTGTCCGCACTAAGTCGTCAGTGGCTTGGCTGCTCCTTTTCTGTGTTTCTGCCTCAGTCATAGAGATAAACAGCCCATTCGGTCCCACTCATCCATGCTGACCAGATATCCTAACCTAATCTAGTCCCGCTTGCCAGCACTTGGCCCATTTCCCGCTAAACCTTTCCTATTCATATACCCGTCCAGATGCCTTTTCAATGCTGTAATTGTACCAGCCTCCACCACTTCGTCTGGCAGCTCATTCCACACACGTACCACCCTCTGCGTGAAATTGTTGCCCTTAAGTCCCTTTTATATCTTTCCCCTCTCACCCTTAACCTATGCCCTTGAGTTTTGGACTCCCCTACCCCAGGGAAAAGACCTTGTCTACTTATCCTATCCACACCCCTCATGATTTTATAAACCCCCATAAGGTCACCCCTCAGCCTCCGACATTTCAGGGAAAACAGCCCCAGCCTGTTCAGCCTCTTCCCTGTAGCTCAAACCCTGCAACTGTTGAGACTGTGAACGGGCTGAACGACATGAATAACGTTCCAGGACTGGTTGGATGGGACTGCAGTTCCATTTCCCAGCATTTGGCCCAGCTGCGTGGCTGCAGCTTTCAGACTCGCAACTGCACGTGGACCTCGGGGAGAGAGAGAGAGAGAGGCAGAAGATTTAAAACAAAAAGGGAATATCGCTCATTTCATGCTGACCCCTTATTTTGGGACTGTGACCTTAGGTCTAGACTTCCCCATGAAGGGAAACCCCCTCTCTGCTTCTGTCCAGCCAAATTCTCTCTAAATCGCACATGTTTGAAGAAGATCACCTCCATTCTTTTGAGTTCCAGTTTCATTCCAAACTGTCTATACGTAAGGCAGGTTGTTTCTGTTACGTGGCACTTGGTTAGAACTGGAAAATGTTAGTTGCCGATAGAGTCAATATGCAAACAGCCCCATCGGTTCAACCTTTTCATGCCAACCAGATATCCTCCATTAGTCTAGTTCCATTTCCCAGCACTTGGCCCCTATCCCTCCAAACGCTTCCTATTCATACACCCATCCAGATGCGTTTTAAATGTTGTAACTGTACCAGCCCCCAGCACATCCTCTGGCAGCTCATTCCACACACGTACCACCCTCTGCGTGAAAGGTTGTCCCTCTGGTCCTTTTTAAAATCTTGCCCCCCCCTCCCCCTCACTTTAAACCTACATCATCTAGTTTTGGCTATTCACCTTATCCATGCCGTCATGATTTTATAAACCTCAATAAGATCATCCCTGTGTCTCTGACACTCCAGGGTGAAAAAGTCCCATGCTTATTCAGCCCCTCCCTGTAGCTCAAACCCTCCAGCATTGTTGTAAATGTTTCCTGCACCCTCTCAAGTTTAACAGCATCCTTCCAAAGCAAGGAGAGCAGATTTGAATGCTGCTTTCCAAAAGTGGCCTCACCAATGCCCCACACAGCTGCAACATGAACTCCTAACTCCTACATGCAATGCACTGACCAATAAAGGCGAGTGTACCAAACGCCTTCACCGCTCTATCTACCGATGACCCCACTTTAAAGGAACTATGCACCTGCACCCAGTCTCTTTGTTTCAGCATCACTCCCCAGGGTACCTTTTATTAACTGTAAATCCTGCCCCTGGTTTGCCTTACCAAATTGGAACACCTTGCATTGAACTAAATCAAACTCCCATCTGCCACACCTCAGCCCATTGGCCCACCTGATCAAGGTCCGTTTGAAAATTCCCCAGATTACTGGGAAGTCGGGGTACAGCTGGCTACTGGATACAGAGGGGTAGGGGAGTGGGATGCAGCTAAAGTGTCGGTGCCAACAACACCCTAATGGTGTTAGATTGAACACTGTAAGAGGAGATTCACTTTGTATCTAACTCCATGCTGTACCTGTCCTCGAACTGTTTGATGGGGACAGCTTGAGAAAGCTTTACATTCACTTTAAGAGTAGAGAGCCCTCTAACTCTATATCTAACCCTGTGCTGTCCTGATGCTGGGACTGTTTGATGGGGACTATGCAGAGAGAGCTTTACTCTGTATTTAACTCCATGCTGTCCCTGTCCTGGGAGTGAGTGAAGGGGACTGTGTAGAGAAAGCTTTACGCTGTATCTAACCTCATGCTGTCTCTATCCTGGGAGTGTTTGATGGGGGACAGTGTAGAGGGAGCTTTACTCAGTATCTAATCCCATGCTGTCCCTGTCCTGGGAGTGTTTGATGGGGGACAGTGTAGAGGGAGCTTTACTCAGTATCTAATCTCATGCTGTCTCTATCCTGGGAGTGTTTGATGGGGGACAGTGTCGAGAGGGTTTACTCTGTGTCTAACCCTCTGATCGGGGAGGCGCTCAGATGCCGGGGCTCTCAGCCTTTGACTCTCTCTCTTTCTGATCCTCCAGCTGCTGCTCCGAAGGTAAAGGAGAGCTCCGAGGAGGAGGAGAAGGACAACAACAAACATGGTGAACCGAGGGCGGGCAGCAGGCGCCGGAAACCTGAAAACCCCCGCGCCAAGAACGAAGCTGCCAAGGCACCGGGACAGGGTGAGTACCATGAACCCCCCCCATCGCCCAGACTGTAGGGTGGGCGGGGCTTGGGGTGGGTGGGATTGGAGGTGGGTGGTGGGCCAGGATTGGAGTGGGTGGGGCTCAGGGTGTACAGGGTTGGAAGTGGGCAGGGCTTGGAGGTGAGGAGGGTGGGCGGGGCTGGGGACATGGTTGGAGGAGGCTGGGCGCAGCAGTGGGCAGGGCTGGAGGTGAGGAAGGGCAGGGCTGTGGCTGAGCAGGGTTGGAGGTGAGCGGGGCTGGAAGCCCACTCCTGCAGGTGGGAAATGTGTCGTGGTCTTGTGGTGCCCCTCCCCACGTCCCCAAGTTGTGAATCCCTCCAACGATGTCACCAGGATCTGCCGGGGTTATGCCGCACGGTGGATCCCGGGGGAACACAGCAGGTCTGTGCAGGGGCCACACCTCTGACTGAGACATGGTGATGGACTGACTGCCTTTCCACTGAGCACTGTCTCACAGAGAGTCTCTCTCTCCCTCCCACCCCCAACCCCCGCAGTCTCGGATATCAAAGTGTCGGGATACCTGAACCTGGCGGCTGACTTCACCCACAACTTCACCGACGGCCTGGCGATTGGCGCCTCATTCCTGGTCAGCACCAACGTGGGCATCATCACCACCATCACCATCCTGCTCCACGAAATACCGCACGAGATCGGAGACTTTGCCATCCTGGTGCAGTCCGGCTGCAGCAAGCACAAAGTGAGTGTCGCTGGGTAACGTCGCCCCCTGGAGTCGGTCTTACGACCAGCGCTGGCCCCACATGACCGTCACAACCCTGACTTGAATATTCTCATCTCGCTGATTAGTTACCCCCTGCCCTGCGGCCTTGTATCTCCCTCCCTAATTGTCTGGATAATCTCCACCAACTGCATGTTCCAACCCAGATCTCTACACTCCTCGATTTTCACCCACCTCCACTTCTCTTCCCACCCACCGATTTTAATTGCTGCGATGTCGGTGGCTGTGCCTTCAGATGCCTAGAATCTTAGAATCCCCACAGTGTGGAAACAGGCCCTTCAGCCCAACAAGTCCACACTGACCCTCTGAAGAGTATCCCACCCAGACCCTTTCCCCTATTACTCTACATTTACCCCTGACCAATGTACCTAACTTACACATCCCTGAACACTATGGGGCAATTTAGCATGGCCAATCCATCCTAACCTGCACATCTTTGGACTGTGGGAGGAAACCGGAGCACCCGGAGGAAACATGCAGACACTGGGACAATGTGCAAACTCCACACAGACAGTCGCCCGAGGCTGGAATCGAACCTGTGTCCCTGGTGCTGTGAGGCAGCAGTGCTAACCACTGTGCCACCCATGGCCCCAATCTCTGGGATTCCTTCCCAAAACCCCTCTGCCTGGCTCCTCTTAATAAAGACAACCGTGCTCCTGGGCCTGGTTAGGTTGGTCTTAACAGGTATGTGTAGCGGGCTGTGGAGAGATTCATCTCTGCCAACTGCGTGTCTTTCTTACAAAGTTCCACTCATGTCTGGGTCTCCATGATGGTGGTGGGCGTGAGTGAGAGAGAAAGAGACATGCAGTGTCCCTCCAATGCTCTTACTGACTTTAGTGTGTGGTGGGCACCGCGGGGGGGGGGGGAGGAGAGAGGGTTTTGTAGTGCTTATTTCCACCGCCTCCAGTTCCATTTTGATTTCGCCCCTTCCCAATCTCCCTCACTGTCGCTGGTTTTTGCATCACCTTTAACAGGCTTTGTTTGTTATTTAATTGGCTACATGGGTGTTTTACTGGTGCTGGCGGCTAGCAGTTTGAAATTTAAAAATCGCAGTAATTTGGTGGTGGGGAGGTTGTCTGTGATAGCATTTCTGGATTTAAGGGAAAAAAAACAAAAGGCAGTACGTAACACTGTGATCACCTGCCCAAGTCCCTCGCTTCTCTGTGACTAAATTGTTGAATGATGCAGCACGCTAAGAAGCTCATTAGGCCATTCTGCAGGTACTCTCAGGAGCTACCAAACAGTCCTGTTTCCTTGCTCTTTTCCAATATCGTTTTCTCCCCCCTTCCAGTATTTAATGGTAGTCATAGCATCATACAGCACGGAAACAAACCCTTCGGTCAAACTCGTCCATGCCAACCAAGTTTCCCAAACTAAACTAGTCCCACTTACCCACACTTGGTGCATAACTCTCAACCTTCCCTATTTATATCCAAATGCCTTTTAAATGCTGTAACTGCCTCTGGCCATTCATTCCATACACAAACTGCCCTCTGTGTGAAAACATTGCCCCTCAGGTCCCTTTTAAATCTTTTGCCCTCTCACCTTAAAATTACACCCTCCAGTTTTGGATCTCTTCTCCCCCCACCCTTGGGATAGGATCATGGTTGTTCACTTTATCTGTGCCCCTCCTGATTTTAGAAACCTCTGAGGTCACCCCTCAGCCTCCTCCAAGAAGAGAGAAAGCCCAGGGAGAGAAACCGAGAGAGAGAGCAAGTGAGTTCAGGGAGAGAGAAAGAAGTGCATACAGAAAGGGAGAGAGAGAAAAACTCTGGGAAAGACAGAGCGAAGAGAAGTATCTCAGAGAGAGAGAATCAGAAAGCCAGAGAAAGAAAGAGAGAGAGAGAAATGCCCAGTGAGAGAGACAAAGAAGGACAGAGAGAAACATAACTCTAGACAGGAGAGAGAAGTCAAGGCAAACAGAACAGTCGAGAGTGTGTAAACTCCAGGGCAAGATGAGAAAAGGACAGAGACAGGTAACCTGGGGAGGAACCAGGAACAGGGATACGGACAGAGCAAAACGCCGAAGAGAGAAGGAACAGGGTAGGGGCGCGGGAGAGAATAAAATAAAAAAAACCCAGGGTTAAAGACAGAAGGACAGACACAGGGAGGAAGTGGGAAACCACGGAGAGAAAAGGACAGACATGGAGGGAGAGAGAATAAGGCCCAGGGAGAGAGACCGAGATGCATAGATGTGGAGAGAGACAGAAATCCAGGGAGAAAACGAGAGAAGAGCAACCACATCAATATCTAAACAACAGCAGAGAGCTAGTGATGGACAGAGAGATCGAGGATAGTGTTCAGAAGGTAGAATGATCCTCAGTCAGGTTCTGGGAGATCTCATAGGGTTGAGAGAGAAAGAGATGTGCAGGGAGATTGGAAAGATTAAACAGTTCTGGAAAAGTGAGGAAGCAGAGGGTTGTAGGAAGAAAATCTGCAAGGGGAATGTGAACACAAAGATGTGGAGAGAGGGGAAAAATGGGTGAGAGACGGGCAGGAGCACGGAAGCAGAGATGAGAGCTGTAGTGAGAGACTGAGGTCGTAAAAGCTGTGGGATCAGACTAAGGTCTGTGCAGCAGCCCCCCTCCCATGCCTTCCTGCTCCTTTGTCGCCCCCTTGTGGCTAAAAATACCAGAGACTGGCCGAACCCCACAATTATCTTGTGTGCCCAAGAGAGCAAGTGAATAGCCAGGGGCCTGCAGCATGGTTCAGTCCATGAGCTTTGTGCAACTCCCTGTGCACAAACCGCCCATGTTGGAGCGTTACAGCAATAGTTGCTGCTGCACCCCAAGGTGCAGAATTAAGCTGTGAGTGAATCGGAGATGTGTCATGTGACGACTTAAAGGTTGGCACCTCCGATGTCTCTGAGTGGGGGTACGTGCGCCCAAGGAATGTGCCTGAGATGTTGGTGCCCAATGCCTCACCTGGAGATCCTTGTGAGCAAGCCGCCAGTTGAAGTTGTCAGATACCAGCTCTGCCTTCCGTGTCAAGAGTTCTTGGCATGCGTTTGGCAGGGCAGGGAGCTCCACATCAATGAGGTAAATAAGGTCATGAACAAACAATAATCCCCCTTAATAACCTCTACCTAATGAGAACCTCGTCCTCAGTGCCCAGAACATAATTACAATTCTCAGGGGATTCTTCCGGCCATCACAATGAGCCTCACGAGACTCCTTGCGCAGTTCTGTCACGTTGCTCCCATCAGCCGAACCTGTTCAGGCCCCTCTAAGACTTCCGTCCATTAACTCTACTGTTTTCTCTTTGTTGATGCTGCCTGAGGTGTGTGTAAGTGAATGACAAGGAGACAGGCCGATTTATTCTCATGCTTTCTCTGGGGTTCCAGCCCTTGTCTGAGGATTCCTCGGTGCAGAACGATCTGATTCTCTCTGTCTCCTAGGTCCTGACTCAAGTGTGGGCACCACTGTGGAGAATCCACTGTTGTACGTTCCCATTGAATCTGCTTCCACCGTCTTTTCAGTTGGTGGGTGTCTGACCATGACCCCCTGCTTTTAAAAGCAACATTTTCTCACATTTTTCCCCCCCCTCCGGTTCTTTTGCCAGTCGCTTGTAATCTGTGACCCTTTGGGTTACCAGCTTTTCTGGCACTGAGCACGGTTGTTCCTTGGTGGCTTGATTGCAGCCCCTCGTAACACTGTATACTTTTAAATCTGCCCTCAGTCCTCTCTGCATTGAGCAGAACCCGAGGTTCCCCAGTCTCTCCACCCGAGCTGGAATCACCTCACCCACGGTGCGATCTCAGTGAAATTCCCCTGGGTAGACCAGATCTTGAATGGTTGCTGGAAAGCAGGCAATGCTGGTGAGGCTTCCCACATTTTTCACATGTTCCTTTTGAAATCTGGCTGTGATCGAACCCGGGTCCCTGGTGCTGTGAGGCAGCGGTGTTAACCACTGAGCCACCCAGTTCAGGTCAAACCGATAATTGATAAAGTTTGAGTAAAGGGCTGGTGGCTTTTCCCCAGGGATTTCAAGACTAGTGTTTAAAGTGAGTGGAGAAAGATTTTTTTTTAAAAAAGACAAGGGGGTAATTTATTTTCAAACAGGGTGGTTCGTGTGTGGAACGAACCTCCTGAGGAAGTGGTGGATGCAGGTATAGTGATAACATTTAAAAGACATTTGGGTAAGTTCAGGAATGAAAACTGTTTGGAAGGAAATGGGTCATGCGCAGGAATGATGCGACTGGTTTAGTTTGGATCAATGTGGACAATTGGACCAAAGGCTTGCTTTCCGTGCTGCACGGCTCTAACCTTTTTTTTGTTGTTCACGCAGAGGATGGTGCGTGTACGGAATGAGCAGCCAGAGGAGGCTGGTACAATTACAACATTTAAAAGGCATCTGGATGGGCTTATGAATAGGAAGGGTTTAAGAGGGATATGGCGAAAGTGAGGTCTGGAGATCAGAGTCGAGAGGGGATGCTGGAAAACCACAGCAGGTCAGGCAGCACCCGAGGAGCAGGAGAGTCGCTTGAAGGGCTTATGCCCTAAAAGGTTGATTCTCCTGCTCCTGCGATGCTGCGCTTTTCCAGCATCCCACACTCAACTTTAGAGGAAAATGGGACTAAGTTGGGTTTGGACATCTGGTTAGCATGAGCGACATGGACCGAAGGGTCTGTACATCTCAATGACTCCTCTCATGTGTGTTCCTCTCTCTCTCTCGCAGGCCATGATGCTGCAGCTGATCACCGCCGTGGGTGCCCTGGCCGGCACCGCCTGCTCTCTGATGGCGGAGGGGATCGGCGAGGCTGCCACCGCCTGGATCCTGCCGTTCACCGCCGGGGGCTTCGTCTACATCGCCACCGTCTCAGTGATTCCGGAGCTGCTGGACGACTCGAAGCCACTGCAGTCACTGCTGGAGATCGTCGCTCTGCTGGTCGGGGTCCTCATGATGGTCCTGATCGCCGAGTATGAGTAGGACGGTGGGGGCGCTGGGTCAGGGGCATTTGGATGAGTGGGGTACACACACACACACACACACACACACACACACAGAGAGAAAGGGAATCTGTGAGGGACACTAGGCAGAAGGTGATACATAACTAATAGGAACCACTAGGATGGAGGGCTGCAGCAAGTCACGCAGCCCCCCCCCCCCCCTCAGCTCCTGCAAACTGGGACTCCTCCTGGTGGAGTTCATGCTCAGGAGTGGCAATGTTTCTCGGCTGATAATCAGTTTTATATATAAATATTATATATATATATTTTTTAAAGAAATTGTCATTGTGCCGGTCTGGGTGAGAGTCCAGATCCTTCCAACCAGATGTTGCTGTTTCAGTGAATACGTTCGCTGGGACAAGGAGGGGGGAACGGGGGATTGGAGGGGGGAGGCCTGGATGGTGTTAACCAACCCTGTCCAGCCTCCCTCATTTTCTCTTTTTTTCTTCTTGCACACGTTGCCTGGAAAATCCGTCGTGGGGTCCAAAGCACTACGTGGCTTGGACCCCCACAGCACCCCAAAAAACACTTGTAGTGAACTCGAGTACTGGAAGCGGACTCCAGGTACGGGGAGTGTTGGGTTGGGAAGGCAAGGGTGCGGGGGCAGGAGAGGTCGCTGTAAGACTCTGGCTACATTCACGTCCCCCTCCCCAAGGATGGCTCCAGCAAAGGGAAACCCTGATGTGTATCCCCCACCCCCCAAACACCCCGTCCAATTCTTACTGGCAATTGTGCATTTCACACCAAAGTCGTCTCATTTCTAGAGAATGGGAGGTGGTGGAGAAAACTGACAAACAGGTGGAAATTTAACCCAGCGCACCACAGGCAAGTGAGCAGAGAGTTGGGTTAAAATTGCTCCGTGTGTATATACATATGTGTAACTTTCTTTTTGTAAAAGTATAGTTTTTCATTTTTATTTTTAAGTGCTGTAATCTGACTCCGTGTAGGAGCTGCATTGGAAGAGAATCATGGCTACAATTAGTTGGGTTTACCTGTCGTCATTTCCTTTTGCCGCACAAGTCCTGTATCAACGGCTCTAAAATGATTAATAAAAAAATAAAACTCGATCCTTTTCAATTTAAGAAGCTTGTGTAAAGTAGAATCCACATGCAGACTAGATGGTGAGAAGCTCAAGTTTTCTCCGTTTTCACTGACCCATGAACTTGCATCCCTTCACCCCATTAACTAACTCCTAGGATTCTGCTGTTCAGGGCAGGGCTTTGGAAATGCAGTACTAGGAAAGGGGCACCAGGGGGAACAGGAAGAGAAGGTGCCCTGATGAGCTGGGACAAATGGGAGAAAACGGCTGCTCATGGTTATCTCTGGTATGACAAAGTAGATAATATTACACCCTACTGCAGTTGCAAGCCCTCAACTGTTCCAACTCACACCTACACTACCTCAAATTTTAACCTGAGAGATTCAAGATCATCCAGGACTCTGCTGAACGTATTCTAATTCACCCCTAAAGTCCCATTAACCCTCTGTTCCTACACTTGTTGGTCAACATCGTGACACCTTGCTGTTAAAATTCTCATGTCGATTTTCAGATCCTTCAGTGCCTTCCCCCATCTGTGAGATAGCTGCAGCCTGCTTTTCAGCATCTCCAATTTGAGTCTCATAACACCAGTCATGCCTCTAAGTTTCATCATTCCCTTCCTCAATCTCTCCACTGCCTTCGAGACTCAGTCATACAGCACAGAAACAGACCCTTTGGTCAAACCAGTCTATGCTGACCATAATCCCAAAGTCAACTAGCGCAATCTGACTTATGTCCCTCCAAACACTTCTTATTCATAAACTTATCAATGTCTTTTAAACATTCTAACTGCACCCACATCCACCAATCCTCTGCAAGTTTATTCCACACACAAACCATTTTTACAAATTGTCTGTCGTCTTTAAAATCATTTCTTTTCTCAACTTAATATGACTCCTAGTCTTGAAACCCCCTACCTTGGGAAAAGACACTTGCTATTCACCTTATCAATACCCCTTATTATTTCATAATCCTCTGTAAAGGTCACCTCTCAATCATCCACACTCCAGTGAAAACAGTCCCAGTCTATCCAGCCCCTCCTTATAACTCAAACCCTCCATTTCCGTCAACATCCTGGAAAATCTCTTCCGAACCACCTCCAGCTTAATAATATCCTTCCTCGAAAGGGAACCAGAGCTGGATACAGTACTCCAGAAAAGGTGTCACCAACAGATTGTTCCAACTCCTATACTCAAAGGTCTGAGCAATGAAAGCACATGTGCTCAATGCTTTCTTAACTACTTTGACTGCTCTCCCATTTATTGTAAAAGTGTGACCTTGTTTGTTTTAACAAAATGCAAGATCTCGCATTTATCCAAATTAAAATCCATTTGCCATTCTTCGGCCCATTGACCTAACTAATCAAGATCTCTTTGTCATCTTAGATAATCTTCTTCAATGTCCACGATGCCACCAATTTTGGTGTCATCAGCAAACTTACTGACCATGCCCCCTATATGGTCATCCACGTAAAATAATAAACAAGAGGACCCAGCACTGTTGGTGACAGGGCTCCAGTGCTGAAACAACCTTCCACAATTACTGTCTCCTGCTGTGAAGCCAATTTTGTAGCCAGTTGGCAAGCTGCCTCTGAATCCCATATGATATAACTTTACCATGTGGAACCTTGTCAAAAGCTCTACTGAAGACCAAGTAAACAATGACTAAATAATTTTAACGCTTTAACCCCAGCCAGTGGGACTGAGATATCAAAACTGCTCACAAATTACAAATAGCATTGTAGCAGAAATGTACTTTTACGTTTTGCTAAATTAAATTAAACTGCACATGGACAAGGAATCGTGGAAGAAAACAACAGCCTGACAACAAAGCTTCCAGAAAACTATTTAATTCACTTTCAGAAGCACCAGGAAACAGCAGCTGACATTTGTCCGTGCCCCAGAAGGATTCTCAGCTGACTGGTTGTTACAGGATCAGCAGAAGTTCCTTATGAATTTCCTCCAATCGAGAACACAGCAGAAACATATAGATCCAGACACTGATTCCCTCGAGTTGGAGTGGTTACGTAGTGTTGAGATTAAGAGAAGGAGAGAGAGGTATTCCACAGAGAACACAAACACCAGCACACACCCATTTCTATGCTGTTGCCTCCATGCAAGTCACTGGCATTGACTCTAGCTTTAACGCTTCATATCCTCAGCCAGGTTCATGATTGCAACCCTCTTTACCACTGTCTTCAACAGGGAGGTAAGTAGAGACAGTACCAAGCTAGAATGGCCAGGTGTACAGCGCCAGTGCAGGGTCCTGCAACCTGCCCAGCTCTGCACCCATTCCTCTGTGTAAGAGAAGAGTGAAAATAAATTCAACCTTGATTGGGAAGAGGGTGGTGTTGGTAATATACCCAATCCAGATCCATCAAGAGCATGCTTGAGATTGAAGACTGATGAGTGATGATCCAAGTATTCAAATAGCCAGTTGACATCAGAAGAAGCCAATTTATGAATGGAGTGATGATGGGTGCGAGTTATTTGGGGGGGGGGGGGGGGGGGGAGGTGGTGTTAGGTGAGGTGAGAAGTGTTGGAGGACCTGGTGTTGGCACGGATACAGACTGGGGTGGAATCCTTCAGGCTGGCCACTCTCTGAAGGGACACCTGTACATGAGCGGGTCTGACGCTCCACGTGCAACACACCTGCTTGCGTGCTATTGACGGCCGTGGCCGCAGCGTCCCAGAAAGATTCAGACAGGAACGTGAGCGAAGGACGCGCTGGCCCAACCCCCATCCTCCTCGTCACCCCAAAAACCTGGACAGGTCTTCTTTGATCTCCGCTTCATCCCATGGACCATGGATGTTGCTGTGGGGAAGGCAGCGACAAGAGATAAGATGGAGTCAGGCATTAGTCAGTGCAACCAGCCTACCCGTGCGCAGACAGCACCCCCTGCCATCCGACCCACGTCACCACAGCAGAGATGGGCTATGCAACCAGGATTGCGTGGGCAGAACATCGCACCAGTTCCCTGTCCTCCACATACATGAACAGTCAGCGACTGGGTCGGCTTCAAAGCTCCACTGAGTGCAGCCGTGTCACCAGATCACGCGAAACAGACGTGCATTTACCAAGCCTTTCAGAAACCACACAGAGGTCTCAAAAGTGTTTCCCAGCCGATTATTCAGCTCCAGGATTCTATACCACCCAGCAGTCAGTTCGCGCGCAGTCAGCTCCCTTGGCGCTGACCCCCCCGACAGTGCCGTGCCCCCCCTCAGCACCAGAATAAGCCTGACTGGAATTTCGGCCCTCACTATGGGTGCGCTGAGTACCACTTACTCTTTCGAGGACTGTAACTTGATGAGGTAGTGAGGACACAGCAGGGCAACTGCTAACAGCAGCAGAGCGAAGAGTACAGCTCCTGTGAGAGAAACCGTCAGCACCCCCAGCATGGCAGCCAGGGTGAAGGTAAGGGTGACCACCAGGTAACAGCGAGGGGTGATTGCCTGGACAACAAGAGAATAGAGAGACAGAAAGAGATACCATTAACTGAGAACTGGCTGATCAACACACCAGCTGCTTCTAATATCTGCACCTGGCCATACTCTTCATCCCTAGATTAACCAGTGCTGAGCTGTACAACCATTATAGCAGGGGAGGCGTGGGTGTGCTAAGGATACTGATACTCCACGCTTCAGGCTCTCTGCCTTTATTCCTGATGAAGGGCTTTTGCCCGAAACATCGATTTTACTGCTCCTCGGATGCTGCCTGAACTGCTGTGCTCTTCCAGCACCACTAATCCAGAATCTGGTTTCCAGTATCTGCAGTCATTGTTTTTACCTAAGGACACTGATATGACAGCTACTCATTTCCATTAAGTTTCACAGTATTGGTCCTCCCATCTTGCACAAGGGTCAGAAGTGGAGGCAGTCGCTGATAGAATGAAGTCCAACACCATCGGTGACTCCCAAAACACTGAACCAGTTCATGCCCTAAGACCCGAACAACACATCTAGGCTGGCTGGGACCGAAGGGTGGCAAGTAACATTCAAGTCACACAACTGCCATTGCCCTCATTGCTACTAATGGCATTTCATAGAACATAGAAGAATACAGCGCAGTACAGGCCCTTCGGCCCTCGATGTTGCGCCGATCCAAGCCCACCGAACCTAAACTAGCCCACTATCCTCCATATGCCTATCCGATGCCCGCTTAAATGCCCATAAAGAGGGAGAGTCCACCACTGCTACTGGCAGGGCATTCCATGAACTCACGACTCGCTGAGTAAAGAACCTACCCCTAATATCTGTCCTATACCTACCACCCCTTAATTTAAAGCTATGCCCCCTCGTAATAGCTGACTCCATACATGCAAAAAGGTTCTCACGGTCAACCCTATCTAAACCCCTAAACATCTTGTACACCTCTATCAAGTCACCAATAAACCTTATTTTCTCAAATGAAAACAGCCCCAAGTGCCTCAGCCTTTCCTCATACGACCTTTCTACCATACCAGGCAACATCCTGGTAAACCTCCTCTGCACCCGTTCCAGTGCCACCACATCCTTCCTATAGTATGGCGACCAAAACTGCACACAATACTCCAGATGCGGCAGCACCAGAGTCTTATACAACTGCAACATGACCTCAGGACTCCGGAACTCAATTCCTCTACCAATAAAAGCCAGTACGCCATATGCCTTCCTCACCGCACTATTTACCTGGGTGGCAACTTTCAGAGATCTGTGTACATGGACACCAAGATCCCTCTGCTCATCCACACTACCAAGTATCCGACCATTAACCCAGTACCCCATCTTTTTATTACTCTTACCAAAGTGAATCACCTCACACTTAGCTACATTGAACTCCATTTGCCACCTTTCTGCCCAGTTCTGCAGCTTATCTATATCCCGCTGTAACCTGCCACATCCTTCCTCACTGTCTACAACTCCTCCGACTTTCGTATCATCCGCAAACTTGCTCACCCAACCTTCTAACCCCTCCTCCAGGTCATTTATAAAAATGACAAACAGCAATGGTCCCAAAACATCGCTTTTCCATCGCTTCAAAAGCATCTTGGTGGTTCCCAGTGACCACAAAGGGAACTGGACTAGCCATACAGAAGTAGCTTGCAGGAGTACACCTGGATTCACGATTGCTGCTTTCACTCCTGTCTCGTCAAAGCCTGTTCATACGATGCACGAGGGTGGGATGAAATGCTCTCCACTTGCCTGAATGGGTGCAGCTCCAACAATACAGACTCCGCACTGTGTATGACCCAGCAACTTGCTGGTTAACACTGCATCCACTACCTGTAAGATTCACTCCCTTCACTACGGTGCACTTTGGCTTCAACATGTCGAAATTGTACAGAAGTAACTCATCAAGGCCCTTTGAAACAGCACCTTCAAACACATGCAGCTCACCATTACCTTCTCCAGGTCAATCAAGGATGGGCAGCAAAAGCTGGCCTGGACAGTGATGCTCACGTCCCATGAATGATTGAAATAGGCACAGCTCCATCTGGATGTCCAGTATAAAGTTAGTCCCAGGGCCTTGTACTACATAGTTAGCAGCCACACTGAGTCAGTGCGCCCAAGACAGGAGGGGAGGACTCATCTGTGCAAAGTTTCACTCTTGCCAAAAGAAAGGGAATCCCATTTTTTCTCACTAAGCAGAGTGAGGGTACAGTCAAAGGGCATTGGCAATGGCGGAGAGATAAGGAAGCAATTGGCAACCCATTGTGAGCCACCCCACAACCTGTGGCCCACTGCATTCGACCCCCACCATATGCCCCCAATCTCGCAGCCCTCCAGCATCCCCTCCAACCCCAGAACCTTTCCACTTCACACCCGAGAGCTCACCGTCCAGTCCTCCATTTCCCCACCCCTTCTACATCCCCTCAACCTCGTCCTTCACCTTGATGGTCCCTCACACCCCATGATCCCAGCACGTCCTCCACACAAAGCCGCACCTTCAGCTTCTTCTGGAACATGGGCCACAGGGCGAAGACCTCGATGGCCAAAGTCACTGTGACGAAGGCGTGGAGCGAGCTGGGGAGTCGCGAGGCCAGGCACACTGAGGCGAAGATGGCCATGTTCAATGAGAGAGTGCTGGAGACGCTATAAGGAGAGCGACAGAGAGAGAGAGAATGTAACAGAACTGCCAGGGAACAGGCAACATAGGTAAGCTTGGAAGGAGCCAAATCAGTCAACTTGACCACTAAATAATTTGATGGAATATTACAGAATGGAAATATTCGCCTTTGATATTGGGCTGGTCCCTCTTCCCCCATCATTCCTCCTGCAAAGATATTGCTTCTGGGTCAGAGAGTACTAGCTGTTCACGAAACCCATCCCACTTCATCACATCAGGGGTCACAAAGATTTGCGCATTTCTATAGCACTCTTCCCCACCTCCAAGAACATCCCAACACGACTTCCAGAACAACTAAAGTACTTCTTTAGAAGGGCAATCACAGTTGAAATGTAGCAAACGCAAAATTGTTGACAGCAATATAATAATATCCAGATAATCGGTTCTGATGGTGCTGGTTGAGGGGTAAACCACAAACACCTGCAGCCGAGACAGGGTAGGTGCGGTTCTAAAAGGCAGCTATGTCATCCTCTTAAAGGACAACTCTGAGATGGGCATTAGACTGTTGGCTTTGCCAAAAACACCCACATCCTAAGAGCAAGTGACTGAAGAGCCCCAGTCACGCTCAGTAAACTTCCAGTCTTTTTCTACATGCTTGCCCCCCACTGAGAATGACAGGGTCAGCACTGAGGAATGGGATCCACGCCCAGTCTGGATGGAGACCAAGGTGTACAAATTAGATATGGAAATAGCTCCCTTTATTATTGAGAATCATGTCTGAACTCAGATCATTTACCCATCTCGAACGGATTGTAACTCGACTAGAGGTGTGCAAACTGCAGTCCTTAAGTTACGTATGGCTCTCAAACTTTCCCAATTGGATTACATTATCACAAAAAAAGCCCAAAAATATTCTAGGTCAAGGAAATAAAGAGCCATACTTTAATTGTGTGGATAAAAGGTGAATAATGATGCTACAGTTTACGGATAAAAATGATTAAATTGTCATTATGCTCTAAACAAATACATTTGTGAGCACCCTCTAACTTTTTATAATGTTGATTCAAGAACTGCACACTATAGTCCAATTGTGGCCTAACCAACCCTTCACACACTTGCAGCATAACCTCCCTGCTCTGAAATTCTGATCTGAGGAACGGTCACTCAGCCCATAACATTCACTCCGATTTATCTCCACAGATGCTGCCAGACCTCCTCCTGAGCTTTTCCAACAATTTCAGTTTTTATCCCCTGTGCCTTCTTAACCACTTCATCTACTTGTCTGACTGTTGGACATTTACTGGGAGGTCTCACTTTGATCCTCAGTGCTTCCCAGGAGCCTAATCATTCATTATGTATTCCCCACCTTGTTTGTCCTGCCCCAGTGCATCACCTAGACCTATTCAGACTGAAACATACTGAATTTTATTGAATACAGATACAAAATATATGTTCAATTTGGTAAATTGTTAAGTACTTGACTTTGAAATGTTCAAATTTCACTCTTTGATTCAAGTTTTGTTTATTAAAAAAAAAGGAATTTTCAAGTTGCCAACCCTGACCTACAAGTGAAAGCGATTGTAATAAAGGACCAATTTCCAGCCGATTAGAACTTACATGGCAGCATTGGCTCCATAATCAAAGAATATCAGGTGACCCAACAGCATAAAGACCTGCAAAACAAGAGACAGACAGGGAGACAGAGAGAGACCAGACGTTATTCAGGAGCGAGCTCAGTCTGGGATTACAACACACAGGGATGGATTTTAAAAACAAGGATGCTCTTCTGTCCAAGGAAAAGTCAGATTGGATTCAAATGATTTACTGTGCTTCTCTGTCTGCAGATGCTGTTAGACCTGTTGAGTCTCTAGAGCAATTTCTCTTCTTACTTCAGATTTCAAGCATCTTTCAGTATTTGGCTATTATTTTTACATTTTTAAGGTGTGCGTACCGGGATTCGACAGGTCAGCAAGTACAGGAGTGATTGGTGAAACATGACAGGGTCCAGATAGATTGGAAGAGGAACTGTTCCCACAAGTGTCGGACCTCAGCTTTCAGACAAACACCTGAGAAAGAGTGGAGATTTGAGGTGAAACCCTTTTGCACCACAAGTGGTTAGCATCCAGGATGTGCTGCCTGAGGAAACGGAGGAGGCAAGGTCGATCGAGGCTTTCAGGAGGTGGACAAGTATTTGGAAATGAGGAATGTGACAGGGAAAAGAAAGGGGAGTGGAACTAGGTGCATTGGCCCTCAGGAGAACCGCGGCACACAACAGAATGAATGGCCTCGCGGGGTGTGGTAGCAATACTGTGAGGCAGCGGGGTGTTCATTGAGCTCAACTTTATGTTGGAAGGTTGACCAGCAGGGTGTTGAAACAGACCAGTTCAAATTTGGCAGAAGCAGAAATGAGGGTCTCAACTAAAGTTGTGGTGGGGCAGACGTGCTGTATCAGAGGGCTGGTTGGGCAATGTTACGTAAATTCAAAGAGACAGTCTTGTTTACAACTCAGAAGATGGAAATTGAATGACCAAAGATATCGGAGGGTTGTGGTGTGGCAGAATTTACAAGGGGTCGAGTTTGTGGTGGGTTATAGATAGCTGGATCAGCGTTTTAAAATTGATTTAAGAGACAGAAGAGGGAAAACTCGAAGGGTAAAAGGAAAGGAGGTTGTGACACAGTCCTGTCCAGCCCTAATGGCTTCTGCCCACTGACGGATGGCACAGTAAACCCTTGTGCCGCCACTTACAGACATGGCGTAGATCGTATCGGTGCTGATGGATTCTGTCAGCGTTTTCAGAATCGGAGCAAATCCATATGTGAATGTCACAAAGACGACAGTGCTCTTTAGGTCAGCCCATCCTGTGGAGAGCAAGTTGGAACAAATCGAGGTTAATGTCACAGTTTTACCTCCATGCTCTACCACCCGGGAACGCGCTTTAAACAACAGATCGACAAATGGTGCAGGATTCAGCAGTCGGGCTTAGCCTGTGTAAGGACGTCCCTGAGCTGGAAGGCCTTCTACCTACAAAAGGCATTTAACAATGCCGGTCACACTTTTAAACATTTTTAAATGCAAGTTCTCATAAAGTCTGAATAACTTATTAACCTTTCGTTAAGTTGCCCCGTCACTTTCAGAACCTGTGCACTACCACACCCAGCTCTCTTCACTCCAGCCCTCTTTTTAATAACCGTTCCATTTTAATGGTATTTTCTGCCTTCAGTTGCTCCAGTCGCATGCATCACTTTACAAATTCTATCTGCTGCACTTCTGCCCCTTTCCACCTAGACCCCTTGAAGAGGGGAGATGGGGAAGCAGTTTTTTCCTCACTCAGGAGTGGTCGGGCTCTGGAACTCCCTGCCTCAAAGAGTAGTAAAGGTAGAAACACAACTTTTTTTTTTTTTTTAAAAAAAGTGCCCAGTTATGTACCTGAAGTCCCCGTAACTTCCAGAGATATACTGTCCAGCAACTGCCGGAAAGTAAAAGGAGGCTGGGTGATTTACCTCTAAGCAGGCACAGCCACAATGAGCAGAGTGACCTACTTTAGTGCCGTAAATGATTCTACATATTCTCAACATCCAAACAGGGAGCAGGGATATGAAGAGAAGGCAGGGGAATGGCAGTGCATGAAGGACTGATGATGGAGGGTCCAGCATGATGTCTCAATATCTTTCTTCAATGTGGTGTCAATTCTATGATTCAAAGACCATGTTTACTACATTGTCCAGTTTTTGTCATCTGCGTTTCTGAAGTTTACCCTCACGTCCACTTTGTTAGAGGAGGGGAGAACAAAAAAATACTTGAAAACCTCAGTGGGTCAGGCAGCAACTGTGGAGAGAGAAACAGTTTCTCATGAAAGGTCAAAGACGTGCACGCGTGCGTGTTCTGGTCAGCCATGAGATGGATGGAAAGCTGGATCTTCAGTGACAGCTTCAGACTCCATGGTGCATGGGAAAACTGCACATTGCCACTGCAACTGCATCTACGCAAGTGAACTGTAACCTGCTGCGACCATCTCGTTAATATTAACAGTGCTGTGAACCTGGGCAATCTCCAATATGTGGCTCCTCCACTGCAGCTCTGCATTTTTATCCCTTAGTCAACTTCATATCCGTACTGTCACTGCCCCTTCTATCCCACTGGCTCCCATTTTGGAAACGCCCAAGACTGTGGCACTTTATCAGACACTTTGAAACTCCACATCCACCATCCTACACAAGAATTAGGAGTAGGTCTTTTAGCCCATCAAGCATCTTCTGCCAGTCACTAAAATCATGGCTGATTTGATTATTACACAACCGTTCTGACCTGATACCTTAAAACATTTCGCTTAGCAAGGATTTGTCTAATTCTATATTAACAATATTCAAAGATTTTGCTGTCATCACTTTTTCAGGAAAGAGCTCCAAAGACTCATGACTCAGATAGAAGTTTATTTCTTTGGTCAATGGATGTACACAATTACTCAGAGTTTCAGATTTCCGCAAGGGGAAATATCCTTTTCACCTTCACCCTCTCAGGATCTTTCAATCAAGTCACCACCTGTTCCAATTCCAACGGACACAGGCCCAGCCTGCCAAACCTTTCCTCATAAGATAACCCACCCATTGCAGAGATTAGTCTTCTCTGAACTGCCTTCAATTCATTTACATCTTTTCCTGAATAAGGAGACAGAAACTGCACACAGTATTCCAGATGTGGAGAAACTCAGCAGGTCTGGCAGCATCTGTTGAATGAGAAACAGCTAACGTCGAGTCCTGAATGACTTCTTCAAAACACTGAAGTCACACACTTGAAATGTTAAATGTATTTCTGTCCAAGGATGTTGCCAAACCTGCTGACTTTCTCTAGAACTTGGAGGTGTGGTGTTGGACTGGGGTGGACAAAGTTAAAAAAAAAAGTATCACGCAACACCAGGTTATAGTTCAACATCTACCACCTGATGAAGGTACAGTGCTCCGAAAGCTAGTGCTTCCAAATAAACCTGCTGGACTATAACCTGGTGTTGAATGATTTTTAACCTCAACTTTCTCGAACACTTTAATTACATATTTATAGTCCCTGCAATATTTTGTTTTTACTCTAGATGCAGTCTCACCTTGCATAAATGGAGCAAAGTGGTCCCGCTTTTGTACTCAGTTCCCTATGCAATAAATGACATTCTCTGAGCTTTCCTTATGATTTCCTGTCCTCAAGTCTCCTTATCAAAAAACACAAGTGAGTTTGTCAAGCATAGTTTTTCCCTGGCAAGTCTGTGCTGACATTCATCAGTTGGTGCTTGCGCAAATGGCTCGTCAACTTTACCCTAGAAACTTCCCCACTCCCCATGTTAAACCCCAGGATTGTGTAAAAGCTGTAACGTTTAGAGTCATACAGCACAAAAACAGTCTAACTCGTCCACGCTAACCACACATCGCATTCTGAGCTCGTCCCATTTGCCAGCTTGCTATTCATATCCCCATCCAGATGCCTTTTAAATGCTGTAATTCTACCTGCTTCCACCACTTCCACTGGCAGCTCATTCATACACACACCATCCTCTGCGTGAAAAAAAACTTACTCCTCAGATCCTTGTTAAATCTTTATCCCCATCCAGATGCCTTTTAAATGCTGTAATTCTACCTGCTTCCACCACTTCCTCTGGCAGCTCATTCATACACACACCATCCTCTGCGTGAAAAAAAAACTTACTCCTCAGATCCTTGTTAAATCTTTCCCCTCTCACCTTAATCCATGCCCTCTAATTTTGCTCTCCCCCATCATAGGAAAAAGACCATGGCTATTCACCTTATCCATGCCCCTCATGATTTTATTAATCTCTACAAGGTCACCCCTCAGCCTCTCACGCTCCAGGAAAAACAGCCCCAGCCTCACCCTATAGCTCAAATCCTCCAAACCTGGCAACAGCCTTGTAAATCTTTTCTGCACCCTCTCAAGCATCCTTCCTATAGAAGGACGACCAGAATTGTATGTAGTATTCGAAAAGCAGCCTTGCCAAAGTCCTGCACAGCCGTAACATGACATCCCAACACCCATACTCAATGTTCTGACCAATGAAGGCAAGCGTGCCAAATGCCTTCTTCACCACCCTGTCTACCTGTGCTTCCACTTTCAAGGAACTATGCAAGTACACACCTAGGTCTCTTTGCTTGGCAACACTCTCCAGGACCCTCCATTAACTGTACAAGCCCTGCCCTGGTTTGCCTGACCAAAATGCAAGTTGCATGCCTGAAGTGCTCTGGAGACAGTGTTGTGCATCATGGTGAACGGCAGATGAGCATGTCTGCAGTTCTCTTTCTTTATCGGTTTTTATGTCATCATAACACAGCAAACTCCTCACTTAGCTTAGTCCTCTTCAAGAGTACTTTCTGCTTCTGTCAAGGAATCTCTAATTTGGACCCGCAAAGTGCTCCCCTCATCCTCTAGCGATGCCCTTTCACTGTTAAGGACCTGGTCATCCACTCTTAAGCAATGTTGATTTCAGGGATAAATGCAATCCTGGGATAGTCAACTGACTGAAGGGTTTAGTAATAGGATTCCCGCTTTGGATCATCCACTGAATGGATGCGGAGAGGGGTCCAAAGTTCAAATGTTGAACGAACTCTTTCTTTTGGGGCAGTGGCGATATCCCTCCCTCCAAGCCAGAAAACCTGGGTTCGAGTCTCACCTCCTCCATCTGAACAGGTTGATTAAAAAAAAAACATCCTCATCCTGCGATAGGGAGGAAAACATCAGGCTGTTCTTCTGACCAAGTGTTGCAGGATCTTTGAAGCTCACCTGCAAAGAGAGGCAGGGCCTTGGTCACTATCTCAGCCACTTTGCCCCAGTACCACAGTGGGAGGGTCAACATGTGTTGTGTGCTAGAACAGGACTTGAACCTCAGGACCTTTAGACTCAGAGACAAGAATGCGACCCAATTGGACCACTGTCAGGGAATCCCTGAGCCCCTACAGAGAAGCATGAGCGATCAATGAAGAAGGCTCTTGACTCAATCTCCTGGGGACAGGTCAGTTTTCAGATGAATTTTACTTGCGTACAGGCTATTTTCCGGCAGGCTAACACTTGCCAGCCCACGAGCTCTGTGTTCTGGGTCTAAATTTAAACAGGAGAAGGCGCAAACCTCCTGCCTGAGCCCTTGGAGTTGTCACGGGATTTGCACTTACGTGTTCGGCCGCTGAGATTACGTCCTGCCCCCGAGTCAATGACATCAAATGTGAGGTAGCCGACGAGAGAGAGGAGGAGGCCGTACGTAAAGAGCCGGTAAGGGGACAGGTGACTCTGGTCCATGTACCACCACAGGACAACAAATACACACACACTGGGGGAAAAAAAAACAGTGGAGCAGTGAGAAAGCAGCACAGCAGGGGTGGAATCAGCATTAGTTACTTTTATGTGGCTTTTTAAAATTAACTTGCTCTTGGGATCCAGTAGACAATTTTCAGAAGTTTTAAAATATTGAAAGAAAACAATTTACTTTACAAAAAATCGACAAGGTTTGGCCAATGGAACTAGCAATACAAATTATGTGAGGGACTGCAGGAAGGGAGAGGCTGCAGTGCAGATGAACTAGCAATGTAAAGATGAGTTAGTAGCTACGAAGTGCAGAAAAGGGAGAGACAGGCTACAAAAGGAGAGAGCTACTTGAAAACCTTTCATTAAAGGAACCTCACAGAGAAAGGGAAACCCAAGCTAAGGAATTCCTTGCCAAGTGATGTGGAGTCTCTACATTAAAGCTGTAGAGGTTCTGGAGCGATTAACTGGACGGAATCGCTGTAGATATTATTGCAGCGAATGCTGTTAGTCATACTGTTTAATGCCAAAACATTTATACCACAACACACTCATTCAAGTCTTTACCACATCTCAAGCATCTTACACACTGAATTCCTTGAGGTGTAGAGACAGAGAGAAACTTAAACTACAACACTAGAGCTGTAACCTTACCATACATAGAGAAGTATTGTCAATTATTTTTAAGACAGCCATTTGTTATTAATGTAGTGTTCCATGCCAATTTAAATACTGGGTGTGGAGGAAATTAATGTTTTGTGTGTTGTGATTTGAAATTTAATGGAGTGTTGATGCTTCTGTGCAAGTCTGAATGCTCAACATCAACATAAAGGTATTGTTACATCATCTCAAGGAGAATAAATGGAGATAAAAACAAAGTCCTGAGAAAACCAAAACACAGCCCCGCAAATCAATGGGCAGCTGAAGAAATCTCAAGAACAGACATCGAAAGAAAAATAATTTTGGCTCTTCATCTAATAGCACATTGCCGTGCAAACCCAAGACATGTAGCACAATGGATTCTAGTCCACAAATCTGGCCCTGAGCTTCTAGTGGCCTGTCACTTTAATCCCACCCTGACAGCGATGTTCCAGTGAAGGTCAACGCAGGGTCGCTCAACAGCACCTGATCTTTCAATTAGGCCCTTTACAACTTTTTAAGATTCAACATCAACAATTTCTTAGCGCAACCATTTTGTTCCTTTTTGCTTTGGCTTTGAGGGGCCAACTGTGGGGTCTGATTCTGCATGTGATATGCACACCTCCTCCGGACCCCTCTTTTGTTTCGTTACTTCTCCCTTTCCCACTTCCCATTAGCCTTCCAGCATCATTCCTTGATCATTTAGTCTCTCCTGCCTTCCATTCTGCCAAAGATTGTGCCTTCGGTTTTTCCCTCATCCTCCCTCCTGTTAACTATCTCTGGAACTTGTCTGAATCCTGTTGCACCTTGAAGGTTATCAAGTTCAAACGAAAGGCCAATAGTCTGAAGTATTAATGCTGTTTCGCTCCCTCTAGATGCTATCTGCCCTGCTGAGTATTTCCTGCTTCTTCTGGTTTTACTTCAGATTCCCATTACTGGCAGCAATTTGCCTTCGGGCAACCCTAACTTGCACTTGCAAAGTAAAGTTGGGTGTGCTTACCTGGACAACTGATGGATGACAACACTGGATTCACACACCACTGTCCAAAACCGGTACTGGCGCACATAAACTGGAACGGAAAATAAAGCTTATGATGATAAAATCAAAGGAACGTGCCAACTTTGGAGCAGGAATAGGACATTCAGCCTTTTGAGTTTCCTATGCCATTCAATAAGATCATGGCTGATCTGGTTGTGGTCATAACTCCACTTTCCGGTTTAGAATGTCACCCTTCCCACTTCTTGTGATTCGAAACTCGAAATAAGCTGAGCTTCCAGACTGGACACTGCACCCTTTTAGACTCAATATTGAGTTCAATCATTTTCCAGCTTGTGGCACCTTCTCCCATGTCCTTACCCCAAACTCTGGACCTTGATAACACATAATCTGCTTTTACACACCACCCATTGTTAGCTGCTAATTGTCCACTAACAGCTAGCCATTCTCCCAGGTGAACCACTCCTTTGCCTGTCCAACTGTTCTTCTCTCTCTCTTTGGGCTCTATCCCAAACCATTGTTTACTCCTTACCCCCTCCCCCACTCATATCTTCTGCATAAAAACCAACCTTTTCATAGCTACCATCAGTTCTGAGGAAGGGTCACTGAACCTGAAACATTATCTCTGTTTTCTCTTCATAGATGCTGCCAGACCTGAATTTTTCCAGCAATTTCTGTTCTTGTTGCTGATTTTTCCAGGATCCGCAGTCACTTCATTTTATATTCCAGACTCCACTGCTTTCTGGAGAAGAGAATCCTGCGTAAAATGACCCTCAGAAAACAAGATCTACATCTACATCTTAAATGAGACCCTTTAGCTTTAAAGGTGTGTCCACTCTTTCCAACTAGGGAGGTGAAGGCATCCCTCAGTATCCACCCCATCAAGTCACCTCAGGATCTTATACATTTCAATGATATCACTTCTCATTCTTTCAAACTTCAATGGGTATAGGCCTGACCTGCTTACCATCTTCCTCAAGCTTTCAGTAAAGATCATTTGGACCATCATCTTAATGCTGGCTCTTTGAAGCACCTAATGAATGTGCCCCACACTCATCTCTCTCGCCCCACAGTCCTGTAATTCCTCCTCTGCCTCAAGTATTTATCCAATTCTCTTTTGAAAGCCAACATTGACCATGCTTCAGTCTGCAGGCCTGATCTTCAGCATTACCCAGCTCCCTGCCTCACACACATTCCTGTCCTCTATTTGTTGCACTGTGCCAGTGAGGGCCAACATAGGCTGAAGGAACAACTCTTAACCTTCCGATTAAGCACTTGACACATTACTGGACTTAACATGGGGTTCAACAACTTGATCAGTGGATTATCAGTAGATAGGATAGTGAAGGCAGTGTTCAGTATGCTTTCCTTTATTGGTCAGATCACTGAGTAATGGAGTTGGGAGGTCATGTTGCAGCATTACAGGACATTCATTAGGCAACTTTTGGAATTCTGTGTGCAATTCTTGTTGTGAAACTTGAAAGATTCAGAAAAGATTGATAAGGATGTTGCCAGGGTTGGAGGGTTTGAATTATAGGGAGAGGCTCAATATGCTGGGGCAGTTTTCCCTGGAGCATCAGAGGCTAAGGGGTGACCTTACAGAGGTTTATAAAATTATGAGGGTCATGGACAGGGTAAACAGACAAGGTCTTTACCCTGGGGCAGGGGAGTCCAGAACTGGAGGGCATAGGTTTAGGGTATAGGGGAAAGACATAAAAGGGACCTAAGGGGCAACTTTTTCAAGCAGAGGGTGATACGTGTATGGAATTAGCTGCCAGAGGAAGTAGTGGAGGCTAGTACAATGACAGCATTTAAAAGACATCTGGATGGGTATAGAGGGATATAGGTCAAGTACTGACAAATGGGACTGGATTAGTTTCGGATATCTGGTCGGCATGGACAAATCAGACTGAAGGGTCTGTTTCCATACTGTATATCTCTATGACTTTATATCTTCAAATTGTGAACTCTGCTCTTCATTTTGAATTTACTTTGTTGCCACATGCTGGTCTGAATTTTGTTTCTTACTTTTTCGCTTTCAGTCAGAGGTATTTATTATTCTGCTACCTGACACTTGCTTTTTTTTCCTTGTATACAACCCTTAACACTTTTTTGCCTTTTGTGCCCTGTCATCGTCATTATTTAATCTTGTATCCTCTACTCTCAGACTTTCCTTGTCCTTTCTCCTCCTCCTGCTTTACAGCAGCATAAAACCTGTCATACGTCCCAGCACCTGATCAGTTTTGAAATCACATTGAGGTCAAAACATTGATTCTGTTCCATTACCGACAGGCACTGCCATTACATTGCTCCATTACTTTGTATTTCAGATGACGAACACCCACCAGTACTTAGCTTTTATTTATTGCTCTTCCCCAACGGCCCTTAAACTGAGGGGCATAGAGGGCAGTTAAGAGACAACTGTCTTATTGAATACCTGCAATCACAGGTAGGCAAGACTATGAAAGAACGGCAAAGTTTGCTTTTTCTCATAAGGATGTTAGTAAATCCATTGGGGTTTTACAACAATTGGTGATAGTTTGATGTGCACCTTTATGGGAGGCTAACTGTACAGTCTAGATTTAAGGTGGAATTGTTTCCAGTGGCTGAATTATTTTGATACTTTCTAAACTTATCAAAACCTTCCATGCTTTTGAACACCTCAGTTAAAAATCACCTCATAACCTTCTTTGCTCAGAGACAAGCCGCAGTTCCTCCAAGCTCTCCACCTGAGCTGATCTGTGTTATCTACCCTGGTCCGAATCAATAAGTCTTCTACATAGCCATTCCAATCCTAGACACAAAGTATCAAAGGTGCAAGCTGCCAAATGATTCCCAGCTTCAAATGATTACTCTGGCAGTACAAAATGCATATTATTCATTCCTGTGTAACGAGACTACATATTGAACGATATTACAAAGTGGATGAGATTCCCCCCCTTGACACCCCATCTTTCTCTTGTCACTCAATGATTATTGACCCAATTTTGAACTCAGCCCAATCAATCTAAGTCCTGGGTTTGAAAACTCTGATTATACAAGACTGGTCAGCCCTTAGTTTACACCCTTTCCCCGTACACACAATGTGGGATTAATACAGGAGCTGAATTTACAAAGCAGCAACACAGCAATGAATTCTGCTGGCAATCCAAGATACAAAGGATGGTTGCTATTACAGGGAAAACCAATCACTCTAAAATGTCACGCAGAGGGTGGTACGTGAATGGAATGAGTTGCCAGAGGAAGTGGTGGAGGCTGGTACAGTTACAGCATTTAAAAGACATTTGGATGGGTGTATGAATACGAAAGGTTTGGAGGGATATGGGCTGGATGCTGGCAAGATTGGGTTAGATTGGATGGGCAAGATTGGGACGAGACTGGGTTGGGATATCTGGTCAGCATGGACAGATTGGACCGAAGGGTCTGTTTCCATTCTGTACATCTGTATGACTCGGTGAGACCTCATAGGGACATGGGAGCATGAATTTTATGAGAAGGAAATGTGTAATAAAACCTCAGCCCCACATAAAGCTGCACAGATTATGGGTGTATCAATTGAAAATGTCAAGACAGGCATGGGTACATTCTTACTGGGTGAGAGCTTTAAATAATGGAAAATAGAAACATTGGCTAGCCAAGGTCTTATCGTCCGCAAACTTAGCCAGAATACTGTCAGTTCTTTCATCGAGATGGTTAACGTTCCCCACCTCCCATTTCCTGCGTCCCTCATACGAGGCTGGGGAAGAGGGGGGATGCCCC
>NC_057746.1:14017021-14032138 GCF_004010195.1 Chiloscyllium plagiosum | reverse complement strand
AACATTCAGACAATTCGCTGTATTTCATGCTGATTCTGTGTAAACATGAGCCCGGTGATAATACAGAAGGGTCACGCTGTTTCTGATGACTTTGGGAACAATTTTAAACAGCAGAGGAATTTTGACTGAGAAAGGAATTTTTTTAAAAAAGGGCATGATTAAAACATTAAATAGAGCCAATTTTCTGGGGAATTGGTCATTCTGCACAGAAAGAGACCAGAGTACTCATGTTGTTTCTGCGAGAGAGCTCTGCAATTAGTCTCAAACGTTTGCCCCTTCCCCCAGACTCCCCCTTCAAGTATTGACGAATTCCCTTTTGCAAGTTACTGCGATTCCATCGTTTGTTTGACCACAACCCCATCAAAACGTCTTGCTGCTTTCAACAAACCCTATCATTTCCCTCCCTTTTCTTTTGGTTAACTATCCAAAATCTGCATCACCTGTGAATCTCCCTCCCATTGGAAAGAAATCTTTCTTATCGACTTGATTGAAACCCTTCCTGACTTTCATACGTCAACTCTTCCCTCAGCTTCCCCAGTTTATGGCGCACAATCTCACCTCCTCCGGTCTCTCCATTTCCCAGAAGCCTCTGATCCCAGCTACCACCCCGGAAAATCTATCCTGCGCTCTCTCTGTCTCTCTCTCTCTCTCAGGTTCACACAATCATACATCTCCCTGATGTGACCTATGAAATCGCAATCAATCTGTTACAAAACCTGCAGGGACATCGATAGAATCACTTCCTTTCAAGGTCAGCCTTACCTGGATTAATAACCTTTAGCATTCGTTTCCAGACTATATACTGCAGCGGGCCAATGGGATCGTATAGATTCAGATTTAATTTGGTTTCCGTGGGTTTGATTTTAGATGTCTCCGCTCTGCGTAAACATAATGTTGTTAAATCAGAGTCTGTTTTCTTCTGTTACAAACGCGCAAATGCAGGAATATATGAATAAGCAGCATGGCAGATTCCATTCTAACTTAGTTGTGGCATCAACACAGACTGCTGAAGGATCAGTTCGACAATGTTGAGATGTTAGTGCAACACCTCAATGCTCTGGATAAGTACACACTGGCAGTGGCCATTGACTAACACAGTCGAACTGGGCTTGAATTAGTCACATCCAGACAGATCATGGGGTTGCAATGTGGTATAATGCAGAAATAGGTTAATCATAGAATCTCTACAGTAAGGGACCAGGCCATTTGGCCCATTGAATCTGCACTAATCTTCCAAATAGCAGCCCACCTAGACCTATCCTATCACTGTTACCCTGCAAAACCCCATGTCTAACCCACACAACCTACATTTCCCCATGGCTAACCCACCTAGCCAGCATTTCCCCATGGCTAACCCACCCAAACTGCGTTTCCCCCCGGGTAACCCACCCAAACTGTATTTCTCCATGGCTAACCCACCCAAACTGCGTTTCCCCATGGCTAACCCACCCAAACTGTGTTTCCCCATGGCTAAACCACCCAAACTGCGTGTCCCCATGGCTAACCCACCCAAACTGCGTTTCCCCATGGCTAACCCACCCAAACTGCGTTTCCCCCGGGCTAACCCACCTAGCCAGCATTTCCCCATGGCTAACCCACCTAGCCAGCATTTCCCCATGGCTAACCCACCCAAACTGCACTTCACCATGGCTAACCCACCCAAACTGCATTTCCCCCGGGCTAACCCACCCAAACTGCATTTCCCCATGGCTAACCCACACAGTCTGCATTTCCCCATGGCTAACCCACCCTAACCAGCATTTCCCCATGGCTAACCCACCCTAACCTGCATTTCCCCACGGCTAACCCACCAAACCTGCATTTCCCCATGGCTAACCCACCCTAACCTGTATTTCCCCATGGCTAACCCACCCAACCTGCATTTCCCCATGTCTAACCCACCCAACCAGCATTTCCCTATGTCTAACCCACCCAACCTGCATTTCCCCATGGCTAACCGACCCTAACCTGCATTTCCCTATGGCTAACCCACCCAAACTCCATTTCCCCGGGCTAACCCACCCAAACAGCATTTCCCCATGGCGAACTCACCCAACCTGCATTACCCCATGACTAACCCACCCAACCTGCATTTCACCATGGCTAACCCACCCAACCTGCATTTCCCCATGGCTAACCCACCCAACCTGCATTTCCCCATGGCTAACTTACCCAACCTGCATTTCACCATGGCTAACCCACACAACCTGCATTTCCCCATGGCTAACCCACCATAACCTGCATTTCCCCATGGCTAACTCACCCAACCTGCATTTCACCAAGGCTAACCGACACCATCTGCATTTCACCATGGCTAACCCACACAACCTGCATTTTACCATGGCTAACCCACACAACCTGCATTACCCCATGGCTAACTCACCCAACCTGCATTTCCCCATGGCTAACTCACCCAACCTGCATTTCCCCATGGCTAACTCACCCAACCTGCATTTTCCCATGGCTAACTCACCCAACCTGCATTACCCCATGACTAACCCACCCAACCTGCATTTCACCATGGCTAACTCACCCAACCTGCATTTCCCCATGGCTAACCCACCCAACCAGCATTTCACCATGGCTAACCCACCCAACCTGCATTTCCCCATGGCTAACTCACCCAACCTGCATTACCCCATGACTAACCCACCCAACCTGCATTTCACCATGGCTAACACACCCAACCTGCATTTCCCCATGGCTAACTCACCCAACCTGCATTTCCCCATGGCTAACCCACCCAACCTGCATTAACCCATGACTAACCCACCCAACCTGCATTTCCCCATGGCTAACTCACCCAACCTGCATTTTCCCATGGCTAACTCACCCAACCTGCATTACCCCATGACTAACCCACCCAACCTGCATTTCCCCATGGCTAACCCACCCAACCTGCATTTCCCCATGGCTAACCCACCCAACCTGCATTACCCCATGGCTAACTCACCCAACCTGCATTTCACCATGGCTAACCCACACCATCTGCATTTCACCATGGCTAACCCACACAGCCTGCATTTCCCCATGACTAACTCACCTAAGCTGTATTACCCCATGACTAACCCACCCAACCTGCATTTCCCCATGGCTAACCCACCCAACCAGCATTTCTCCATGGTTAACTCACCCAAACTGCATTTCCCCATGGCTAACCCACCCAACCAGAATTTCTCCATGGTTAACTCACCCAACCTGCATTTCCCCATGGCTAACCCACCCAACCAGCATTTCTCCATGGTTAACTCACCCAACCTGCATTTCCCCATGGCTAACCCACCCAAACTGAATTTTCCTATGGCTATCTCACCCAACCTGCATTTCACCATGGCTAACCCACCTAACCTGCATTTCACCATGGCTAACCCACCTAACCTGCATTTCACCATGGCTAACCCACCCAAACCGAATTTTCCTATGGCTAACCCACCCAACCTGCATTTCCCCATGGGTAACCCACTCAACCTACATTTCCCCATGGCTAACCCACCTAACCTGCATTTCACCATGGCTAACCCACCTAACCTGCATTTCCCCATGGCTAACCCACCCAAACCGAATTTTCCTATGGCTAACCCACCCAACCTGCATTTCCCCATGGGTAACCCACTCAACCTACATTTCCCCATGGCTAACCCACCTAAACTGAATTTTCCTATGGCTAACCCACCCAACCTGTATTTCCTCATGACTAACCCACACAGCCTGCATTGCCCCATGGCTAACCCACCCAAACTGAATTTTCCTATGGCTAACCATGGTGCATCCCTCGCTAAAAATGGCTGACCAACAGGCCTGAAAGATGCAAAGGGAAAATAAGGCTCAAGTGTCAGCAGAACATGAGAATAGGTGGTCTGGTGTGTATGACCATAGGAACATCAATAAGAGTAGACCATTCAGCCCACCGAACCTGCCCCACTGTTCAATTTTGGTCACATCCCATCGTCTACATCAACACCATTTTCCAACACTATCTCCAATTAACGTCATGGGTTTCCAGAAACCTTCTGATTTCTGTCTTGAGCCCACTCGATGGTTGAGCTGCCACAGATCTTTGGGGTAGAGAATTCTCAAGGGTTCACCAACCCCCGAGTGGAGAGTTTCCTCCCCACCTCAGTCCGGATCGGCCTTCCTCTTATTCCGAGACTCTGTCCCCCCTGGTTCCAGCGTCAGGGAGATAATGCTGGCTTTAGCTAATCAATTGATTTTGTTGGCAGTTCAAGGATGAGGTGATTGGGTGCTGCTGTTATCTATTCAGGAATGGAACCATCTGAGTGGGAGATGGATCAGGAAGTATAGGTTTGGCTGAAATTATCAGAATTATTTAAGATGATAAAGCAATTTAAGGTGAAGGATTGGAGGGGATGTGTAGAAAAACTCCTCACCTGAAGGGGAATCCAGAACATCCTGTCAGGGAGGGTGGAAAACCTCACAAACACTGAAAAAAGAGCTTGGAAGAGCACTTCAAATGTCATAACATTGAAGCCTGGAAATTGGGACAGGTGCAGACGCGACGGGCTGAAGGGTCTCTTCAGGAGCCTGAAGGGGCAGCATGGTGGCTGGGTGGTTAACACCGCTGCCTCACAGCGCCAGGGACCTGGGTTCAATTCCCACCTCGGGCAACGTCTGTGTGGAGTTTGCACATTCTCCCCGTGTCTGCGTGGGTTTCATCAGCGTGCTCTGGTTTCCTCCCACAGTCCAAACAAGATGTGCAGTTTAGGGTGGATTGGCCATGCTAAATTACCCATGGTGTCCAGGGATAGGTAGGTTAAGTGGGCTTGTCAGAGGAAATAGGTCTGGATGGGTTACTCTTCGGAGGGGCCAGATGGCCTACTTCCACACTGCAGGGAGCAGGAAGGTGCAGGCTATTAACCATGGGAAATGCAGGGTTACTTGGATAGAGTAAGAGGGGTAGGTCTGGATGGGATGCTCTTTGGTGGGTCAGTGTGGACTCAATGGGCTGAATGGCCTGCTTCCACACTGCAGGGATTCTATAATTCCATTCAATGTGTCTCTAATATCTGGGGAGAAAGTGGATTTGCTGTCCCTGTTCACCCTCCTGCCAAAGCAAGCGATTCAGAAATCAATTTGCCCTGGCAATGTGCGCTCGTTCGCCGAATTTGTTTGAAGTGGTAATTGCAACGAAATCACGACTAGCTGACAGAACTAAAAGCTGAAATGTAGAGAAAAGATTACATACCCATCAAGCAATTGTTTTATGTCCTAAACACCAAAATAAAATACAGCAGGTTAGAGGTGGCAAGGATGGAAATAGACAGGCAAACGTTACAAAATCCAAACGTATTCAAGAACAACTTATCATCATTAAGGACCTTTACCTTAATAGGTTGTCCCCAGGGCAATCACAGAAGCAATTAAGAAGCTAAATTAAACATCGAGCCACATAAGGATTGAAATCTCACTTTCTTTATCAATTTCTTTGCCCTCCTTGCAAATTCTAAATATCTCCCAATTGTTGAGGGCTACAATTTCCTGGCTGCTTTGTAAAGTCTCAGACCATTGAGTACAGGAGTTGGGTCATCATGTCGAGGTGGTGCAGGGTGCTGGTGAGGCCTCTCCCGGAGTACTGTGCGTAGTTCGGGTCACCCCGTCAGAGGAAGGACATTACCGAGCTGGAGAGGGTGAGGAAAAGATTTACCAGGGTGGTGCCAAGGGTAGAGGGTTCGAGTTATGAGGAGAAGCTGGTTAGGCTGAGGACAATTTTTCACTGGAGCGTAGGAGAGGTGATCTTATAGAGGTTTGTAAAATCATGAGGGGTATGGATAAGGTGAATAGCAAGGGTATTTTCCCCTTGGGTATGGGAGTCCAAAACTAGAGGGGGATACTATTAAGGTGAGAGGAGCAAGATTTTAAAGGGACACAAGGGACAACATATATTTACACAGAAAGTGGTTCTATGACTCTATGTCCATAAGCTATGTCAAAGATTTGGGTTTTAAATCATTGTTTAAAGCAGGAGAGGATGATGGAATGGGGGTTATGAAGAGAATTCCAGAGCTTGGGATATTGTCAGGGGAAGGCGCCGTCACTAACGGTGGAACAATTAAAATCAGGGATGTAGAACAGGCCCAGCATCAGAGGGGCAGAGACAACGCAGAGGGCTCTGGAGGTGATTAGAGGGCAAGTTTAAAAGGAAGGAATTCAACTTCGAAAATCAAGGCGAGACCTGACCAGTAGCCAACGTCGGCGAGCGAGCGCAGAGTACTTCAATCGGCCCGGCCCGGCCCAACCTTATTAAACCTCAGCAGTATGGGATCCACTTCCCAACTCGAGGCTGCGATAACCTCAGCATCCGAGCCTAAATTCAACCTCTAACCCTCACTGAGACCCACCCCAGAATACATCCAACTGACTGCATGGTACTGTTGACCCTTGGGATTTATACCTGGGGAACCTTCTGGAATATTCCCCTCCCGGCATCAGCTCGATCGAATTCCTCCCCACCACTTCCCCCGTGATTGACCACCGTTTAGCGGACGGCCTGTAACTCTCCCCCTACCACCACTAGGACCTTCTAGTCCATCCTGCCATTGAGATTCCCTGTGACCCTTTGTAAGGGTGAACTGGCCTCTGGATTATAACTGGCTCCAACCCGTAAGCGTACGGCCACATGTCCGTGAGCACTACCACGTCTCAGACACTTCATCCTGAGGTGGGGTGGGTGGTTTTAGCTTAAGAGGGGCTTTAACTACCACCCAATCCCCCAAACAGCTCCTCCCTCTGAAGTCAACCAAGAGCAGGTTGGTGTCATGTCATCGTAGTCTTACCAGACCACAGGGACTGCTCTCTCATTACAGAGAGAAATGACTGGTGGTGATTTATAACCTGAGGGCCACCAGACCTCAGGCGAGGGAAGAGGTTAAGAAGGAGAGCCCTTCATGGTAATCTCAAACCAGTGATGGGAGTTGAACCCCCGCAGTTGGCGTCCCACTGCTCTGCAAACCAATGATCCAGCCAACTGAGCTAAACCGATTCCCAGGAGTAAGTTTGGCCCAAATTATGCCCTCAACTCGACCCTTCCCAGACGGCATGTCTGGACATCGGTCCGAGGCACAACGGCGTCTTACCTTGAGGATCTCAGCATCCTTCATTGTCATCCTCTGCTGTATATCCATGATGCGTTCATTCAGCATGGCCCTCTCTGTCGACACAGCCTTGAGGTTGTCCTCCAGCTGCTGCAGGATGTTGTCTTCCTTCTTCTTAATCTTACCCATCAGGACCTTCTCCTCGTCCCGCAGGTACTGGCGCAGCTTGGTAAACTCCGACTCGATGTTCTTCCTCATGGCGTCAGCTTGTTTCTGGGAAGAGAGAGCACAGACCAGCGGGGAAATGTGAGCTTCCCAAATCCTGAGTCACAAGTCTTGCGCCAGTCTGTCTTCCTTCTTCTTAATCTTACCCATCAGGACCTTCTCCTCGTCCCGCAGGTACTGGCGCAGCTTGGTAAACTCCGACTCGATGTTCTTCCTCATGGCATCAGCTTGTTTCTGGGAAGAGAGAGCACAGACCAGCGGGGAAATGTGAGCTTCCTAAATCCTGAGTCACAAGTCTTGCGCCAGTCTGAGACTGATTTGATTTCCCTCAGAGTAACGCGTTGGTGCCAGTTGTCTCAAAGTGGGCACTGGTTTTAGTAACAATGCTTTCTCCAATTCCACAAACATCGCCATTTAGCTCTGCTCTGTCTCATCGTCCAAGCTTAATAGGCAAGCCCAGTGAGTACAAATCACTCATCCTTCCTGCTGAAGGGCTTTTGCCCGAAACGTTGGTTTTCCTGCTCCTCGGATGCTGCCTGACCTGTTGTGGTTTTCCAGCACCGCTCTAATCTTGACCTAGATCACTCACCAGACTAACGTAAACAAACACAGAATAACTAAGTCCAGAACAACCGCAGTTATCCGAAAGAGACCTGCGGGGAGTATTTTACTCGGATAACTGATTGTTTGGATAACTGATTGTTCGGATAACGGATAATGTTTTTATGTGACCTTGAGATCTTGTTCAGATCATCCGAAATTCGGATAATCGATGTTTGGACAACTGAGGTTGTTCTGTCAAGCTGATGACCGTTATGTGTCACAATTCACCCTGCAGTGTGAGGGGGAGGAGCTGGAATCAGATGTAATGGGATTATAACTGAGTAAAGGTAACTACAAAGAGGGAGGGGGCGGGCCTGAGGTGATTGGACAGGGGAGTCAAGGAACGAAGATGGTGGAGCAGCAATGGCAGGAGGTTCTGGGGGTAATTCGGGAGGGACAGCAGAAATTCATCCCAAGTGTCACGGGCACTGAATTAACCACACGCTAAGGGCAGGACTGTGGTTCTGCAATGACATGAAAGTTTTGTGAAGTTGATTGTATTAACTCCTTCCAATTGACGTGTGCCTCGGTTTACTGCCCCCCGAGTTATACTTACCAGAAAGATTTCTGGCATATTTTTAAAAAATGTAAAACCGGAATAACTATTCAATACTAAGGAAAAAGCACTTTACAAAAGACTAGAACAGCTGCTATAGGAAGGATGTTAGTAAAATTATAAGGGGCACGGACAAGGTGAATAGCCAAGGTCCAAAACTAGAGGGCAAAGGTTTAAGGTGAGAGGGGAAAGATTTAAAAGGGACCTGAGGGACAACCTTATCACACAGAGGGTGGTGTGTGTCTGGAACAAGCTGCCAGAGGATGCAATAAATGCAGGTACAGTTACCACATTTAATAGATGTTTGGATAGGCACACGGATAGGAAAGATTTAGAGAGATACGGACCAGATGTAAGCAAATGCGACCAGTTTTGTTGGAAAACCAGTGGACAAGAATGGGCCGAAAGGTCTGTTTCTGTGCTGTATGGCTCTATGACTGTAAACGCTGGGGATGCTGGAAATCTGAACCAGATGCAGAAAATGCTGGAAAGACTCAACAGGTCTGGCAGCATTTGTGAAGAGGGAAAGAGAGTTAAAGTTTTGAGTCCGGATGGCTCTTATCCAGAACTCGACAACCCTGCTGAGGAAGAGAGACACACTGGATTGGAGACGTTGACTCTGTTCATCTCTCCCTGGAGTAAGTAACCCACTGAACACAATGGCAAACGCCTCTCCCACACTCGACAGTCCACGGGTCCAATGTGGAACAGCACTTTGTGCTTCCAGACCGGCCTGGTTAATGTTTAACACATGGCACTGAACTCAAAGCATTGTGTGTGATGCCTCGACCATCTCCAATGATAGAGGGTGAGCACTGTTTGTCCCAGATGGAGGGCAGCAGGATCCGAAAACACAGAGGCTAAATCCCACTATCTCTTAATAGTGAAGGGGGAGAGTTCCCAGGACTTTTATAATTGATCTTTTAATCCAGAAGTTTCTTAGGCCACCTCCCATTCTTGTTTCCATGATATAAATTACCCCTGACCAATAACAGGAAACTGTCTCACACGTTTAGCCTCTGACCTGTCCACCCCAGTGCAATCCCTTGATTCTCCCTGCGCTGAAAGGTATCAGAGAGGGCACTGGAAATCTTCCTTCTCGGAATATCCCATCCCACATTCCTTGCACCCTCCGGGATCTCAGACGGGTTTTCCTCGTGCAGTGACTGAGTCAGGGACTCGTTTTAATCTAACTGGGGCAGCACGGTGGCTCAGCGGTTGGCACTGCTGCCTCACCGCGTCAGGGACCGTAAATTGTCTGTAGTGTTCAGGGATGTGTGGGTTTAGATGCATTAGTCGAGGGTAAATGTGGATCTGTTGGGCTGAAGGGCCTGTTTTCACACTGTAGGGATTCTATCGAGCCACCACATGAACACAGTCCACTGATTTCTCAGCAACAAACCAAACAAGCAGACAAAACACGTCCAGAAACCCTAGCCACACCCCCCCCGGAAGCTATTTTCAGCACAGTCAGCTCATTTTCACTTCCTCATGGTCCCTATTAACAGCTTCACTTCCTACCTGGCCTACCACTGTCCACCCTTTTGTCTGCCCATCTGTCTTCCTCTGCCTGTGGGCGCTGTCTCCACGACTACTTACACCATACCTCCCTCTCCCCCAGTTTTCAGCATATTTAGGCGGCGCAGTGGCTCAGTGGTTAGCCCTGCTGCCTCACAACGCCCGGGATCCGGGTTCGATTCCAGCCTCTGGCGACCGTCTGTGTGTAGTTCATACATTCTCCCCGTGTCTGTGCGGGTTTCCTCCCTCAGTCCAAAAGTGTGCAAGCCAGGGTGAGTTAGCCGTGCTAAATTAGGTGCATTAGTCAGGGGCAAATGGCGAGTAATAGGGTAGGGTAATAGGTCTGGGTGGGATACTCTTCGGAGGGTCAGTGCGGACCTGTTGGGCCTGTTTCAACACCCAATGAATACGATGATCTATTGTACGATACCAACCTTCTCCTAGCTACCATCAGTCTTGAAGAAGGGTTACCGGATCCGAAACATTAACTCTGCTTATTCTCTCTTTTGCCACGGAACCTGTTGAGTTTCCCCAACACCTTTTTTCCATCTTCGTTTCAGCCGGGTTTTGACAACACAGGTCGTTCCGTGACAACGTGTGTTTCGTCAGCGCGGATCAAGGATGCCGTTTATAAAGCGCGAATTTGGAAAGCGTGTGTCAGCTGTGACGCGATTAACATCGCCAGCACGTCCAGCACCGTTTCCAAGTCGCGATTTTTCTGCAACGCGGGGTTGCTCAAGAACACAACCATCGCGTTACAGGAAAACTACCTGTAGGTCAATGACGGTTGCCGTGGTCACCGCGACAGAGACTCACTTTAATAGCCTGGGTCTGTTAACTGAACTTTAATCCCGTCGGTTGCCAGGGTCACTGACCCCTTGCCCCTGGAGCATTAGCCTCTGGATTACATGACCATTGAGGTTACCAGTGCAACACCATCATTTCCCCCCACCCCCAGTTCCCAACTTGGTTTTCATTTCCTGTTGACGTTGTAGGCCTGGGCTAAACCCCTCTGCCTGGCCATTTCGCCATCACCCCATTTGGAGCCACTGTCCACCTCAGGCCCGCCAGACATTGACAGCAGAACCCAGAGCTGGTCAGCGGCCGGATTGCGTGCCTCACCTTCAGCTCGGCTATGTTGGCCTGCTGGTTGCTCTGACTGTTGGAGATTTCGTCCACTTGCTTGTTCAGTACATCCAGAGCGGCCTGGAGCTTCCCCTGTAAGGACAGTGCACACAGAGGATGTTTAAAAAAAAAAACAACAGCACAGTCCCCTCGAACAGCGCAGGGCAGGCTTCAGGATTTGGGTGTGCGGCATCGTTGGAACCGGAGTGGAAAATTGGGATCCCGTGACAAACCACTGCCCATTCCTATACCCTCACCCCTGCTCCTCCCTCCATTTTAAACATCTCAGTTAGCAACTCCAAAGTGTGTGATGAGGGAGTGTTCCCCTGAAATCCGGTCACCGACGTATGAAGGAAAGAGGCAGTCGATTGGGACTGTCAATCCCGCGACATCAATGACCAGTGAGCTTTTATGTTTACTCTGGGAATTTCAGAGGAAAATATTAACCAGAGCAAAGGAGGGAACTGCTCTTGCTCTTCTTCAGAGTGGTGGTTAAAGGGTCTTTTACCGGGAAAAGCAAGTCTTCATCCGAAACATGTGGCAAAGTTACACTCCCTCAGTACTGACCCTCTGACAGTGCGGCACTTCGTCAGTACTGACCCTCTGACAGTGCGGCACTCCCTCAGCACTGACCCTCTGACAGTGCGTCACTCCCTCAGCACTGACCCTCTGACAGTGTGGCACTCCCTCAGTACTGACCCTCTGACAGTGCGGCACTCCGTCAGTACTGACCCACTGACAGTGCGGCAGGAGCAAGTGAATGAAGATCAGGCAGTCTCGCTGTGAGGAGCAGGAAAGATGTGGAACCTGGGACAGGCAGTGAACATCCCAGAGGAGCAGGGGACTAAAGGAGCCAGAGACAGAGCTACATTTGTTGGAGCCATTTGGAATTGTTTCTTGCTGTACTGCAGAGAAATGAGCTCGCTGATTGGAGTGTTTCTGGTAAATGGTTAAGGCTTTGCTACTATTTGTAAATGAACAGAACTGTTTCTTGAAATGATTCCAACGAGGCCAATGTCCTGTTACTAATTCACCCTTCATTTATATGTGGAGAGTCCTTGACAGTGACCTGGCTGCCCCAGAGTCAGCTCTCAGAGTAAACCGATCCTCTCACACTCCTGTTTATTCTTTTTTCCCCTGAACTAAGGAGATTTTGGTTTGTTCTTGTTCTTCCACCCCCCCCCCCCCCCCCCACCCACACTACTGCCATACAGCAGTAGTGCTAATATTCCCCAGCACCCATGGGTGTGTGGATGTCGGTGTAAGACACAGTGATAACACCAAGTGAAAATAACTGTGGTAATATTCCACCACCGCAAAAGACACCCATGTGACCAAAGAACCAGTGACAAGCAAAGCCCAGAGCGAGCAATACCCACGTCAAATGGTGAAGGGGAGGGGAGGGACTAAATCAAAATAGAATTGGGGGTGGGGGGAGGAATAAAGCACTCCTGTCACCGCGGTTCCCAACTCTCCCTAAAGGTATCAACATTCCTGTCAGCCAGGGCTCTCCAACTGGAACAGATTAACAGCCCCAATCAGGGAACTCATATTCTCTGAGAACCACCTGGCTGTCCACGTTACAATTACTACACCCCCACCCCCTCTGAGTCCGGGGGCGGAGAGCTGTTCTTTCTCTTGTAGCTCCTCCTGGGGCGTTTTCGTTATGGGTCCGTTTCCTCCGACAAGGTACCGCCGCGCGCCTTGTGGCCAAACTGCTTTGGAAAGAAATTCACCCCCTTCATCGGGGTGGGGGGTAAAGGCATCGAGGCTGCAACATCTGCTGTGCCCTGCCCAGATTCCGATGTCGCTTCATTGCCGGACGGAGAGGCCGGGATTCCGAGCGCTTTCCTTCAGGAAGGTCTGAGGAGCCAGGGAATGTTACGCTCCTGCACCGTTTGCCAGGTTGCAGCTTTCGTGTGGGTCCACATGCTGGTTCAGGACGGCGTCATGCGACCTTGCGTTAACCTTGGCCGGTTTCAACACTGGGCTGTGTCCCCTGAAGCGAGCCATGTCTCTCAATTAGATTACTTACAGTGTGGAAACAGGCCCTTCGGCCCAACAAGTCCACACCGACCCGCCGAAGCACAACCCACTCAGACCCATTCCCCTACATTTACCCCTGCCCCTAACACTACGGGCAATTTAGCATGGCCAATTCACCTGACCTGCATATTTTTGGACTGTGGGAGGAAACCGGAGCACCCGGAGGAAACCCACGCAGACAAGGGGAGAACGTGCAAACTCCACACAGTCAGTCGCCCGAGGCGGGAATTGAATCCGGGTCTCAGGCACTGTGAGGCAGCAGTGCTAACCACCGTGCCGCTTAGCGGTGTCTTGTCTGGTGTTGGCATTCCTGATGTCGTTCCAGCCTTCCCCAAGGTCAGGGCCGATCGGGTTGAACCTGGTGAGGGGTCTTCTGCAGGAGATATCTCTGTTGTGGCATGAGGGATGGTTCTATAACCAAAGAGGAGACAGTTTGGTATCTAATGAAGCTGTCGGCTGCTTCTTTCAGCCCACCTTCAACGTTTGGACTGCTATTTCTGCCAGACCATTGGACGCTCCATGGTATGGAGCTGTCATTATATGTGGACTTGAGGAAATACTCAACGTCCCCGTGCTGGTTAGTGATGACCCATTGTCTGTGACCAACACCTCCAGGAGCCCATGTATTGCAAAAGATGCTCACAGCTTTCCTATGAACCGTTCCCATGTTTGCCAAATGAACTGCACTCACATCCAACCACTTCATGTGGGTGTCCAGGATGACTAAGAATGTTGAGCCCATGACAAGACTGGGATAGTCAACGTGCAACCCAGTCAAAGGTTTACCCGGCCATTCCCACGAATGTGGGGGAGCTGCTGGCGCTAATCTGCGCTCCCGTTGGCACTCCGGGCACTGCCCCGGCACCGCGGCCGTGTCTGCATCCAACCTCGGCCGCGGGGTGGTCATAACCTCCCGCCAACATCCGCGTGTTGGAAACCCCAGGTGGAGTTCTGCCGGTGTCCGGCAGCGACGATCGCCCTCGCTTCCCGGGAAGAAGATGGCGTCCTCCACGGTGGGGTGTGGTCTTGCCGGGTCCAGGAGGGTTTCAATCCCAGTTGGGACGGCCCTTTCACTTTCCCTATCGCTGCCAACTGTTTTTGTTTCACCGGGATGGGATGCTTTTGTCTCCACGGTTTGATATTGTCAGCAGTGACCAGAGGCATGTCCAGAAAATCTAAAACCAGAGTGAACTCATCCAGAGGTGGTACCATTGGTTATGTACCTGATCGTGGGAGCTGGCTCAAGACATGTGCATTTGCCACTGTCCTCCTGGGCGGTGTTACAATAGAATAGAATAGAGTCCCTGCACTTTGAAAACAGGCCCTTCGGATCAACAAGTCCACACTAACCCTCTGAAGAGTAACCCACCCAGATTCATTCCACTACATTTATCCCTGACTAATGCACCTAACACTACGGGACAATTTAGCACGGCCAATTCACCCCAACCTGCACGTCTTCGGACTGTGGGAGGAAACCGGAGCACCCGGAGGAAACCCACCCAGACACGGGGAGAATGTGCAAACTCCACACACACACAGTCTGCCCGAGGCTGGGATCAAACCCGGGTCCCTGGCGCTGCGAGGCAGCAGTGCTAACCCACTGTGCCACCGTGCCATTGGTATTGTCAAGGTATTGGAGGAACTTTCTCGCACCAAAAGATGACCGCCAAACCCTCCTTCTCTATCTGAGCGTACTGGCACTCTGCACCATCCAAAGTCGCAGGAGATTATGCTATCGGGCGTGCCTCTCCATTGGGTCATCTGTGAGCCAACGCCACCCTGATACCGTGAGGGGGGCATCGCATCGCGGGCCAACACCTTGGATGATGATTGTTGTTTCGTCACTTCCCTTAGCTATGAGAACATTCCCAAGGCTGACCCTTTCTCAGTGGCTGATAGAAGGGTGCCAGGATGGAGGCCAGGCTACCTATGAATTTTCTGCATTAATTGACCAGCTCAAGGAAAGTCCCAAGCTCTGGGAACCGGGACACC
>NC_057746.1:14008812-14016521 GCF_004010195.1 Chiloscyllium plagiosum | reverse complement strand
CTGGTGGCCATTGTGAGCTGTCCAAATGCATCAAGCGATACCTGGTAGCAATGGCAGCAGGGGATCGATCTGTGCTGATATTTGATGTCCTTTTTTTGAGATTAAAGATGCCTATTTTACATATTCGTTTCTGAACTACACTCCAATTTGCTGTCTTAACTTGGCCCTACTTTTTATCTCCATTGATTGCTCTGTCTGGTTGACTGTCATTTTCACTTTTGACCCGTTTGTGGCCATTTGTTGTCAGAAGCTACAAACGAAATACTGTACTGCTAAAACTGCAGCTGTGGTAATCGCATTGGTTTGTTCCTTGAGCATTTTAGAAAGCATTCCAATCGACTTTGTATATGAACCTCGGAAAATAATTGATAATGTACCATGGTCCTGTTCGATATCATCACGTTTTTATCGCCTACCCATATGGGTCGCATTTCTTTGGTTGGAAACCATTTTAACTCCATTTCTTCCATTTCTTTTGATCTTATTGCTTAATGCAATGACCATTCGGCACATTTTACAAGCAAGCAGTGTGAGAAGTGGACTGTGAAGAAATAACAATGGTCAGAATAACAATGATCCTGAGATGCAGAGCAGAAGAAAATCAATTATCTTATTGCTGGCTATTTCTGGTAGTTTTATACTTTTATGGATGGTAACATTAGTATCATACATATGCGTCCAATTTACAGACACTCAATTTTATAAAGAAAATTACAATGACCCGTTTACTATTCTTGAACAATCTGGATACATTCTCAGGACTTTGAGTTGTTGCACAAACACCTTTATTTATGGAGTTTCCCAGAAAAAAAATCAGAGATGAACTGAAGAACATGATTAAACATCTCCCTTCTTTAATAATGTCTTTGTTCAAAAGGCTATGTGGCTTTACTAAGTTAACTTATTAAAGGATTTTAATTAAGGAAATTCCTGTCAATTTGCTAACACTAGCTGAATGCATTTGTAGAATTGACAATTAATTTAACATTCTTAAGCTCTGTGGACAATAGTTCTAAATGCCTACAACGTCTTTAAAACATTTTTGTCCGTTTTAAAACCTGGTAGTCAACCTAGCTGACTAATTCCGGGTAATTTCCACTGTGCTCTAACCAAAACAAATTGCAAAGTTATGGTTTGGGCTGCCTGCTTAAGAATGTTTTGAGTGTTCTGGCCAGTCCATAACACAGTTCAGTTGCTGGTCAATGTTTACGCAAAATATGTTGACTGTGGAATCATTATAATTAGGTGTGTAAATACAACAATATCAGACATCAGTTCAATCAGCGTTGATTTTGAATTCACTATGTAAACATTCTCTCTGGGGGAAAATATGCCAACGATTGTGTTGTGTTTTTGAAAATACTTTATACATTTAGAGTTTTGCAACAGGTGATTATCGTAATAGAGAAAAAAAAACTGAACCGATGTAAAATCAAAAGCGTCAATCGACATCCTTATGGCAAGCATATTTAACTTCATTGCCTTGTAATTATTGGAGAATAGAAGCGTACATAGAACTAAATTCATCTTATAAATAAAAACATACCAATAACACCGACAATCTTTATGCAAGCAACAATGAAATAAAAAGAAATAATAAAATGAGAATGTCAAAATTAAACTGGGACCAAACGTGTTAGACAAATAATCGTGTTGCTTTACTTTCAATCTTTAAAAAGTATAGCCGAGATGTACAAACACCAATTAGAATATAATCAAAGAAATATGGAACTAACATATGGAGCTGGAAACAATTTTACTGACCATCTGGTTTACAATTAACCAATGTTTTGCACAAGACGATGGCATTGTAGGAGGTGACGAGCTCAGCTAGATTGTGGGTTCGGGGCAGGATTGCGGTAGTCGGGGGGTGGCAGTGGTTACAGTGTGTTAGGGATCTTTGAACAAATATGCTTGGAACTTCTGATATCCAGAACAGAAGAATCTGGGCAAAGGTGGCGGATCCGTGTTTGGAACCTTAAGAAGCAAGACATAAAAACATTGTGTGCAATAATCTCCAATAATTCCTGAAGGAGGGCTTATGCCCGAAACGTCTCCGATTCTCCTGCTCCTTTGATGCTGCCTGACCTGCTGCGCTTTTCCAGCAACACATTTTTTCAGCTCTGATCTCCAGCATCTGCAGTCCTCACCTTCTCCAAAGTTTAGCCTTCCTGTCGGTGATTTTGTATTACTCGTGGCCTTACACAGAAGCCCCTAACACTGGTTTCAGTGTCAGGGGCTCGGGTAATATGTTCAAAACCCGACCTGAATTATGACAAGTAAAATATTTATATTGATCAATCCAGGTATAAACTAGTACTTGGTTGACACCATTGAATAGAGCAACCACAGACCACTCAATGCCAACTCGACAAGACCACCGCACATGACCTGATTATACCCATATTACAAATCTGGACCAAGGGAATTAGCAGAAAGGTATAATCACAAAATGCGTGTAAAATGTTGTCATCTACTGCTAAATATGCTCTAGACTTTGATTTAAAGCTTTGGTATTGATAAATTTATCCAAATGTCCTGCTACAATCAGATGCTTATTTCTTACCTTCACGTAGTCTTGGGTGATGTTTGATCACGGCTGTGTCCTGTTGGAGTCGGGCCATTTCCTGCCTTTCAGAAATATATAAAGCACAACTGATAAACAGGGATCTCACTACTGTGCATCTGTAATGAGTTATGGACTGGAACGTTTACTATATCTCCAACCTGTGACGTATTCCAAATAATACAAACATGCACACGCGTGCACACACACACACGGCTCGAAGAGGATTGCCAACTCCACCATGGCAATCAGTGTGGTGCTGTTTAGGAGCGGCACGGTAGCACTCCTGCCTCACAGCACGAGGGTCCCAGGTTCAATTCCAGCCTCGGGTGACTGCCTGTGTGGAGTTTGCACATTCTCCCTGTGTCTGCGTGGGTTTCCTCCGGGTGCTTCGGTTTCCTCCCACAGTCCAAAGATGTGCAGGTCAGGTAAATTGGCCAAGCTAAATTGCCCATAGTACGAGGTGCATTATTCAGAGGGAAATGGGTCTGGGTGGTTTTCTCTTTGGAGGGTCACTGTGGACTGTTTGGGCCGAAGGGCCTGTTTCCACACTATAGGGAACCTAATCTAAGAGCATCTGAGGGGCAGCTGCCTGACCAGCTATGCTTTTCTAGTACCACACTTATCGACTGTAATCTCCAGTATGTGTTGTCCTCACTTTCTCCCAGTTGATGATAACCGTACTGCAAAGCCTCTTCCAAGGATGCCTCCCGTGAAGAAGTTCTCCTCGTCCCTCTACAAGGGTCTCAGTGAGTCTCTCTCTTACTGTACCTCGTCGTCTTCTCTGCCCTGAAGTTCTTCAGCCACGTCGTGAACCAACCACCCTCTTCTCCCACCTATCACCACCACTGCCCCAACCTTCTTCTGTCAATCGGATTCCCAGCTTAATTCCAAACACACACGACACGCCCCCCTTTAATCTCTCAGCCCCCTTGGGCCACCCTGATCTCCAGCATCTGCAGTCCTCACTTTCCCTACATCTATTAGAATAAATGACACTATGTATTGCATTTTACGGAGTGGAAGCAAACATTGATCTGCTTCGTGAGATTCTCTTCTGCCTGGCCACACATGATTATTTCCACCAAGTATTGTCTCATGGCGCATAGTTGTCTCAGGCACAAGTGGAAACAGTATTCCACAACAGTATTCCTAGCAATGAAAACCCTATAAATGTGATTTAACAATTGCACCTTTGCTTACTGACAAAACATCGAGAAGGCAATAGCCATCAAGATATTTGCCTCTTCCTTCCTAAACGTAGTGAAAGTGAAGGGAACTAGGGCAGCTTCAGGTAAGTTCACAAAATCAACCTTAATATTCAGCATTTATTTCCTTACTAAGTAAATGGACGCAAGAAGAGAAATTAATGTGCAATAAACGTTCATCAGCAAAGTGATTCCATAAAGGGATGATATAAATAATTGATCCAGAGCAACATTCTGAATCCTGCAACTCACATTCACTGTAATGACAAGAAATATTTCATCATCATTTTCCAAAATGAATAATTCAAATTTATATCACACAGAAACAATTCAAATCTCCATGTCATAAAGGAGAAATCACCTCCAGATATGATATTGCAATTTACTGAATCTTGATGACAAAAATTTGATATAGCTATTGGTCTATGCACTATTGATGCCGGGTGTTATTCTATCTACACTGGAAATAGCATCATCAAGTTACCAAACTTGAGAAACGGTTAGATTGAGTCAATTAGTTAACTCCATTCATTTCTATTTGATATTCTTATGGTTTGTAAGTAAGGAGTTCTTTTCATGAAACAACATTTTCATTCAAGTGATTCCCCCCCGCCAAAAAAAAACCCAAATGAAACACTGAAGCTTTGTGCAAATTCATTTTTTCTGCTTCAGTCTGAATACTGACACAATTACTATCGACACTCCGGAGGCAACAGTGGAATGCTTTAACTCCATGTTTGAAATTATTGTATCGAAACATAAATCTATCTTTTCATTCTTTTAACCAAATGATGAGAAATAAATTCAAAACGTGTGGCGTTGGAAAAGCTCAGCAGGGCAGGCAGCATGAGAGAAGCAGAAGAGTCGACGTTTCAGGCATAAGCCCTTCATCAGGTCTGACCTGTTTGTTTTCCAGCGCCACACCTTTCGACTCTGATCTACAACATGCGCAGTCCTCACTTTCGCTTTATGATAAATGTAATCTGCTAAAACCTCCAACCATGCGAACTTTAAGAAGCATTACTAATAACACTTTAGGGATAGACGTGCAGATCATATCAATGCAATATAATCTGGGACGAGTGGACGAATAAAAACAAGCAAGTAAAATGTCTCACTTTCAATTTTACTTCTCTCTTTCACTACCAAGGATGTGTGGAACGTTTGGAAGATGTTAATTCACAGCAAAAGAAAAACGGCCGTTTACTTTTGAGATGGATATTATCAACTTTATCTGAATTCATTTTCCTTATTTTCAATGAATATTAAACCAATCCTTTTCTCTAACCTAAACTTGCAGTTTTCTCTTATTGCATCAGATGACTGATTGCATATCATAATAGGTCTCTGTATAGTTTGTGAAGATTCTTTGAATGCATGAATCAGGTAGCTTATTAAGTATGTATTATTGTGTAAAACATATTCAGAATTTGGTGACTCTGGACCACTGAAACATGCACATCTATTAAATTATTTAAGCATTATTAATCTACGACTTAATACTTTTAGAATCAAGAGCCTTGTCTTTTTTTTTGAGTGTAGGGATTAAAATGTATTTCAGACGGTTGATCACGTAAATGGACTCTTTTTGACTCTTTTAAATGATTTTGACTCTTTAAACGAGGAACCATCTGATGTAATCATACTCCTTCAGCAGTAGATGGAAATACGCCTTGGGGTAATGTGTTTGTTCAAAACACTGACACTGATGTCAATCATTATGTAATACACCCTTCAGGTTCTCTGCCTGTATTCCTGATGAAGGGCTTTTGCCCGAAACGTCGATTTTACTGCTCCTCGGATGCTGCCTGAACTTCTGTGCTCTTCCAGCACTATTAATCCACAATTTAAAATTTATGGTCAACTCTGTTGAACTGGTGTACTTTTCCTTCCGTCGATGATATGTTCTGTTTGCCTGGATGCGGTTGATGTTCATTACCATCATAAATCAAATAGGAAGAACACCCTGTATGTTGAAAATTCTGGATAGAATGATTTGCCTGGAAACACAGTTTCTCCTTCCTTAAAAAAAATACAGTCCCTTAGTTTCATTTGTAGATTGCGTTTGTATTTTTTAGAAGCAAACACTGCGATGATTAGGATTTTGATGTAGAATTCGAAGATACTAGAACCATTCACGAATTCATCCAGTGTCTGTGAAGAAAGACAAATCAAATAAGTTTATGGACAAAATTTATGAATGTTGATTAACTAAAAAAATCCGTTTTACTGTGCACCAACATTGTATTTTGCCAACCTTTTTAAAAAATAATAAAACGATTTCCGTCATAAAAAGCAGGTTATTGTGTTGGAATCATACATTTCTTTCTTATTCATGAAGTCAGCTAGATTCGATTGGATGCATTCTTAACATTTTCTTCAGCGTATGCTTATGGAAATCAACTCCACATTTTGAATATGCTTTGTTTAATAACATTTCCTTTGAATTCACGAAGAAGTGGTGTATTGTTTTTCCATTTTTGACAACTGCAATTGGATACACGTTATGTATGTGTACCTGAGTAGTGATTTTATGATCTCTTGAACTGTCTCCACCACTTCTCTCTTCGATTTGGATTTCCAGTGGGAAAGAAGCCTATAAATACGTATTAATGGATACAGTCTGTTCAATCAGTTTCGCTCTCCAAATAACATTAATTTGTGCAATGCCTCTTTTATTTTACAATATTAATGAGATAACTGCTGTTCGCAGTATTCTAAGATTGGTTTTATAATATATTATGTTACTTTGATATAAAACGTTGATTTAAAGTTTGAATCTACAGACATACATTATAGAGATGAAACCTTGGGATTTCTTGCGAGTTTTGTTAGCCTTCTTAGCGTGTAGCTTCTTTGATGAAATCTGCATCCATTCGCCTATGTCCACTTGTTCTACACACTGTTTCGACATTTAATTGCTAAAAGGCGCATTACAATTTTATTTTTTCTGCTAAAATGCACTGTGTCACACACACCTGTATGGAAGTTCTGTTTTCCTACCCATTCTACAACTTTATGAAAATAATCTTTCGATTTCCTTCGTTTATGAGAAAACCCTTCAAATTTAGCAGCTTAAAGATTTTGCTTGACTGTGTGTGCAAAGAGTAGACAGTACTTACATCAGACAAGCCCCTTTGAAATATTTAATCTAATTTCCTGTCAAGTATATGAATAAAAAGAAAATACAAAGTTTTGTGACAGCACAGCCTTGGAATAGAAACTCATTTTCACACATCAGCCAATCCACCTAATGCAGTTGAAAATTGAATGGCCCAACTTACTAGAGACTGGGATGACGAGTCGACCCTTTATTTCAGAGTGCAGCAAATTTATTCCATGCAGCCGTGATGGGTGATAATATTGATTGGGAATAAAACGTCATGATGTGACTCACTTTCCAATTCTCCATAGCTGGCGGGTAACAACATAAACAGTGCACGATATTTTGAACAGAAAATTGTAAATGAACTGATCATCCTCAAACTATAGGCAGTGAAAGCATATTTTTTTTCAATTCGCAGCAAATCTGGTGGCAATTGTAATTCTCTCCCACGGACGCTGTGAGCTCTCCAAATGCATCACTACATACCTGGTGGCCATGGCGGTGGCAGATTTGTCTGTGCTGGTATTTGACGTATTGCTCTACGAGATTAAAGATTCGTATTTTCCGTATTCATTCCTAAACTACACTCCAATTTGCCGTCTGAACCTTGTCCTGGGCTTTGTTTGTGTCGATTGCTCTGTGTGGTTGACTGTCGCATTCACCATTGATAGGTTTGTTGCTATTTGTTGTCAGAAGCTACAAAGAATCTACTGCACAACTAAAACTGCAACAACAGTGATAGTCGTGGTGTGTTGTTTGAGCACTTTGCAGAGCGCTCCCATTTATTTTACATATGAAGCTCATGAAATAATTGATGACATCTCATGGT
>NC_057746.1:14000180-14008029 GCF_004010195.1 Chiloscyllium plagiosum | reverse complement strand
AAATTCAGAGAGGAAATAAAGAACACAATTACGCGTCCCGTGACTCTAATCATGCAATCGTATAAGGTAGCTTGAACGAAGTACTGTGAAAAAGAAAGTTCATTTTGTCAAAACTTTTAATCTTTCATTCATCAGTGTAATTTGGAGTAAATGTTAAGATCAAGTGAAACGAACCTTCTTGCTTATGAGTTGGGATTTCTGCCAGTTTGACAGGTGGACTCTGTTAGTAGATGTGTTATCACGGACAATGCACTGAGTTGACGATGACCAGAATTAAGGATAAAGCTTTGTTTGCCTCTTAAGTCACACAAGATGATATTGATTGATCAAGGGCAATCCCTTGGGATCTGAACCAGATAATCGCTTTATCCTTTATTATTGTATTAAAACAGGCACAATTTTATGTACGGTCTTCCTCTCTGCAGAAAGCAAAGCTTTGTTTATTAATATATGCAGCTTTCAGTGTACACCAGTGACTTTCAAACATCATCACTTTCAACTGAAACGCCTCTATCAATAAGAGTCCACTTACGAACCAATCAGGACCCTCCTCTTATACCGCAAAAATGTTGTTCTCTCCTTTACTTTATTATTTCTTATGAATTGATCTGTTGAGAGCAATGTGAAAAAATTAGTCAAAATTGGTCTTGTTTCAGCAATACTCTGGCTTTGTACGAGAAATTACATTACTAAAAGAAACAACGACTTTATTATTAATGTTGACAATTAAGAAAATGAGAATGTAACGAAGTTCATTTTAAGATGTATCCCAACTAGTTTTTCTATCCCTTGAATTTTAATAAATGCAAGACCAGGCATCGTCTTCAATTTGCAATTTTTTTGATAACATGCGTTGCAAATGAGAGTTCAAGGATGAACACGTGGGCCTGCCGTCAGTGGCGGGAAAGTTGCTGGAGAGGGTGTACTGAGGGATAGGATCTAATTCTTTTGGGAAAAAAAAGGGCTTATCAGTGATAGGCAACATGGTTTTGTGCGGGGGAGATCGTGCCTTACCAACTTAGTATAGTTCTTCGAGGAAGTGACCAAGTTGATAGATGAAAGCAGGGCTGTTGTTGTTGTATACATGGACTTTAGTAAGGCGTTTTATAAGGTTCCCCATGGTAAACTAATGGAGAAAGTGGCCACATCGTGTGCAGTGTGTTCTAGCTCGGTTGATAAAGAACTGGTTGAGCAACAGGAGACAGAGAGTAGTAGTTGAAGGGAATTTCTCGAAATGGAGGAAGCTGACCAGTGGTGTTCTGCAGGGGTCAGTGTTGGGGCCACTGTTGTTTGTAATTTTCATAAACGATCCAGAAGAGGGCACTGTTGGTGGAGTTGCAGAAAGAAAAGGGACTGTCAAAGATTAAAGAAGGATATCGATAGACTGGAGTGTTGGGCAGAAAAGTGGCAGATGGATATCAATCCCGACAAATGTGAGGTGATGCTTTTAGGCAATACCAATTCTAGAGCGAATTATACAATGAAAGGAAGAGCCTTGGAAAAAAATTGATGGGCAGAGAGATCTGGGAGTGCAGGTCCATTGTACTCTGAAGGTTGCTGCACAGGTCGATAGAGTGGTCAAGAACGCATATAGTATGCTTGCCTTCATTGGACGGGGTGTTGAGTGTAAGAGCTGGCAAGTCATGTTAAAATTGCTGTGGTTCTGTTCGCCGAGCTGGAATTTTTGTTGCAAACATTTCGTCCCCTGTCGAGGTGACATCCTCAGTGCTTGGGAGCCTCCTGTGAAGCGCTTCTGTGGTGTTTCCTCTGGCATTTATAGTGGCCTTTCCATGCCATTAAAATTGTACAGGATGTTTGTTCGGCCGCATTTGGAATACTGTGTACATTTCTGGTCGCCATATTACCAAAAGGATGAGAACGCATTGGAGAGGATGCAGAGAAGGTTTACAAGGCTGTTATCTGGTATGGAAGGTTCGAGCTATGGAGAGAGGTTGAGTAGATTTGGTTTATTTTAATTAGAAAAAAAGAGATTGAGGGGGAACCTGATTGAGGTTTACAGAATCATGAAGGGTATAGTCAGAGTGAATAGAGACAAGCTTTTTCCCAGGGTGAAGGATTCCATAACGAGAGGTCACGCTTTCAAGGTGAGAAGTGGAAAGTTTCAGGGAGATACACGTGGCAAGTACTTCACACGGAAGGTGGTGGGCATCTGGAACGTGTTGCCAGCAGAGCTGGTACAGGCAGGCATGGTAGATTCTGTAAAATGCGTCTGGACAGATGCATGAGTTGGTGGGGAGCAGAAGGATACAGATGCTTAGGAATTGACCGACAGGTTTAGACAGTACATTTCGATAGGCTCAGACTTGGAGGGCTGAAGGACGTATTCGGGAGCTGTAAATTTTCTTTGTTCTCTTTGTCCTATGTCCCACAATACTATCCCATGCAAATATATGAAAAGAATATGAATTAAAATGACAGGTTTGCTGTACAATCTACTCTGGAAATTCTTCAACTGAGTTGATTCGAATGGAAAAAATTCTTCTTTGTATGTTCACCCGCACGTTCTTTTTCCTTTATCTGTTGGTTAACCAGTATCAATGCATCAAGAGGAATTGAGTTTATTTACCTGGTCAACCAGGTTATGGCTTTGAAGTCGCAGGTAGTATATTCTCAAGAAGAGGAAGACCCATGCTGTCATGACTACAGATTTAAACTACCTGAATACGATTCATTTTAAGATGGAATTATGTGTTTTGCTTTTAAAAATCAATTACTGCAACATTTTTATAGTGGAGCCTGAGAACACTCACAGGGCAGTTAGCGCCTAAATTTGTTTATATGCCAAAGAGCATTGGCAGCAAGTGAGAGGCAGACATATCTGAGAGGTCGTACAACCAACGCTTGTTCTAAACTCAGAAGTCCTGCCACATAAGATCATAAGAACTAGGAGCAGGAATAAGCCATCTGGTCCTTCGAGCCTATTGTGCCACTCAGTCAGACCATGGATAATCTTTTTGTGGACTCAGCTCCATTTACCTTCGCACTCACCCTATCCCTTAATTCCTTTACTTTTCAAAAATGGATCGACCTCAGCTTTAAAAGCGTTTACAGAAGCAGCTTCAATTACATCCTTGGTCAAGTAATTCCATAGATAAACAACCCTCCTAAATCTACTCCCTCTAATGTCGAGGCTATGCGCTCTTGTCCTTGCTTCACTCCCTAGTGGAAACATCCTACTTCTTTTTTTTGAGTCCTTTTATGATTTTATATGTTTCTATGAGAACCCCCTTCATTCTTCTGAATTCTAATGAATATAATCCCAGTCTACTTCGTCTCTCCTCATAAGCCAATCCCATCAAAAATGGAATCAATCTGGTGAAGCTCCTCCAGTGCCAGTACATCCTTTGTTTTGAAGTAAGGAGACCAAAACTGCACACAGTACCCCAGATGTGGTCTCACCAACACCTTGTATAGCTGCAACATTACGTCTCTGCTTTTAAACTCAATCCCTTTAGCAATGAAGGACGAAATTTAATTAGCCTGCCTAAATGCTTGTTGCACCTGGAGACGAACCTTCTGTGATTCCTGCACAACGGCACCCAGATCCCTCTGCATAGCAGCATGTTTCAACTTTTTGACATTCAACTAATAATCGTTTTTACTGTTACTCCGACTAAAATATATGTGTTCAAACATATTAACATTGTACACCATCTACCCGACCTTTGCCCAGTCACTCAATCTATGTTCCTGTGCAAATTTTCACAGTCCTCTGCAAACCTTCCTCTGCCATTCACCTGAGTGTCATTTGCAAACTTTGACACCTTTCATTGGGGTCTCCAACTATAAATCATCGATATAATTTGTAAATAAATTTAATCCCAACACCAATCCCTGATTCACCGATTGCCAACTAGATTTGCACTCATTTATCCCCACCCATTGCTTTCTTATTGTCAATCAATCCACTACCCATGCTAATATTCTACCCCTAATACCATGCATCATTCTCTTATGCAGCAGCCTCACGTGCGGCACCTTGTCGAAGGTCTTTTGGAATTCAAAGTACACCACATCCACTGTGTCCCCATTGTTCAACTTGCTCGAAATGTCTTCATAGAATTTGAGAAGATTTGTCAAGCATGACCTGCCCTTCATGAAACCATGCTGCTTCTGACCAGTGGGACAATTTCTTTCAAGATGCATTGCTGTTTCTTCCTTGATAATAGACCCCACTACAGAATCTTCCCCACTACAGAAGTTAAGCTAACTGGTCTATAATTCCCTACATTTTGTCTACCTCCCTTTTTAAACAGTGGCATCACATTTGTTGTTTTCCAATCTGCTGGGTCTTCCCCACTACAGAAGTTAAGCTAACTGGTCTATAATTCCCTACATTTTGTCTACCTCCCTTTTTAAACAGTGGCATCACATTTGTTGTTTTCCAATCTGCTGGGTCTTCCCTAGAGTCCAGGGAAGTTTGTAAGATTACCACCAGCGCACCTGCTATTTCTCCCACCATGTCTTCTCGTACCCTGAGATGCATTCCATCAGGGCCAGGAGACGTATCTATCCTTAGCTCCAGTAGCTTTCCCAACACTAGCTCTTCCATAATAATGATAGTTCCCAGGTCCTCACCTACCTTCATCTCTTTTTCACTTACTGGCATGGTTTTAGTGTCCTCCACTGTGAAGACCAATACAAAATACCTGTGCAATGTCATCATGTTCCATAACTAAATGCCCCTTCTCATCCTCTAAAGGGTCAACATTTACTTGAACCACTCTTGTTCGTTTTATGTTTTCATTGATAATTTTACAATCCGTCTTTATATTCTGTGCTAGTTATTTTTTCTCATGCTCGAGCTTACTTTTTTTTACAACTCCTTTTGTGGATCTCTGTTGACCTTTAATGTTTTCCTAACTTCTAGTTTCATGCTCCTTTTGGTCACTTTGTATGCCTTCTCTTTCAATATGATAACCTGCCTTATTTCCTCACACAACCATGGCAAATTACCCCTCTTCTTACAGTCCTTCCTTTTCACTGGAATATGCTTTTGCTGAGCACTTTGAAAAATTTCTTTGGAAGTCCTCCACTGCTCGACAACTGGCCCACCGCAATATATTTGTCTCCAGTCTGCTTTATCCAGGTCCAGACCCCACATTGTATTTAAGTTCTTATTCTTTGAACACAGCACCCCAGTATTGTATTTTATCTTCACAGTTTCCAGCTGCATTCCAAATTCAACCATATGGTGATCACTTCTTCCAATAGGATTCCTAACAATGAGGTCATTAGTTATTCCTGTCTCAACACACAGGACCTGATCTAGGATAGCTTGCTTCCTCGTCGGTTCCATTACGGACTGTTCAAGAAAACTATCACAGATACACGAAAAGACCTCCTCCTCAAGGCAACACTGATCGTGCAGGTTCGACGAATCTGCATTATGATCTGCCATGATAATGGCCATACCATTTTTATAGGCATTAGTTATTCCTTTGTTTATTGCCTGACGCAATGTGATGTTATTATTTGGTGGCCTTTCGACTGTGCCGGTCAGTGACTTTTTCTTCATAGCATTTCTAATTTCCACTCAATTGGAATCAACCTAATTTTCCATCGACCCTACATCATTTCCCAGCACCGCTTAAATGTCGTCCTTGAATATCAGAACTACTCCACATCCCTTACATTATTGTCTGTCCTTCTTAATGGTCTTGTACCTTTGGATATTCAACTCCCATTCGTGACCATTGTGTAAACATGTCTCTGTAATGGCTACCAAATCAATAACCTTGTTAGGAATGGTCTGAGCATTGAGGTCAAGTGTTTTTATGCTAGCTTCCTTATCACCATGATTCACAACATCTCTAATATCTCCTGAATTATCCTTCCTATTTGCTTCTTTCATAGTCAGCCTTGAACGTAAACCCTCCTGCATGCATCCTAAATTGCTGCTTCCCTTTTTATTTATCATAATACTTCCTATTGCTATCCCTTTCCCTTCCGCCCGACTCACAAGTTTAAAATCGAGAGTGTGGTGCTGGAAAAGCGTAGGACGAGCAGGACGAGGCCCTTCATCAGGATTTTTATTACCCAAAACATTAATTCTTTTGTTAGTCGGATGCTGCCTGACCTGCTGTGATTTTCGAGCAACAAACTCTCGACTCTGAACTCCAGCACCTGCAGTACTCACTTTCCCACGAGTTTTCACTACATACGGACTACCCACAGAGATACAATCAGATCAAGGGTTGAACTTTACATCAAAATTAATCAAGGAAGCTATGGAACGTTTAGGAATAAAATAATTTAAATCTACTGTGTACCATCCAGAGTCATTGGGAGCACTAGAAAGATGGCATCAGACATTAAAGACCATGTTGAAGGCTTATAGTTAAGACTATCCAGATGTTTGTGATAAGGTGTTCATGGTACCTCCAATGATAGGTGAACCTTTGAAAGCAAGGTTTAGTGGACCTTATCAAGTCAAGGGGAAATTAAGTCAGTTGACCTATTTGATAAAATCTCCATACAGAATGAAATCTCACACGGTAGGTAGTGTGAATATGTTGAATAGGTATTTTGGCAAGGAAGGAAAGTCAAAGGAGACTGTATTATTGGTCACAACACAGAGGGAAGAACCAAGTTGCTCAAAATAAATTGGACAACGAGGAAGTTGTCAAAAATTGGGTTAAATTGTTGAGTTACTTTCCAGAGGAAAATTGAAACGACCTGGAAGAGTTGTTACAATTCCATGGGGACTTATGTGGAAATAAGCTGTGAGGGATGAACCTAATCATGCATGATGTAGATATAGGAAATGCTGTTCTGATTAAACAACATCCTTATCGGCATAACCCTCCAAAGATGGCATAGGTTCAAAAGGAGATTGAATGCATGCACCAAGATGACATAACTGAAGTGAGTCACAATGACTGGAGCTCACCCGTCGTAATGGTGCCAAAGCCAGATGGTACCCAATGGTTATGTGTGGACCTCCACAAAGTCAATCCAGTTACAAAGGCTGATATATATCCAATTCGATGTCTGAAAGACTGTGTTGAAAAGCTAGGACAAGGAACGTATTATTCTAAGTTGGACTTGCTCACAGAATACCAGCAGATATCTCTATCTGAAAGAGTAAAGGCAATTTTGACTTTAGTAATGCCAAATGGACTGTAGAGGTTAAAGTCATGCCATGAGGTATGAGAAATGCACCAGCCACATTTCAGAGACTAACCAATAAGGCCATTGCCACACTACAAAATTGTATCATATGCATTGATGGTCTGCTGAATTTTTGTCACAAATGGAAGGAACATTTGCCACATTTATTCGACTTGTTTAATCAACTTCAGAAGGCAGGCTTGGGTGATAAACCTGGCTAAACGTCAATTTTACAAAGCTCAAGTCACCATCCTGGGCCACTGATTACAAAAACAAAATGAATTGAGGAGTTTTCCATACCATTGACGAAAAGAGCAGTACTACGATTTCATGGATTTTATTGAAAATTTGTACTGAATTTTAGCGGTGTGGCTACTCCACTCACTGAATTTTCAAAGAAATGCAAAAGGTTTCAGTGGACAGCGGACTGTCAGAAGGCATTTGACAGCCTGAAAACTGTATTAACCACTGGCACACTATTCACCACACCTAATTATGCAAAGCTATTGAAGGTGGCTATTGATGCAAGTGATGTGCTGTGCACTTGAAAGAAGACGATGAGAAGATAGAAAGACCTACTGGCTATTTCTCCAGAAGATTGATCGTTCATCAGCAGAAATAGTTGACAGTTGAGAAGGAGACTTTGAGCTTGGTATTAACGTTTCAACATTTCAATGTTTATGTTACCACTATTATGACTGAGATAATCATATAC
>NC_057746.1:13989330-13999680 GCF_004010195.1 Chiloscyllium plagiosum | reverse complement strand
CTAAACAGTCTGGCATTTTTGCCTGTAAATTACACCACACACTTCAATGGGTTACGGTCAGTGTATATGATTATCTCAGTCATATTAGTGGTAACATAAACATTGAAATGTTGTAACGTTAATACCAAGCTCAAAGTCTCCTTCTCAACTGTCAACTATTTCTGCTGATGAACGTTCAATCTTCTGGAGAAATAGCCAGTAGGTCTTTCTATCTTCTCATCGTCTTCTTGCAATCACTTGCATCAATAGCCACCTTCAATAGCTTTGCATAATTAGGCGTGGTGAATAGTGTGCCAGTGGTTAATATAGTTTTCAGGCTGTCAAATGCCTTCTGACAGTCTGCTGTCCACTGAAACCTTTTGCATTTCTTTGGCAATTCAGTGAGTGGAGTAGCCACACCACTAAAGTTCAGAACAAATTTTCAATAAAATCCATGAAATCGTAGTACTGCTCTTTTCGTCAATGGTATGGGAAACTCCCCAATTAATTTTGCTTTTGCAATCCGTGGCCCAGGAAGGTGACTTGAGCTTTGTAAAATTGACGTTTAGCCAGGTTTATGCCTGCCTTCTGAAGTTGATTAAACAAGTCTAATAAATGTGGCAAATGTTCCTTCCATTTGTGACTAAAAGTCAGCAGATCATCAATGCATATGATACAATTTTGTAATGTGGCAATGGCCTTATTGGTTAGTCTCTGAAATGTGGCTGGTGCATTTCTCATACCTCATGGCATGACTTTAAACTGTACAGTCCATTTGGCATTACAAAAGTCAAAATTGCCTTCACTCTTTCAGAGAGAGATATCTGCTAGTATTCTGTGAGCAAGTCCAACTTAGAATAATACGTTGCTTGTCCTACCTTTTCAACAAAGTCTTCCAGACATCGAATTGGATATATATCAGTCTTTGTAACTGCATTGACTTTGTGGAGGTCCACACATAACCATTGGGTACCATCTGGCTTTGGCACCATTACTACGGGTGAACTCCAGTCATTGTGACTCACTTCAGTTATGTCATCTTGGTGCATGCATTCAATCTCCTTTTGAACCTATGCCATCTTTGGAGGGTTATGCCTATAAGGATGTTGTTTAATCAGAACAGCATTTCCTATATCTACATCATGCATGATTAGGTTCATCCCTCACAGCTTATTTCCACAATGCCCCCATGTAACTCTTCCAGGTCGTTTCAATTTTCCTCTGGAAAGTAACTCAACAATTTAACCAAATTTTTGACAACTTCCTCATTGTCCAATTTATTTTGAGGAACTTGGTTCTTCCCTCTGTGTTGTGACCAATAATACAGTCTCCTTTGACTTTCCTTCCTTGTCAAAATACCGATTCAACATATTCACATGACCTACTGTGTGAGATTGCTTTCTTTCTGGAGTCTTTATCAAATAGGTCAACTGACTTAATTTCCCCTTGACTTGATAAGGTCCACTAAACCTTGCTTTCAAAGGTTCACCTATCATTGGAGGTACCATGAACACCTTATCCCAATCATCGGGATAGTCTTGACTATAAGCCCTCAACATGGTCTTTAATGTCTGATGCCATCTTTCTAGTGCTCCCAATGATTCTGGATGGTACACAGTACATTTAAATTATTTTATTCCTAAATGGTCCATAGCTTCCTTGAATAATTTTGATGTAAAGTTCGACCCTTGATCTGATTGTATCTCTGTGGGTAGTCCATATGTAGTGAAAATTTTGAGTAACTCTTCTACACTCCTTTTAGGTGTGATATTGTGTAATGGAATGGCCTCTGGAACTCTAGTGGACACATCCATTATTGTTACTAAACACTAAATCCCACTTTTTGTTTCAGGAAGGGGTCCTATGCAATCAATTAAGACTCTTGCAAAAGGCTCCTCAAATGCAGGAATAGGAATGGGTTTTATTACTACCTGTGGTTTTCCAATTAGCTGACATGTCTGGCAAAATTCAACTACATCCTTGTGCAGTCCAGGTGAATAAAAAATGCTTTTGCATTTAAACTTGAGTTTTTCTCACTCTTAAATGATCGCCTAGGGGTCGTTCTTCTGCTACACACAACACCTCCTTTCTGTAACCCACTGGCAACATAACATTATTGAACTTCAGCCCAATTCTCATCTGCCTGATTATGTGATGGTTTCCATTTCCTCATTAAGACATCATTTTTTAAGATAATAGCATTCAGGGGTACATTTGGATTCTATTTCTGTCAGTGCCTTTTGATACAATTGTTTTAAATTTTGCTGTAACTCAGTTGATTTATCTGAACTATAGATGCCTGCTGTTTCATCTATCTGTTCCTTGTTTGTGTCAACCATCTGATCAAACAGAGTGTCTGCTAATTCTACTTCAACTTTCTTAACTGTACTCCTCGATCTTTCCTGTTTCAACTGATGACTTTCTGACCTTGGTACCACACAGTCCAGAAAAATACCAAGATATGTATCCTGCAATGGTTCAGTTGCCTCAGTTTCCACTGCCTTTTCAATCACAGTAGGCAGCACTCCAACCTGTGTACTAGCTATATCATTAGCAAGGACAAATTGCTTTCCTGGAACCAAAAGTTTGTCCAATACTTCTACCATGACTTTTCCACTCTTCACTGGACACTTGGACCGTTCTTTATATAATTGAATGCTCCTTGTCTCACCATGAATTCCCAGTACAAGCACATTTTCTGGCAGTAGTCCTTCAGATGTACATATCTCACCTTTCAACATCACATATTGAGAGGATCCTGTATCGCTAAATTCTGTAACCTCTTTAGCTGCTGCTCCTGGCCTATGCAAGTAAACTTTACCTTCACAAATATATGGTTTAAGAAGACCTGGAACTTCTGCCTTAACCAACCTCCAACCAGCTTGTACATTCTGGTGCAGCTTTCTAGTCTCCATTCTGCTTTCCATTATTACTCCAACAATATTCACTGGGGTATCCTGTTTTCCTACGTCTGTCTTCCCAGTGCTTTTCCTAACCCACCAACACTGATTTCATTTGGCCTACTTTATTGCAGTGAAAACACAGGAGCTTTTTAACTTCTCTTTCCCCTTCAAGGGTTTCCTTTTTACAATGTAGTAAGTTATCCTTATGATCATCACCGTGATCCACCTCCCCCTTTCCACATGAGCATCTCTCTTTTCCCCAATTTCTATCTCTCACAGATTGAAATTGATTTTGGAAGCCAAATTTTGATTTATGAAACAAATCATAGTCATCATCCATTTCAGCTGCTGATCTTGCCGTTTTAACTCTTTGCTCTTCCACCTGAGTTCTCATTACTTTAGGAAGTGAATGTTTGAACTTCTCCAAAATAATAGTCTCTCTAAAGGCGTCATAGATTTGTTTTCTTTTGAATGCTCTTAACCAACTAGCAAAATTACTTTGTTTGATCCTTTCAAACTCAAAGTGGGTTTGACCAGGGTTCCTTTTCAGATTCCTGAAACATTGTCTGTAGGCTTCTGGCAGAAGCTCATTGGCACTTAAGATGGTTTTTTCACCTCATACACTCCAGGTTACCTTCGCTGATAGTGATGTGAATACCTCACTATCTCTACCTACAAGTTCTGTTTGCATGATCACTGGCCACTGCATTTATTTAGCCACCTTTTCAAATGCGATGGAAAAGGCTTCCACAATCTTCTCATCAAATTCATTTTCATAAATGCTTGTATATATTTAAACAGTTTCTCACTAGGCCTTTGCTCATCCTCACTCTCTCTCTTATTAAGCTTACCTCCAATCTTCATCCCCATCCTTTTAAGCTGACTTTCCTGTCTAAGTGCTAATCTCTGAAGTTTAAACTCTCTTTCTCCTTTTCTCTCTCTTCTGCTTCAAATCATAATTCAAACTTCTTCATTTATGTTGCCCTTTCCTTGTCTTTTGCCTCTAGCTGCTCCATTTTCAATTGAATGTTAGCCATCTCTAAAGATTTTGATGGTGTTCCAGGCAAATTTCAACGTGGAGCTACTGCTGTAATTATCTCTCCCTTCCTCACGGAAGGAGGCAACTCCAGCTCCAGCTTGTCTGCTAATTCCAGCAGCTTGGCCTTAACCACCTTTTTCAAAACCCCCAAGGTCACTTACTTCACCCCCAGAAAACACAAGGTCTTACAGGAGATACAGAGAGGGCAGAGAGATACAGCATGGAACACTTTCATCCATGTAGCTGTTTCTTGGATCAGCAGCCTCAAACTAAACTGAGGCATTCAGTGAACAGCCAGATGGCTAAAACCAAACCAAACCAGAGAAGAGCTGGGAGAACTGATCATTCCCGCATCATTGTACAAGTGTTTTTTTTAATAAAACATAACAGCCTTTTGCCAGAGGCAGTATCTGTTAGCTACAATCAACTTGCCCCTAAAACCTATCCAAGCAAGACATTTCAGAATCACTGCTTTCACAATCTCACTGAATAAAAAAAAAAGTCAAGGACAATATCACCTTGTTAAAGAAGCATCATCACAGCAATTTTAATAGATGGGTGAGGTAAGCCTATGTTTAATTCTTTCTCACTCAATGAACTCTGGCCTGGTTCCTTCTTTATATTTCTGACTTGCTGTCTATATGCTTCTGGCATCAATTCACAAACACTCAAAATAGCCTGGTTAACATCTGCAAAATCTCCGACCCCTCATCTGATGGTGCTGCATACACCTCAAGGTCTGCTCACCAGCTTAGTTTGAACTAGCGTTGCCCACAAGTTCTCTGGCCACTCCATCTGCCTAGTAAATTTTTTAAATGAAATGCAAAAGGCTTTGACATCTTTCTCATCGAAATGTGGCAGCATTTTAACATATTTGTACACATCCTTACCTTTTCCCTTCATCTCCATCCTGTTAACTTGACTTTCCTAATTTTCTACATCTGAAGTTCAAACTGTCGCTCTCTTTCTCTTCCTTCTCTCTTCCTTCCTCTCCCCTCTCTCTTTCTCTTTGATCCGCTAAGAATCTTCTCTTCCTTTCTTTTTCCTCTAAGTCAAGCTACTTCATCTGCATTACTTTGGTCATGGTTGAAGAGTGCAACAGCAATCCAGGATGCAATAGAACATTCTTCAAAGAACATTTAGAACTTAAATAAGGAATTATCAGAGGAAGGGGAAGTGACATCCTCAAAACGATGCGAAATCTTGAGAATAATCTAATTGTCCTATCAGCATTAATACCATTGCTGCATGAATAGAGTTCAAATTTCATCAATTAATTAATTCATTTATTCATCCATTTACTCCGTTCATTCTTTCATTCATTAATGCAGTCAGAACTCTTTTCTTTGAGGGTTCGGGTGTGTATGTTTGTGGTTGGAGGAGTGGAGGGGGTGGGGGGGGGAAGAGAAGAGTTCTCAATCTATTTCAGTGCTAACTGCATTCATTCACCAAAGGGACTTAGCTTGGCAGTCATAATGTGTGCAACTTTCAAAAAACAATCTAATGATTGTCCCAGTGGAGGGCCCATAGCATATAAATTGAAGGCTGTGGAAAATCTATTACCTTAAATTTTAAGTTAGGGAGAATGTTTGCCACACAACAGGACAGGTCACTTCGAACAGAAAATGCACCTTCCAATTGACAGTATTGTGAAAATATATTATGTGATCCTGGCTGTTGTTGGTGTTCCTGGTAAGCAAAGATAAGTATTTCTATTGTATACATTTGTGAGTATGTTGCTGTCTGATTTTGCTCATTCATTGGTAACATTGCATCTGATGATGATTGGAAAATTGCACAGTGATTTAGTTTCACTTAATAGATGTATGCAAGTTTCTTGCTCTGTTTAACTTTGTCAGTTTCTGTTGATCTCACATGCCAAAGATGAATTAACAAACTTACTGCAATTCCTCAGAACCAGGCCCAATGCAAAGTGTGAATGGCTTATATTATGGACATTATCTGCTTCTGAATGAAAATAAACTTATCAACATTTATTTTATCCCCTTCTTTCTTATGTATGCAGTGTCTTCTTAAATACATCTATGCTAGCCACCTTAGATACTCAAATTTGCAGCAAAATCCACAATTTAGCCTTTGTATAATTGAATTTACCTTGTTGAATTGACTATAGGCTATCTTATATCCAAAAGTGGAAATACATTCTCCATATTCATCCGATCATCCTTCTTAGCAACTTTAGGGTTTCATACCTCAACATTCTGCTGCTGATAGTTACCATTTTGCAACTCTGATAAATCTCCAGGGTGTCAGTAACCTGCTTGTAGTGTGGAAACAAGCGCTCTTTGCACAGTCTGCTAAGGATTAGATACTAAAAAGTTGCTAAATGAGTAAAACACAGCCTCTCTTTTGTTTTTCAATCCTATTCATGTAGGACAGAAGCCCAGGGCTGTTTTCTTTCTTTCTTAATTTTTTTTTAAACTATTATTCAGCGTTGCTCTAAAAAAATAGAATCTATACTGTAGAAAGCTTTGGTCCCTTTACACTGTTCACATAGTTTTATTTTCAATGAGTACCTTATTCTTCCTACCAAGATGCAGAACCTTACACGTAGCAATGTTAAGATCCATTTACCATTCTGAATCCCACTTTGACTATTTCTGAAGAGCTTCAATTATTTTTTGGTTTCTTCCACAGAACTAGTTGAACTCTTCCTTTTGGTTTCTACACTAATTTTGAATGTGTGCTTCTGACTGCTAAATGCATATCGTGTGATTGTAGTGTGGAAACAAGCACTCTTTGCACAGTCTGCTAAGGATTAGATACTAAAAAGTTGCTAAATGAGTTAAACAGCCTCTCTTTTGTTTTTCAATCCTATTCATGTAGGACATAAGCCCAGGGCTGTTTTCTTTCTTTCTTAATTTTTTTTTAAACTATTATTCAGCGTTGCTCTAAAAAAATAGAATCTATACTGTAGATTGGGATGTGTAGGTTAGGTGGATAAGCCCAATGACAAAGATTATATCAATACTTTGAGCTCCTACCTTAGGCTTTTGCTTTCTTACAAGTGAGATTCGTCAACACCAATTACTCTGAAATGGTTCAAGAATCTTGAATATGATCCTTTACAAAACCCTTTGAAAAAAAAACAAATTAATCACATCGATATCTTCATGCTCATCTACTCATTCAAAGAATTCAGTGGGGTAATATGCACTGGACATTCCGTTTTGGAATATGTTCTCACTACATCTCATATGTTACACGTTACATCTTTGAGCAACCAGTCCGTTCTATGTTTGACACACAGTTATGCTCATTGGTCTACAACTCAGGTGATGGACAGTGGCTGCACAGAGCCATTGGAAGTGGGAGTGTTGTGGGTTAGTACTGGAGGTTAGGATGATCCATGAATGCTGACTGGGTCAACTAATTTGCAATCCTGGGAATGCAATTCAGAACTACTGCAAACTTTGCTCATCTTGATCGGGTTTTCCATGAGTCCCTCATTTCAATTACTCCGCTATAAGCATATATACCTCCCCTGAATCTATATGCTATTACTTCTTTCATCATTACGAATCTGTGACCGGACACAGATTCGTATTCTCCTCTACTATTGCATTTTCTTACAACACTACTGTTGCTACAATACCATTTATCGCTAATTGTGTCCAGTTCTGTTAAAAGATTGTCAAGTTCAAATGCTAACATTGTTTCTGTATCCACAGAACTAGTTCTTTTCAGCATTCTATGTTGTTTGTATTATTTTATCTTGGGAGGGGGGGCTCAATTTTTTTTCTTTTTTTTCAAAACACTTAGAAGTGGATAATAATGAAAGTTGTTTCACATAGACCGTGATAAGTGTTGTGGACAAGAAACCAAAAGAAAATAAAAGCAGAAAGTGTGGCTCAGTGGCTAGAGATCAAGCCTTAGGTGGCTGTCTGTTTAGAGTTTGCAAGTCTGCATGTATTTCCACTGATTACTTTCATTTTGTCCCACAGTCCAACTAAATGCAGGTTAGATGGATTGGCCATGCTAAATTGCCCATAGGGTCCAGGGATGTGTAGGTTAGGTGGATAAATCACAGTAATTAAGGGGTTATGCAGATTGGGAAGAGTGATTCTGGGTGGGATGCTCTTGAGATAATAGGTGCAGACTTGATGAGCCAAACAGGGTCTTTCAGATTCTGCTGCAAATATCCGTCAGGTCCAGCAGTATCTGTGGAAGGAGAAAAGGAATTCACATCCTGAGTGGACTATGAATCACATTCATAACTGAAGGAAGGGGTGAATAGTGTTGAAATTGGGAAGTGGGAGCAGGATAACAAAAGGGAAAAATCTGAGATATTGGGTGGAGATACAGAGATTAATCGACAAAGATATTATGAGGGCAGAGTAAAAGGCATTGTCGACATAGACTTTAGTAAGGCCTTCGACAAGGTTCCGCATAATAGACTGGTTAGGAATGCAAATCATGGAGAATCCAAGTAAAACTAGCCAATTGGGTAAAAAAAATTGACTTGACAGTAGGGAACACAGGTAAAAATAATGACTGCAGATGCTGGAAACCAGATTCTAGATTAGAGTGGTGCTGGAAAAGCACAGCAGTTCAGGCAGCATCTGAGAAGCAGCAAAATCGATGTTTCAGGCAAAAGCCCTTCATCAGAATACAGGCAGAGTACCTGAAGGGTGGAGAGATAAATGAGAGTAGGGTGGAGGTGGGAAGAAAGTAGCATGAAGTACAATAGGTGAGTGGGGGAGGGGATGAAGGTGAGTTGTGGTTTGGCGGTGGATGAGTCCAATGACCTGCATATCCTCGGTGGAGTGGGAGGGGGAGTTGAAATGTTGGGGCACGGGGCGGTTTGGTTGATTGGTGCGGGTGTCTCGGAGATGTTCCCTAAAGCGCTCTGCTAGGAGGCGCCCAGTCTCCCCAATGTAGAGGAGACCGCATCGGGAGTAACGGATACAATAAATGATATTGGTGGATGTGCAGGTAAAACTTTGATGGATGTGGAAGGCTCCTTTAGGGCCTTGGATGGAGGTGAGGGAGGTGGTGTGGGTGCAGGTTTTGCAATTCCTGCGGTGGCAGGGGAAGGTGCCAGGATGGGAGGGTGGGTTGTAGAGGGGCATGGACCTGACCAGGTAGTCATGGAGGGAATGGTCTTTGCAGAAGGGGGAAAGGGAACATAGGGTGGTTGTACAAGATTGTTTTTTGAACTGGACACCTGTAACAAGTGTTATTCGCCCACACCCTGAGCAATTATGAATCATCACAACGCCACTTCTGTCCTTGATTATTTTCCCTGCCATTGATGTGAAAAAGTGGGTCTTTGCCCCAGGGTAGGGGAGTCCAAAGCTAGAGGGCATAAATTTAAGGTGCGAGGGAAAAGATGTAAATGGAATCTAAGGGGCAACATTTTTCATGTAGATGGTGGAATGAGCAGCCAGAGGAAGTGGTAGAGAGTACAATTACAACAGGTTAAAAGGCTTCTAGATGGGTACATGAACAGGAAGTGTTTAGAGGGATATGGGCCAAGTACTGGCAAATGGGACTGGATTAATCTAGAAAGACAAGTTGGATCATAGGGTCTGTTTCTATGCTATACATCTCTATGTGTCTATGACTTCTATGCAGGTAAGGGCAGACTGCAGCATTGGGTAGGTGACTATGAGAAGTCTGATGGCTGATCAACTCTCAGATGATCAGTTGTGGATATAGGTGTTCTAATCCCAGAGAGAAAACATCTTCAGAGCAGGAGGAGCTTGACTGATAGGGAGTGAATGTGGAAAGAACATAGAACAATACAGCACAGAACAGGCCCTTCGGCCCACGATGTTGTGCCCAACATTTGTCCTAGCTTAAGCACCTATCCATGTAACTGTCCAATTGCCGCTTAAAGGTCACCAATGATTCTGACTCTGCCACTCCCACAGGCAGCGCAATCCATGCCCCCACCACTCTCTAGGTAAAAACCTACCCCTGACATCCCCCCTATACATTCCACCCTCCACCTTAAATTTATGTCCCATAGTAACACTCTGTTGTATCCGGGGGAAAAGTCTCTGACTGTCTACTCTATCTATTCCCCTGATCATCTTATAAACCTCTATCAAGTCACCCCTCATCCTTCGCCGTTCCAATGAGAAAAGGCCTAGCACTCTCAACCTATCCTCGTACGACCTATTCTCCATTCCAGGCAACATCCTGGTAAATCTTCTCTGCACCCTCTCCAAAGCTCCCACATCTTTCCTAAAGTGAGGCGACCAGAAATGCACACAGTACTCCAAATGTGGCCTAAACAAAGTCCTGTACAGTTGCAACATCACTTCACAACTCTTGAATTCAATCCCTCTGCTAATGAACGATAATACTCCATAGGCCTTCCTAATGAAAATAACCCTAATCTACTCAACCTCTCTTCATAGCTAGCGCCCTCCATACCAGGCAACATCCTGGTAAACATCC
>NC_057746.1:13954853-13989103 GCF_004010195.1 Chiloscyllium plagiosum | reverse complement strand
ATCCACTGCTCTACCCTCATCCATATGCTTGGTCACCTCCTCAAAGAATTCAATAAGAGTTGTAAGGCAAGACCTACCCTTCACAAATCTGTGCTGGCTGTCCCTAATCAAGCAGTGCCTTTTCAGATACTCATAAATCCTATCCCTCAGTATCCTTTCCATTACTTTGCCTACCACCGAAGTAAGACTAACTGGCCTGTAATTCCCGGGGTTATCCCTATTCCCTTTTTTGAACAGGGGCACAACATTCGCCACTCTCCAGTCCCCTGGTACCACCCCCGTTGACAGTGAAGACGAAAAGATCATTGCCAGCGGTTCTGCAATTTCCTCTCTTGTTTCCCACATAATCCTAGGATATATCCCGTCAGGCCCAGGGGTCTTGTCTATCCTCAAGTTTTTCAAAATGCCCAACACATCTTCCTTCCTAACAAGTATCTCCTCTAGCTTACCAGTCCGTTTCATACTCTCTTCAACAATATGGTCCCTCTCATTTGTAAATACTGGAGAAAAGTACTCATTCAAGACCTCTCCTATCTCTTCCGACTCAATACACAGTCTCCCACTACCTACCCTCGTTCTCGTCATTCTCACGTTTCTCACACACGCATAAAAGGCCTTGGGGTTATCCTTGATCCTACCCGCCAAAGATTTTTCATGCCCTCTTAGCTCTCCTAATCCCTTTCTTCAGCTCACTCCTGGCTATCCTGTATCCCTCTAAGGCTCTGTCTGAACCTTGTTTCCTCAACCTTATGTAAGCCTCCTTCCTCCTTACAAGACATTCAACCTCCCTCGTCAACCAAGGTTCCCTCACACGACCATCTCTTTCCTGCCTGACAGGTACATACATATCAAGGACACGTCGTATCTGTTCCTTGAAAAAGTTCCACATTTCAACGATATGCTTCCCTGACAGCCTATGCTCCCAATTTATGCTCCTCAGATCCTGTCTTGCAGCATCGTATTTACTCTTCCCCAAATTGTAAAACCTGCTCTGTTGCACGCACCTATCTCTCTCTCTCCATAACCAAGGTGAAAGTCACAGAATCACCAAAATGCTCACCCACTAACAAGCCCATCACTTGTCCCGGTTCATTACCAAGTACCAAATCCAATATGGCCTCCCCTCTGGTTGGACAATCTACATACGGAGTTAGAAAAGCTTCCTGGACACACTGCACAAACACCTCCCCGTCCAAACTACTTGATCTAAAGAGCTTCCAAGCAATATTTGGGAAGTTGAAATCGCCCAAGACTACTACCCTGTGGCTTCTGCACCTTTCCAACCCACCTTATTTCTGATACTCCTTGCGTTGAAGTATACGCACTTGTGCCCATCTCTGTGTCCGCAAGTATTCCCTGTCAGAGAAGAGAGGTGGGAACAATCTTGTTCCTCTGGAGAAAAAGCAGTTTCTGTAAAAGCAGTTGTCCCCTCTGCTGACTAACCTTCACCTTTAGAGTTTCCTATGGACTGAGAAACTGGAGCTAACAACATTAAATTGACGTCATATGAATACTTATATCATCAACACTTAACCTCGGATTGGCTGGATGTCCCATCCTCCGTTCCAGCCTTTTTCAACCTGAAAGTGGGTAGTCTGAAAACTGTTGATGAAAGGACTTACATTTTATGAAACTTTACATTAGACTGGAAATATATCAAGTTTAATTTTGATTTTCCATCCTCTTTCCCCTTGTCTTTTGTTTTGCAGTTAACTTAATTACAATTCTGATCCTGTCTCGGGGAAAGAGTGGACTTTCAGTATGCACCACGTGCTATCTGGTTGCCATGGCAGCAGCAGATTTAATGGTCATTGTCACTGAAGTCATACTACGCTATATCAATGGCTATTATTTCCCAATAATGTTTTTCTTGAACATCACCCCTATCTGCAGTGTTCGTGCTGTCCTAGGACATGCAGCCACAGACTGTTCTGTCTGGTTCACCGTCAATTTTACTTTTGATCGATTTGTGGCCATTTGTTGTCAGAAGATAAAAACAAAATATTGCACTAAGAAAACTGTATCCGTGGTTCTCGCAACAACTGCCGTGTTGCTCGGTTTAAAAAATGTTCCCTTCTACTTTACACTCCAACCTACCGAAGTGATCAACAACGTGCCGTGGTTCTGCCATACAAAACAAAGTTATTTCACTGAGCCCGGATGGGTAGGATTTGATTGGTTCGATACACTTTTAACTCCGTTGCCTCCATTTGCTTTCATTTTATTGTTCAACGTTCTGACAGTCAGACACATTTTAACAACCAGTCAAGTTCGTAAGGGGCTGAGAGGACAGAACAGGAGTGAAAACGACAGTGACCCAGAGATGGAGAATAGGAGGAAGTCCATAATTTTACTTTTCTGCATATCTGGCAGCTTCATACTCCTGTGGTTGACATATGTTATATATTTATTATTTATCATTACAGGAGCACCCCTGAATTATTACAGATATTCTTTATACACCTTTCACCAGGTCGGATCCATGCTCCAGAGTTTAAGTTGCTGCACGAATACATTTATTTATGGTGTGACTCAGTCAAAATTCAGACAACAGTTAAAGAATGTGGTGAAATATCCAGTTACAATAATTATTAAATTATCTAACAAACAAATCAATTAAGAGCAACCTAGAGAGAGATCATAGTTTGCACAATCCAGGAGTATAACATTTAATCCTAGACTTCCATCTACTGAATTACAGTGGTTGAGTGCATAGGGTGGCTCAGTGGTTAAAAGTGCTGCCTCATTGGAATTGAATCCAAGTCTCTGACAATCTTGGGTGACTGTGTACAGTTTGTACATTCTCCCCATTTATGGTTTTGGTGGGGGTGGGGGGGGGGGGGGGGAGAAGAAAGAGACGGGTGGGTGGTTGCTGCTGCTGGTCTGCTTTCTTCCTACAATTCAAAGATGCGCAGGTGGGGTGGATTAGCTGTGGGAAATGCAGGATTACAGAGACATGGTTGGTCTGGGTGGAATGCTCTTCAAAGTGCTGGTAATGGTTGAATGACCTACTTCCATACTATAGGGATTCTGTAATTCTGAAAGACCCTTTAATAAATTGTTCTTCTGAGCCAACAAACCTGGTTTGGAAGGCTGGGTGAGCTCATCAGGACCTTAAAATGATTCATCAAGCAGGAGAGAGAGGAACTATTTCACTGGTGAAGTATGTGAATGAAATAGTAGTGGACAGAATCTTAAAATGAGAGCAAGACTTACATCAAGAAACAACTTTTCACGCAAAGGATAGTGGGAATCGAAAACTCAACCCTTCAGAAAACCATGGATGCCCTCAAACTTCAGAGCAATAGACTTTCATTACATCAGTGCAATGGGAAAGTGGAGGTGTAGTCCGGCTAAGCTATGCCTAATTGAGAGGCAGGTGGGACTAGATTGGGTTGGGATATCTGGTCAGCCTGGACAGGTTGGACGAAGGGTCTGTTTCCATGCTGTACATCTCTGACTCTGTGTTGGAAGGACTGAATGGTTTCGCCTGTTACTATGTTCCTATCAATGCATACTCCAGTCCCTTGCTCCTGTTAGCAGAGGTGCAAACCATTGAGCCACTATGCCACCCAGAAACTCCACGACCCACTGACCAAGGAAGAGTGCCCCAGTAACCATCCAAGCACTTGACTTCCAAATTTGATGACTGACCAACAGAGACCTCTTCACACAGGATGAATAATATTAGTCTGATTATTGCTGCTTCAATAGATTTGCAGGAACTTCTTCCCCAAGAAAGGGTTTCTTCTCAAACTATCAGGACCATATAATTCCTGTGTTCTCAGTCAATGTCATACTGTCCCCTTTAGCCTGGGAACTTTGTCCTATCCTGACACTGTTCATCTCAGTTGTGTGTTGCGTCCTGCACTTATAATTTCTCTGTCAGGAAGCTGTTCCATACATTGTTAATAATTATCTGTCTGTTCTCTATACTGATGATATTAAACCAGCATTTTTTGATTGCTCAAACAGCTCCATTCTGATTTGTCACTGTCAAACCAATCTAATTAGAATGAATTCTAGAATGGGCGGCATGATGGCACAGTGGTTAGCACTGCTGCCTCACCAGCGCCGGAGACCCGGGTTCAATTCCCGCCTCAGGCGACTAACTTGGTGGAGTTTGCACGTTCACCCAGTGTCTGCATGGGTTTCCTCCGGGTGCTCCGGTTTCCTCCCACAGTCCAAAAGATGTGCAGGTCAGGTGAACTGGCCATGCTAAATTGCCCGTAGTGTTAGGTAAGGGGTAAATGTAGGGGTATGGGTGGGTTGCGCTTCGGCGGGTCGGTGTGGACTTGTTGGGCCGAAGGGCCTGTTTCCACACTGTAATGTAATCTAATTCAGCTTGCAAGTGAGACCTGAGAGTGTGTTGTAGTTGAGTTGAGTCGGGGTCAGAAAAAAAACTTAAAACATTGCAAATTAACCAATCACATAAATAGCTTCAGTTGCACTGCTAATTATGAGGAAAAAATTAAGTAAATTTAAAGTAGATTGAGATACATTACAGTGACAGAAAAGCATCAAAGCCCAATGAGCATGCTATGTGCTTCAATTAGATCATTGCTGCTCCGCATTTCAACAATTATTTCAGTATTGGTTTCTCCACCACAGGAAATAAAATAATGTAGATACAGAAACATTAACATTTTAAACTGCTTACCACAGGCAACGTAAGACATGTTCATTCAACATCCCATCAAGCCCTGGCATCATTCTAGCAAAGATCCAGTAGCCTCTCAAAGGTCAATCAAAACTTCCTGAATTGCTGTACAGAAAATTGACTGAAACAAATGAGGTCTGAACAATATTCTGTTCTTGCAGCTTCCTTGAGTCAAAGGCCAAACCTCCATTACTCAATGTTGAAGATATGATACAGAGCACAAAGAAATGTGAACTGATACATTTCAAAAGGAACAATGAAGAAAGGCAATATAAATTGGAGAGAACAAAATTTGTAGGTGGTTCTCTTGAGACAACGTAGCTCATGACAGCACTGATTCTCTGACAGCATGGAATTCCCTCACTACAGCACTGCCACAATTCTGACCCTCAGATTTAGGAAGATAGGAACAGGAGTAGGCCATTCAGTGCATCAAAATTGCCTGATGATTCTGTACAATCACGTCAGATTGAATACTTCAATGATTTTTATCCACTCCATCCCCACAATCCTATACACCAATGTTCCCTCTACAAACCTGCTTAATAATGAACCTTTCTGCACTCCAGTGTACCCTCAGTAATGACCCTCCAACCATGCAGTGCTCCCTCAGTACCTACCCTCTGACCTTAGTAATGACCCTCCAACAGTACAGCACTTCATTGGTATTAACCTTTTGAAAATAGGAGCATAAGAGCAGGAGGTTATTAGTCCAACAAAACTACCTTGCCATTTTATATGACGACTGATTGTGCCCTTCAATGACTTTTGCCCATTCCATCCCCATAATCCCCAAAGTTCCATCGAAGCTGCACAGCCATGCAGCTGATCAGTGTACACACCCATTGACATCAGATTCCAGAAGTTGTTGCCGCTAACAGACTGCAGAGGTGTAGCAGAACCAGGAAAACTGGGAAGGAGCATAGCTGTATGCCACTGATAATTAGACATTTATCAATCTCTACCATAAACATACTCAAGAATTGAGTTTCCACAGCCCACTGTGGTACAGAATTCCAAAAGCTCACAACACTGAGTAGAATCACAGTCATACAGTCACAGTGACACAGCACGGAAACAGACCCTCTAGTCCAAAAAATCCATGCCGACCATAATCCCAAACTAAACTATTCCTACCAGCCTATGCTTGGCCCATATGCTCCAAATATTTCTTATTCATTTACTTACCTAAACATCTTTTAAATGTTGTAACTGTACCTGGAAGTTCACTCCACACACAAACCATTCACTGTGCAAAACAAATTTGTCTCATGTCTTTTCTTTAATCTTTCTCCTCCCGCTTTAGAACGTATGCCCCTAGTGGAAATCTGCCCCCCTAGGGAAAACATACCAGTAATTCATCTTAGCTATAACCATGATTTTACAAACCTCTAAGATCACCTCTCAACCTCCTACGCTCCAGTGAAGAGTCCCAGCCTATCTAACCTCTCCTTACAACTTAAACCCTCCATTCCCAGCAGCATCCTGGTAAATCTCTTCCGACCCCTCTCCAGCTTAATAATATCCTTCCTATAACAACGAGACCAAAACAGGACACTGTACTCCAGAAGGGGTCTCACCAACATCCTGTACAACATCAACATAATGTCCCAATTTTGAGACACAATGGTCTCAACAATGAAGGCAAGCATGCTAGGCACCTTCTGAACCACTCTATATGTAATGCAAATACAAAATTATATACCTGAACCCTCAAGTCTCTGTTATACAACACTACCCAAGGCCTTCCTGTTAACTGTACAAGTCTTGCCTTTGTTTGTTTTATGAAAACTGTATTACCTCGCATTTACCCAAATAAAACTCCAACTGCTACTCATCAGCCTATTGACCCAATTGATCAAGATCTCTTATCGTAGATAACCTTCTTCACTGTCCACTATACCACGAATCATGGAGACATCCACAAACTTACTAACCATGCTTTCTATGTTCTCATCTAAATCATTATTATACATGACAAATAAAAGTGGACCCAGCACCGATCCCTGAGGAACACTGCTGGTAACAGGCCTCCAGTCTGAAAAAAAAACCCTCCATCATCTCAAAAAATAAATAAGAACAAATAAAATAACATCTCAGACCTCAGTGACATTTTCTCTATTTATAGCTTCTTCTCTGGTTCTGGACACAGCAAACAGGGGAATTATCTCAACTGAATCTACTCTGTCTATCCCTTCATTATTTTATATGTGTCAATCAGATCACTTGCCATTCTTCAAAACCCCAAGGAATCCAGACCCAGTTTACCCAATCTCTCTTTTTGTGGAACAGTCCCACCATCACAGAACAAGACTGGTAAACTTTCATTGCAGTACCTCTATGACAATAACATCTCTCCTGAAATAAGGAGACCAAAACTGTACACAGTGTACTTAAGTTGCTCTACAATTGAAACAAGACCTCACTATTCCTGTACTCAAATCCTCATGCAATACAGGTTGATTTTTATTGCATTAGCCTTTCTAATAGATTGCTGCATCTGCATGTTAACCTTACTTACTTAATGAGGACACCCTTGTAGTTCTATACTTTCTAACCTTCTATTGTCAGGTACAGAGGACACTTCACAGACAGTAGCAAAGTACCTAGTATTATTACCACTGACCTGAACATCTTAGACACCTTCCCCCAAATTTTGCTTTCATGCAAAGTGAGGGAAGAAAGGAAAGGAAAATGGACAGAAGGATTCCACTGCAGCAAAAGAGTTTAGAATGCTCATCACTTAGAATTTTCATCCTGAGCATTCCTTTTCATCATAAATTCTAATCTGGGAAACATTTCAACAAATGAACATTACACAGACATCATATTTAGCATATTTTAAAAGAAAATGCATTCAAAAGTTAATTTGGTATTTCAATTTTTTAGCCTATAACTCTCATTGTATGCTACAGTGGGAGCTGTTGTTGCAGTGGTCATTGTATAGATCACAACAGTAACATGCTAAATAAGCTACAAGTAAACCTTCGGTAGACTCTTCATTCCCGACATGAAGTCAGGTCTCAAAGCACAGTCAATAATTCATTAACAAATCCCTTTTCCATGATAAGTTTCCCAGTCCATATTTACATTAGCTACTCTACATTTTATGCGTTTGCAGAAACTTTTATTGTCTGTTTTATAATTCTTTCTAGCTAACACTAATTATAATTTCTCCCTCTTCACTAATTTTGATTTAGTCACCCTTTGCAAATTCTCAAAATGTTCTGGCCACCCAAGAGTCTAGACATTTTGCATACATTTTCTTTCAATTTGATATCATTAAGTGCTTTATTTCCACAGGCCCTTTTTCTCCTAAAGTTAGTGAATGTGGATATCACTCAGACAACCATCATCCTGTGGACAATTCAGGAAGGCAATTAAGAGTCACCAATTTTGCTGCAGGTTCAAGAGTCTCTCAGTCTAGGATAGCAGATTTCCTTCCCTTTAGCGAACCAAGTTTTCTTTTTAAATCAACAGTGACTATACTGTCTCCATTAGATTTTATTTTAATTCCAGATTTTTATTGAATTCAAATTTCACAATCAGCCCAGATGGGATTTGAACCCATGTCCCAGAACATTAACCTGAGGTTCAGGGTTACCAGACTAATGGCCAGTTACCACAACACCACTAGCCCAAGGATCAAAGTGTAGGCCTCAGCTACTTACTACTATTTCAATGGGTCAGATAAAGAGACAGAGTAATGTATCCTCCGTTTACTGATAAAACAGAGCTCATGATGAAGGGTCACTGGTCTCAAAATATTAATTGTTTTCTCTCTACTGATGCTGCCAGACCTGCTAAGTTTCACCACCACTTTCTTTCTGTGTTTCAGATTTTTAGCATCAACAGATTTTTCTTCTTAATTTAACAAGTTGTGGTTCTGTTCGCCGAGCTGGGAATTTGTGTTGCAGACAATACGTCCCCTGTCTAGGTGACATCCTCAGTGCTTGGGAGCCTCCTGTGAAGCGCTTGTGATGTTTCCTCCGGCATTTATAGCGCTTCACAGGAGGCTCTCAAGCACTGAAGATGTCACCTAGGCAGGGGACGAAACGCCTGCAACACAAATTCCCAGCTCGGTGAACAGAACCACAACAACGAGCACCCGAGCTACAAATCTTCTCACAAATTTTAATTTAACAAGTGACTACCTTTGCAATTAGAACTAATATTTAACACCAAATGGTATTTCTACTAGACAGGTGACAGCAATGTTTGACAAATATGAACTAATCCATAAAACTAAGTTTTGTTTCTCAGGCAGTCTCACACTTGAAAAGAGGGGACAAGTAAGCAATGGGTTAAGTAGCATAAGGAGTTAGATAAAGGGCAGCTGGTAATACCTTAAGATCTCCCCCCTCAGAACAAAAAGTAAGGTGATGCAGGTTGAAGTGATGATCGAAACCCTAAGTGTTTCCATTGCGACAAAATCAGGCCACCTTTGTTCATAGTCCTGGAAGCTACATGGCAAGTCCATGGAACTTACTGCGTCCCGAGAGAGTCCAAAAAGGGAAGTAAAAATAAAACATCAAGGATCAAATTATGACTTTATCAAGAACAGGAAAACAGAAATAGATACTGCTGCTAATGCAGAGAAGGTGAATGCAATAAATGAGAAATCCAAAAGACATTTGTCAAATGGAAAAGATACCCCTTTTTTCTTCAAATAATGCCACTAAACACATTTGCTGCCAGAGTGCAATGAAAGCCAAAACTCCTAATAAAAGGAACGTGAAGACTATATCCCAACTCCACAGTGCAAGGTGTAACTGGAATGGGCTTGCATGGCACAGTGGCGGTAAGTTATTAAGAAAACATATATAGATGAATTTGACAATCCTAGGTAATGAGGTGTCCGGAGTAAAATTATAGCTTTGCCTATAATCACAGCAAGCCTGTATTTTCCTATTGTATTGGTGACCAGAGCAAAGGGCAAATATCATCACCAGAGATCAAAGCAATTTCACAAACAGATGTCTAAATAACAAAAATATTATTTAAGGATGAGTATGATTCAGCGTAAGAGTCTTTGTTAATTAAACTCAGACAGCAGATTCAAATACAAGTTTGCTGATACGAGAACTTGACACTGAAAATGGGTGAAGGAATTCCAGCATTCTATTCAATTGAAAACGGTCCTGATGGGGAAGTGGACATATCTCCAATGTACAGATGAAGAATTAATGGCTGTTCATTAGATAGTAATATAACCTAAATATCATAAGGAGATCTTTCAAATATCACTTGGTAGCTTACATATAATTACAGAAACCTCAATATCAATAAATGGGCATTTTACCTAAGAATTCATAAGAATAGCGGTAGCTAGCATGTTTTACGAACTGCATTGCCGCAATTAATAGGAAAATCTCAACATGTAATCAAACGGACACCTTTATTAACCATACCCGCTTGTGAAGTGGCTGTTATGAGTTAGTGGATTGGCTAAGACCATAACTGAAAATGAAAGCAGGATACCAGTACTCCCATTTGGATATGAAAATGCAATTTAAAGATATTCCTTTTAGGGCAATTACAGCAGAGGCAGTGGTGGAAGAAACCGCTTGTTACTAATTTAATAAAGTCAGATCAGGTTTGAACTTTGCGTCTCAAATTTCAAGGGCTAAGCAATTTGGATATAATACAGTTGAAACGTTTGACCCACTAACCACACGAAGCTTTGGATTCAAAAAGCAATAATTAAAATTGATAGTCACAAATAATCAACAGGATTTGGACAAAGTATTACATTTTTTATTATTTACAACCAGAGATTCCAAAGGTGAACCTACTGGGTTTAGATCATTCAAACTGACTGGTGAATGTGGGAACAGTTACAACATTTGAAAGATATTTAGATAACTAAATGAGTAGGAAAGGTTTAGAGGGACATAGGCCAGGCATAGTTAGATGGGACGAGCTTAATTTGGGATTATGGTGAGCATGGGCTGGTTGGACTGATGGATCCATTTCCATGCTGAATGACTCTATGACTATGTATTTGTAATGGCAAAATGAATTCTCAACATTGGATTATATATCGGTTCTTTGAGAAATGCACAGATGCACAAATCAGCAAAGGAGCTTTTAAAATTATAGGCAAAGATGAAAGGATAGAGAAAAATGCTGCATTAGAGCATTTCAAACAGGAAGCAAAACGTTAGCATTTTTGCTCTTAGAAGGTGAACCGCTAAATCTGAGACCGTGACATCAAAAGTCTTGAGTTAAGGAAATTCTGCCTGATGACAGGATCACCGTCCTCAAACTGATAGCATCCATCTCAACACTACTCCTTCCGTGAGAGGAGACAGAAAACCAAGAAAGCTAAGATAATGAATCTTGAGTTCTAGGTCCACACAACTATCAACTTGAAGAAAAACTATCGTCCTCAGACATCTGTACTAAAATCAAGGAGGAGATCATTTAACCCATAGAGTCATAGAGATGTACAGAATGGAAACATTTCCTTCAGTCCAACTTGTCCATGACGACCAAGTATTCTAAATTAATCTAGGCCTATTGACAGCATTTGGCCAATATCCCTCTAAACCCTTCCTATTCTTGTACCCATCCAGATGCCTTTTAAAATATTGTAATTATCCAACCTGTACCACTGCCTCTGGCAGCTCAATCCATACATGCACCACTTACTGTGTGAAAAAGTTGCCCCTCAGGTCCCTTTTAAATCTTTCCCTTCTCACCTTAATGTACCCATCCAGATTCCTTTTAAAATATTGTAATTATCCAACCTGTACCACTGCCTCTGGCAGCTCAATCCATACATGCACCACTTCCTGTGTGAAAAAGGTTGCCCCTCAGGTCCCTTTTAAATCTTTCCCTTCTCACCTTAAACCTATGCACTCTAGTTTTGGACTCCACCAGCCCGGGGAAAAAGACCCTGGCTATTCACCATATCTATGCTCCTTGTCATTTTATAAACTTCAAGATCATCCCTCAGCCTCCAATGCTCCATGGAAGATAGCCCCAACCCATTCAACCTCTCCCCGTAGCTCAAACCTTTCCAACCTGGCAACATCCTTGCAAATCTTTTTGAACCCTTACAAGTTTCACAACATTTTCCCTATACCAGGAAAACCAAAATCGAACACAGTATTCCAAAAGTGGCCTAATCAATGTTCTGTTTAGCCACATGACCTCCCAACTCCAATGCTCAAAGCACTAACCAATAAAGGCAAGCATATCAATGCCTTCTTCACTATCCTGTCTACCTGCAACTCTATTTTCAAGGAATTATGAACCTGCATTCCAAGGTCAGTTTGTTCAGCAACACTCCCTAGGACCTTACCATTATGTTTATTGGTCCTGCTGTGATTTGCCTTTCCAAAATACAGCTTCCAAATCCAATTTCAACCTTCAGAATCTGCTTACTCCATGTATTCTTTATTCATGTAGTGTGTCAAAATACCTATATTTTGTCTCTCAAGCTTGACTAAGAATGCAAGTACTTGGGGTTTCTGGAGGAGTTTAGCTTGAGTTGCATAGAAGTTCAGAAATTCTTTTCCATACTTATGTGAAAGTTAAGTGTTACAATAAATATTTACTTTCACTTAACAACAGAACTGGATGTGAATTGTTTTCATCCTGAATAGCAGCCAATCAGGCAAATTGCTCATTTTACTGGTCAAACAGGATTTATTCACTCCAAACAGCTTGAGGAAAATAGGATCATAATTTTCAGCAGGTTCTGCCCAGGAAAACTATATCTGACATGATTATTTTCCCTCTGAATTATGCAATATATGGTTCACTGTTCAATTTCTCTCAAAGTTTCAACTTTATCGATTTATATTTCATTTCATCAAAACCTATTTATAAGGATCAGAGTGTATAAAGTACTGTATGCAGCGTGAGTATTTCAAGCAGTGGGAACAACTAGCATGGAGCACAGTGGTATCACAATAAAGCCAAAATTAGCAGGAGGTTTATTCAGTATCAAAGTCAGACAATCTTTGTTCTCTCCTAATTTAGCAAAACTATGTCAAAAACAGTGATGAGTTGCAGTTGACAATGATGGTCTTGGGTTAGGAAGAAGAACAATTATCGCAGGATACTGCACTTGATTACTATTTTCTCCACCTAGCATTTCAGCCGTATTGGAAGAGGCTCGGCTCAACAGCATCGCTGGTGCAAGCCAGAGTGAAGTATTGAAAAAAAAAGTCAATGGCTTCAGAAAGCAGAGAAATAAAAAAAGCAGCAGAGTGAATCTTTTAAATGCATGTCTTTTTCTATTAAAACAAAACTCACCCAATAAATTTTATTCTCTGGATATTCAAACATCTTCTAATCACACGATATGAAACTCATGTGATACAGTAAGAAAGCGCACAGCAGTATTAACCCTTAAAAAATTACCCCTTCCCCGCTCCTCCTCCCTCAAATCCAATACAAGGTGACAGACAAAATTATTACGAGATTGCTTTGGAATGGAAAATCAACAGGCATGAAATGGATACATTACCTCAATGGTGTCAGAGGTCAATTGAGCAATATTACAAAAAGTGGTGCAAACCAATCTCAAAAACACACATAACACAGCTAACTTCTGCTCACCAACACACTCTTCAAATACAGAGTCAAATAAGAAAAAGAGAGATAAAACAAAAACATTAAGCCAGGCATGTAAGGGGGGTCAAAAGCATAGGCCAACTGGCACAGGCACTTTATTTAAACCCAGAAAGTTCAGGGTTATTCTTAGTGAAACAGCTGAAAGGAAATCAACTGCTCAGCAAACAAAATGGTGAGTGGGAGGAGGAAGAGGAGGAATTTAAGATTAGCTGAAAATGTTGAGCATCTTATAAATTAAGCACAAGACTTTCAAGAGTTCTTTTGCCAAAGGTTGATGTAAATAAAACCTAGAAGGATTAACCAAAATAATGCAGATCAGCAATAAACAGAGCTATGGATTTTGATACATAATAATGGTGAATATTACGCAGTCATGCATGTTATAAACACACAAAAGGAACAATAGAAAAATGAGAAACAGTACATCAAAAAAAAATCAAATCTGACACGAAAATGGCTTTCAGGGCTGTAAATTTTAAAATGGTTAAACTCATCTACTTCTCATTTGTCCACTAACTCCTCACTAGCTGCAACCAGGAGAAGGGTATGCACTATCAGTACTGTGCATCCTCAATGTTCAGTTTCAGTTAATGGGTTTGGTTAGCCATATACACGTAAAGTATCAGAAGTTGTCAAAGAAAAGGAACCTGCACAAGAATCACAGGGCTCCATGAACACCTACTCATGAGCTAGATGGCCGAATGATCACAGAAGAAATAAGGTCAAACCTCAAAATGTGATCCTGAGTTCAAAATACACATTCGCACCCAGCACTAGAGGACACAGGAGTAATGGTATGTAACAGTTCATATTTATTCTATACCCCAACCCAGACTGCAAGAGAATGTCCTCTCATTGGCCCTGCATTCAAAATTTCAAGCCAGTTCTTCTCTTCTGGGATTCAGCACAGTCCCTTCCACAATCTCCAATGCCAAAAAAGCTGTTGCAGTCTTACTATGGCAAATATATGGAAGGAGCAAGCAAGCAGATAGCAGTTTTCTTCTGGTCCTCTTCCTTCCTTCACTATTTCTGCTCCTTGGTGGGTGCATAGTATAGCTCAAGAGGCTTGCTGACCTTCCAATATTTCTCATTTACCAATTCCAGTGTCAATGATCCATTCAACGTCTGCAGAAAATTCAAAGACAAAATTAAATAGAAATCTCCCATCAAGAAAGTTCCCTGAAGAACAGAAAAATATTGGTTAAACAAGCTACCTACTGCAGCAAAACAGCTCAGCGGTCTGTTACTTTCTGGATTAGCTGATCTCACCTGGGGTGATACAACTTCTCAGGATAGTGATCCAAGGTAGAAGAACTGACTCTGTCTCAAATTTCTACCGAGAGCCAGAGATATTTCAGTTCACCTCGGATCTCTGGTCAGGGTCGGTTGTTTCCGAAACAGCAACATGTTTTTATTTAACATCTTAAACACAACAAAATAATTCAAAGCCCTTTGAGGGAGCATAAACAAAAAGTATTTAACACAAGAAAATATGATAACATGTTGCGGTTCTGTTCGTCGAGCTGGGAATTTGTGTTGCAGATGTTTCGTCCCCTGTCTAGGTGACATCCTCAGTGCTTGGGAGCCTCCTGTGAAGCGCTTCTGTGATGCTTCCTCCGGCATTTATAGTGGTTTGCCTCTGCCACTTCCGGTTGTCAGTTCCTGCTGCCCGCTGCATTGACCTGGACCCAATATACCTGCCACTGCAGCAGAGACAAACCACTACAAATGCCGGAGGAAAGATCACTGAAGCGCTTCACAGGAGGCTCCCAAGCACTGAGGATGTCACCTAGACAGGGGGCGAAACGTCTGCAACACAAATTCCCAGCTCGGCACACAGAACCACAACAACGAGCACCCGAGCTACAAATCTTCTCACAAACCTTGAATATGATAACGTGACAAAGTGCAGGTTTTAAAGAATATCTTTTAAAAAAAAAAAGGGAGTGGAGAAGCACAGGCACTTAGGGAGGTAATTACCAAGCAGCTTAGAGACAGTTATTACAGACTATAATCAGGAATGGGTAAGAGGCAACTTTGTCAGGAACAGATCTCAGAGGATTGTATCAGATGAAAGAAATAGAGTCGGGGTTGGGATGAGAATTTTGAGACTGAGCTTGTAAGTCACCATTCTAGTTCAACATGTCTGCTCATAAATGGAGAATGACCAGTTAGATAGACTAAAGACCATTAATCAGCATCTTTTGGGGGGGGTGGGAAGCAGAGAAAGAGGAGAAAAATTGATTAGGCGAGCAGGACAGCTGTGAATCGTGTTGTCATGTCCCTACTTAGGGTGCTGCGTCTTACCACAGGCATAGGCATTTCAACAACAAATATCCTTAGTGAGTTGGTGCTGACAACAATGCAGAAACTGTGGCTTCTCTCATTCCTACATGTGCAGAAGACACTTCATTGTGACAAATCCAGCTTTTCCTTAATTTGTTTTGGAAAACCTTAAAGGCCAAGGCCAAAGCCCAAAGCATGAAAATGTGAAGACAAGATAAACTAAAGGTGAATCCAAACCAGACTTTAAAGCTTGCATAACAAGAGGGACAGATGAGGTTAGGACATGAGGAAACAGTGTCATTGATCAGGGGAAGAACAAGTTAGAGCCAGACACTTCATGTTGCAAGTCCAGTAATGAAATAGGTCTGAAAGACATGTAAGTTGAGACAAGTGGAACATAAGAGAATCAGAAACAGCAGAAGAACCTTTCAATTCAGATGCATACAATGGGTCAAAACGTGGATTTTATGGACCTACCGTGAACTGGCCCCCTGAGGTGGTGATGTAGATTGTGTACTGCTTCTCACTGACTTCCTCGAGACTGACAGCATTATTCCCAAGGCTCTTCTGCTGTTCCTCCAAAGCAATCCTTAACGCAAGATATTTAGACAAATGGTCCACAGTGGCATTTGCAGTAGTCTTCACATATCTGAACCAACAGTGCACATCACGGTTGCAGAATTAGATAGGAAAGAGGAAAAAAGAAAAATGAAACAATAAAACTCAAGGTATGTTCTTCAAAGATGAAGATGAGTAGAACTATTTCTCATCTGATACAAATCAAAGTAACGAAGAGATATTCTGAGAATGTTCACATTTCTCACATATATTGTTGACATTCCTCAAACAATCACCAAAACTGACATCTACAAAACAGTGGGTCTAATGGTTAGAGTTCAATGACAGAGGGGGCAGTTTTTGCATAGAAACATAAAAAAGAGAGAGGAGTAGGCCACTGAACCCTGCTCCACCATTCAATCGGATCTCATTCAATACCTAATTTACACTTTTGTCCCACACCCTTTGATGTCTTTTGCCCCCAAAATATATCTAATGCTTTCTTGAAAAGATTCAATATTTTGACCTCAACCACTTTCTACTACAGAGAATTCCACAGGCTCACAGCTCTCTGGGTGAATTAAAAAGTGTAAAAAGTGTAAAAACTATGGAATCTACAGTCATTAAATCACAAATTGTCATGATGGCAGGACTGGTGATCTGCTGCTGCAGTATGAGGAAGCTGTCAGACACTAAGGTGAACCAGAGCAAGCAATACCTGTAGAAAATGTTTGAGAATAAATTCAGATCCAACTTGGAGTTGTAAAACCCATAAAGGTGGCGGTAAGAGATAACCAGAGATAGATGATCTTGGTGGTGGTGGGGCACGGGGTGGAGGAGAAGGAGAAGACGACTATTGGATGCCTATCAATAGCTATTGAATAGAACAATGTATAATTCATGAGATAAAAGGAAGACCTGTAAAAATGTCAACACATTAATCACTGGTAACACTAGATTGGGAAAGTCAAATTGGCAGACAGTCACAAGGAAGAATTCATCTGTTTATTTAAGACAGCATCCATGGGTGCAACAGGATTGGGCTATTTTGGATCAGTCAGTGGCTAATGAAACAGATGAGAGGTCCAATGTAACATCCACCCCTTACAGAATGTGCAAGGGAAATAGCAAGGAACCAGGAAATAGCAATTATTCAACTATTACACATCAGTTTTCATTGTAGAAGACATGAATAGTATTCCAAAATACTAAATAAACAAGGGTCAAAAAAGCAGGAGGAAATAAAAACAATTCATATCAACGTAGAAAAGGTAATAGGAAAACTAAAGACTGAAAGCTACAAGCCCCCTGGATGCATTCTAGGATACTAAAGGAAGTAGCTACAGAAATGGTAGTAATCTTTCAAGAAGCCTTAGGTTTTGGAAACGTTCCACAGAATTTGAAAATTGCCGACATAACCTCTTATTTAAGATGGAATGGAGTCAAAGTTGTTTTTTCAATGCAGTTAATGTGGTTTAGAAGGACTTCAATAAGGCCTTTTGACAAGGTTTCAAATGGAAGGCTGGTCCAAAAGGTAAGAGTAAACTGGATTCAAAATTGGCTTCTAAATAGGAGGCAAAGAATGACAGTGGAAGATATGTTTGGAAACCTGTGACCAGCAGTGTACCATAGGGATTCGTGCTGGGACCCATTCTGTTTATGTACATTAACGACCTGGATGTGAGTGCAAAAGGAATACTTATTAAGTTTGCAGATAATGCAAAATTGATGGTATTGCTTACTGTGAGAAGAATGCTCTCAACTAGAGTCTGATTTGATTAGCTGTTAAATTGGGCACAGCAATCGCATATGGAATTTAATCTTGTTAAGTGTGAGATCATACATTTTGGGAGGTCTAATAAGCGATGTAAATACGTAACAGATGTACGTCCCAAGGGAGTACTCAGGAACAAAGGGACCTTGGTGAACAAATCTAGATACCTGGAGATGTCAGCACAGGTAGAGAGAGAGAGATGAAGAAGGGATACTTGCCTTCAGTCGGGGCACAGAATACAAAGGTCAGACACAGAGTCTTTGTTACAACTTTACAAAACATTACTTTGCCATAGATAGGATACAGTGTGCAATTCTGGTTGCCACACTATTGGAAGGTCATGACTGCACTGGGAGGGGGTGCGGAGGAGACTCACCAGGATGTGGCCTGAGATGGAAAAATCTCAGTAATGAGGAGACTGGAGAGGCAGATTTTGTTTGCCCTAAAGCAGAGATAGCTGAAGGAGGTTCGGATTGAGGAATACAAATTTTGAGAGGCACAGACTGGGTAGACTGTGAGAATCTTTTCCCCATGACAGATGTATCAAAGAATACAGGATTTAAGTTTAAGGTGAGTAGCAAGTGGTTTAAAAGGAGATGTGAGGAAAATCTTTTCAACCTAGAGGGTTGCAGAAATATGGAACGTGCTGCCTCGGGGGTTGGGTGGTGGGAGAAGGTACTCTTACAAAATTTAAGAAGCATTTGGATGAGTATTTATAATGCTAGGGTATACCAGGCTATGGACTACTTGTAGGTAACCAGGATTAGTGCAGTTTGGTGTTTGCTGTTTGGCACAGAAACAGTGGACTGCATGATAATGTTAGAGGGCAATGTGGGTATGACATGTTAACCTGTGAATCCACATGAAAATTGAGCTGGATTAGAATGGGGAAGAATGTTCTAATTAATTTCATAAGTAATAATCTTTTAAAGAATCATTTTTCATTTTTTCTTATTCAAGAAAGTAGTCAGGTTAAAAAGAAAATTATTTAAACAGCATAAACACCCTCAGATGCTGATGCAGCAGATAGACCATTTCTGTGAAAGCAATATGGCTGAACTAACGTTAAATGAGGCCTTACTTGGAAATAGAATGCGAGGATGACACCCCATCACACTGAGAAAGACAAAGCGATGGGATTTAGTCAAGAATGGGAATGAAACATCAGCTTCAGGCAGAAGATAGGATAACACCTGAAAACTGAATGGTCAGACCAGGAGGTAACAGGAGCCTTGACGCTTTTGAAATGTGCAAAAAACAAGGTGTTTGTGTAAAACAAGCCATTTTAGAATTTACGTAATGTACTACGTGATTTACAACATATAAATATTTGATGAATCCTCATTAAGACTCCTACCTTAAAATTTTTTCTGGGGTCGACTTTCTCAACATTAGCTCAACAAACTGTCATGGTCTATACCTTGACGTTCCTGAGATTATTTTGTAAAGTAAACTACACAACAAGGAAGGAGACAAAAAAAAACACAGGTATCTCTAGGCCAGTTTAATTTAACATCTGTTGCTGGGAATATGTTACACACTATTACATGGAATGTAATAGCACCGCATTAAGAATAGATGAATACAGAGAATTGGCTAACTAACAGAAGGCAGAGATGGGATAAGAGGGACATTTTCAGAATGGTAACATGCAATAAAAGTTCCAATCACTGCTAAAGCCACAAGTTTTTACAAAATATATTAAGCACAAGGATGCTGCAAGTGAATGCATTGTCGCTAAGTTTGTGAAATAAATACAAGTGGGAAGGCAAGCCGTGAGAATAACAGTAAGCAGAGCGACATATATAGATTAAATGAGTAGAAAAATCTTAGCAAATGGAATATAAATTGGGAAAATTTGAGCTTACGCACTTTGGTCAGAAAAAGGAGATTAATCTAAATGGAGAAAAACTGAAGCACAAGGGATTTGGGGATCTACATGCTTAAGTTACAAAAAACTCGCATTCAAGATCAGTAGGTAATCGGGAAGGCAGGTGGAACATTGGCCTTTATTTCAAAGTGAATGGAATATTAAAATAAAAATGAGGGAAGTCTTGTTAAAATTATACAAGGCACTCGTCAGACCACACCTAGAATACTGTGAACAGTTCTGCCCCCCACTTAACTAAAGAAAGGTAAATTGGCATTGGAGGCCATCTAGAGAACTTTCACCAAGTTAACCCCGGGTATGGAGAAATTTTATCAGGAGAGGTTCAGTAGGTTGTGACTGTATTTAAACTTAGAAGAACAACAGAAAAATTACTAAAGCATTCAAGATTCTTTGGCGGCTTGACAAGGTAGAAATGGAAAGGTTGCTTCCCCTTGAGTGTGTCAAGGTGAAGAAAGCGCAATTTCAGACTAAAGGGTCACACACATTTAATAAAAGAGGTGAGAAGGAATTTCTTCACTCGGAGGGTAGTTGAAGCTGGGTTATTAAGAATGTTCCAGGCTGAGATAGAAAGATTTTTTAAAAATCAGCAACGGAACCAAGGATTACAGGAAAAGGGAAGGAAAGTGGTCCATAGGATTATCAGATCACCAATAATCTCATTGAATGGAGATGTAGTGGGCTGAATGGCATACTTCTACTCCAATGACTTATGGAGCAACAGCTCTCATTACCAACTTTGCAGCTTATTATGTCATTTTGCGTTAAACAGATGGATCAGCCCTGAGAAATCAAGAAATAAAGTCACGTCTGGTGTCTTATTCAACACTTCCATCTGCCCACAGTTTGCTTACACCAAAATGGATTACCTGGGCATGAAACATTAACTGTGCTTCTCTCTCCACTTATGCTGCCAGACCAGCTGAGTTCTTCCAAACCTCTCTGTTTTTATTTCCAACCTCCAGTATTTGCAGTACCTTGGTTTTACTAGATTGATTGGGCATTTACTTCATTACAGTAGAACTTTGCTCTGCACAACGTACTTTGCACATCTGCTTCCTAAAAGTGATAGTAATTCATTGACTATGAAAGGCACCATATGCTTCATTCTCTCCCTCTCTCTTTCTCTCTGTTACCTTGCTTACAGCAAAATTACACCTGCTAAAGTGGCATTCACGCTCGTTCATCCTCCTTAATGGCATAAAAAATTCAAAAACTTTGCATAGTAGTTCTGCCTACAATCAAGAGAAGCATGCAGAATCACATTGACTGATTAGAACATAGCCAATTCAGAAACAGCAAGAGCAACTGGGGGATCGATTAGATTCCCTACAGTATGGAAACAGGTCCTTCGGCCCAACAAGTCCACACCGACCCTTCAAAAAGAGTAACCACCCAGATCCATTCCCCATATTTACTCCTGGCTAATACACGTAACACGATGGGCAATTTAGCATGGCCAAATCACCTAACCTACACATCTTTGGATTGTGGGAGGAAACCGGAGTACCCGCTGGAAACCCACGCTGACACGGGGAGAATGTGCAAACACCACACAGACAGTCACCCAAGGCAGGGATTGAACCTGGGTCCCTGACACGGAGGCAGCAGTGCTAACCACTGAGCCACCGTGCTGCCCATAAAGATTAGATTAGACAGTATGGAAACAGGCCCTTCGGCCCAACAAGTCCATACCAACTCTCCGAAGAGTAGCCCACCCAGACCCATTCCTCAACCCTATATTTACCCCTGAAGAATGCACCTAACACCATGGGCAACTTCCCATGCAAGACACAGGGAGAATGTGCAAACTCCACAGATAGTCGCCAGAGACTGGAATTGAATCCAGATCCCTGGCGCTGAGAGGCAGCAGTGCTAACCACCATGCCGCATTGAGCCAAAACAGAAACGGTCATCTCAATACAAGAAATCCAATACTTTGCACTGGAATCTATCTGCACATGCCACTGCCCATACCTTGTTTGGGAATATTCATCTTTTTCCACAAGCACAGGGTGAGGTCGGAACACCAGCTCGATTTCACTGCAGGAGTCCACACCTACATCTGGACTTCCTGCCCCTTCCCGTGAGTTATCCAGATCGGGACAAGAGTCATCAGAAGCTTTAGAGCGTTTGCGGCTTGGACCAGCCTCCTGATTGCTGTGCGTAGACACATTGCTGACATGAGAGCGGCTGTCACAGTTGTCCTCACCACCACTGAAAGTGGTATTGTCTGATTCGTGCTGCGCCTTCCTTACTCGCTGAGCTCTACAAAAAGAGAATTTAGCAGTGAGGGTGGCAGAAAATCAGCATACTTAAAAATACATGCATCTACAGAGCCTGATTGCAGTCATCTGGTACCCACAAGAACAATGTTTTAAAATCCAACAATGAAGCATCTGAATTATCTGTCAAAACTACCTTAGGTCCCACAGTTTCTGCCCACCCATTGACCTATACAGTACAGAATTGAGTGAGCAGGATGCCACAAAGGTTCAAGGTTTGTCAATATATTTGCTTATCTTATCTCAGCCAAGACAGTAGAGACACGGAGTTGACTTCTGGAGCCTCTCAGGTGCACAAAGATCACTATCCAATAATTAATGCTGGATAGCATACAAACAAGAAAACAGAATATGATAATTTCACCAACCTGGCTGACTAGAAATCTGCAAGTGAGCCTATCCCCTTGACTGTGTTGAGAGTTAGCAAAGGTCACCGGTCTTCAAAAACGTTGGCAAGTTAACAGTAAGTTGCAAATCATTTTCACTGAGGTCCTACGTTATGCCTCCGACAATACTATACATGCAAAACTAAATGGGAGATATCAGCACACATTTAATGCCTCAAATTTCCTTGCTTTAATAAACTGAAAACATAGAACAAAGTACAGCATAGAACTCGCCCTTTAGTCCACAATGGTGTGCCGAGGTTAATCCTAATGTAAAATATAGTTAACAATCTACGCACCCCTCAACTCACTGCTATCCATGAGTACGTCCAGCAGTCACTTAAATGTTCCCAGTGACTGCTTCCACCACAGCTGGCAAAACATTCCATGCATTCACAACTCTCTGCATAAAGAACCTACCTCTGACATCTCCTTTGTACCTTCTTCCTAATATCTTCAAATTACGATTCCTCGTACCAGTCAATCCTGGCCTGAGGAAAAGTCTCTGGCTATTGACTATCTATTCCACTGATTATCTTGCATACCTCAATCAGGTCTCCTCTCTTCCTCCTTCTCTCTAGAGAAAGAAGTCCAAGATTATTCAATCTTTGATCATAAGGCAAGCCCTCCAGTCCAGGCAGCATCTTGGTAAACCATCTTTGCACCCGCTCCAAAGCCTCTGTATCTTTCCTATAGTAGGGCAACCAGAACTGGACACATACTCCAAATGCGGTCTCACCAGGGACCTGTAGAGCTGCAGCAAAACCTCACGGCTCTTAAACTCGAGACCCCTGTTAATGAAAGCCAAAACACCATAAGCTTTCTTAACAACCCTATCCACTTGGGTGGCAACTTTGAGGGATCTATGTACTTGCACACCCAGATTCCTCTGTTCCTCCCCACTGCCAAGAATCCTGTCTTTAATCCTATATTCAGCATTCAAATTCAACCTTCCAAAATGCATCACTTCGCATTTACCCAGGTTGAACTCTATTTGCCATTTCTCAGCCCAGCTCTGCATCCTGTCTATGTCATGCTGCAGCCTTCAGTAGCCCTCTATGCTAATCAACGACACCTCCAACCTTTGTGTTATCTGCAAATTTACTAACCCACCCCTCAACCTCCTCATCCAAATCATTTCTAAAAACTACAAAGAGCAGAGGCCCAAGAACAGACCTTTGCGGGACCCCACTCAACACTGACCTCCTGGCAGAATAGTTTCCATCTACAACCACTCTCTGCCTTGTGTCAGCCAGCCAATTCTGAATCCAGATTGCCAAATCACCCTGTATCCCATACTTCCTGACTTTATGAAGGAGCATACCATGGGGAACCTTATCAGATGCCTTGCGAAAGTCCACGTACACCACATCCACTGCTCGACCTTCGTCGACCTGCTTTGTCACCTCCCCAAATAACTTAAGATTTGTGAGGCATTACCTGCCCCACACAAAGCCATGCTGACTGCCTTTAATCACACTAATCCAATGAGCCACCTCACACTGCAGCACAAACAAACTTCGGAAAACAGAGAACCACCTATACAACATATTCAAGAAGAACGGATACTCAAAATAATACAATCCGCAGATTCCTCAAGAACAAACCACGACAAGCAGACCAAACACAGCCAGAAACCCTAACCACCTTATCATACACCAAAGAAGTTTCAGAAATGACAGCCAGACTACTAAGACCCTTTGGAATCCTAGTAGCACACAAACCCACCAACACTCTCAAACAAAAAACTAACAAACTTCAAAGACCCAGTACAACCCATGGACAAAACCAACGTCATCTATAAAATTCCATGCAAGGACCGCCACAAACACTACGTAGGACAAACAGGAATAAAGTTAGCCACCAGGATACACAAACACCAGCTAGCCACAAAAAGACACGACCCTCTCTGCCTCCTAGCCCTACACATGGAGGAGAAAAACCACCATTTCGACTGGGACAATACTGCTTAGCCTGTCCCAGGGTAGATAAGACATGCCAGAGAATTCCTAGAGGCCTGGCACTCCAACCACAACGCCATAAACAAACACACAGATCGAGATACCATCTATCAACCCCTCAGAAAATGAACAGGAAATGACATCACCACAAACCCCAGGAACCCCATCCAGGACAAACATATAAATAGAAAGCAGGAGACAACAGCTTCGCTTCAGTTCACTTGGAGGTCACCACTGATGATGTTACCTAGCCAGGTAATGAAACATCTGGATATCAAACCTACAGCTCAGCGAGCAAACCTACATCCTAAATCACACTCTGCTTTGCCAAATAGTCATAAATCCTATCCCTCAAAATTCTTTCCAAACCTTTGCTGACCACAGATGTAAGACTGACAATGTCTTAATAAAACGTCTTTAAAATAATGATTAAAACTTCTATTCAAGTAACAGACAGAAACTTTAAAGCAATATTCTTAAACAATTACCCCAAGATGCAATTTCAAAGACTTAACAGAAAAATATATACATATTCTAACTTTCAAATCTCTACACTCAATGACAAACAGTCGAATTTGCTGATACCTTCTAATAAAGTTAATCTCTCTCAGAATACTGACTTGTAATACACAATGTGATGCAGAAGTTATGAACGGATTTCTTTCAGATTTTTTTCCTCCCACCCATTATTTAATATCTATTAAACAGTGAACCTTCTAAATTTTCCAATTTCACCTATGTCGCTCATGTCTTTATAAGTCTTGTTTTAACCCTTCCCACCAACTTCAAAAATGGCTACTTTTTGGCATCGTCAATCAGATTGACTCTTGGCTTCTTTCTTTCACCTAAGAATGCAGGGCCCTTCTTCTACCCTCACAACAACAGCTTGCATTTATATCACTTAACACAAGAAAACATCCTGAGGCACTTCACCACAAAGTGTAATCATAGAATTTGAGAGACTGAACCACAATAAAAACTGCTAGAAAATATGATCAAAGTAATCAATTTTAGAAGTGGTTAAAAAAGGAAGTTCAAAGGCCCAAGCAGTTGAAAATTTGTGCCCTCCTTGTGTGCCATGAGCATTACTGGACAGATAATGGAAACATAGGATGTGCAAAAAGCTATATTTGGAGCACAAAAATCCAGGAGCCCTAAAGAGCCAGAAGAGGCTGCAAATATATGAAGGTGTGAAGTAGTGCATGGATTTAAACACAGGGTTGAGAATTTTAAATCTGGCATTATGTAAGAATGAAAATTAAATGCAGATCAGCAGGCATGCAATATTACATGAGCAGAACATGCAGAGAGTTACATCACAGACTTCAGTTTTGGACGCACTGAAATTTCTGGAATGCCAAAGCCCACCAGTTGAAAGAGGCAACCTCAGATTATAAAAAGCATAAGGATTTCAGAAACAATGAGCTGACACAGTGCTCTCACAGATGACATTATGGAGGTGGACGGAACATGGATACTGAAGCTCAGCATTTTGCCACCACAGTCACAATCAGCCAGACAATAGCCAAGGATGGGGATAAGACTAGAGGCGAGAAGGTGGAATAAGTGGCAACTGCATTTTATTTACTCAATATTTAACTTACAAAGAACAAAAAATTACAGCACAGGAACAGGCCCTTCAACCCTCCAAGTGATGAAGATTCAGATCCTCTACCTAAACCTGCCGCCTATTTTCTAAGGATTTGTATCCCTTTGCTCTCTGCCCATTCATGTATCTGTCTAGATACATCTTAAATGACATTATCGTTCCTGCCTCTACCACCTCCATTTGCAATGCATTCCAGGCCCCCATCACTTTCTGCATATTACTATCCACCCTATCTATACCTCTCATGATTTTGTAGACCTAAATCAGGATTCCCGCTCCCCCTGCAACCTCCGTCTTTGTAATGAAAATAACCCTGATCTATTTAACCTCTCTTCATAGCTAGCACTCTCCATACCAGATAACATCCTGGTGAACCTCCTCTGCACACTCTCCAAAGGATCCACATCCTTTTGGTGGTGACTAGAACTGTATGCAGCATTCCAAATGAGGCCAAACCAAAGTCCTATACAACTGTGACATGACCTGCCAACTCTTGTACTCAATACCCATTCCAATGAAGGAAAGCATGTCATATGCCTTTTGACCACTTTACTGACCTGCGTTGCCACCTTCAGGGAACAATGGACCTCTCTGTATGCCAATTTTACCCAGGACTTTTCCATTTACTGTATAGTTCGCTCTTGATTTGAATCTTCCAAAATGCATCACCTCGCATCTGCCATTTCTCTGCCCACCTCTCCAATCTATATTCTGCTGTATTCTTTGAAAGTCCCTTCACTATCTGTTACTCCACCAATCTTAGTGCCATCTGCAGTATTTTCTCCAGCAGCTTCCCTCCCACTGACTTCAGGTTCACCAGTCGATAATTACCAGGAGTATCCCTGCTACCCTCCTTAAACAAATGGTCAACATTAGCAATTCTCCAGTCTTCCAGCTCCTCACCAGTGTTCAAGGATGCTGCAAAGATATCTGTTAAAGCCTCAGTTATTTCCTCTCTCGCTTTCCTCAGTAACTTGGGGTAGATCCCATCGGGACCTGGGAACTTGTCTACCTTAATGCCTTTTAGAATACCCAAAACTTCCTCCCTCCTTATGCCGACTTGACCTAGAGTACTCAAAGATCTATCCCTAACTTTAACATCTCTCATGTCCCTCTCCTCCTTGAATACTGATGCAAAGTACTCGATTAAGAGTCTCACCTATTTTTCTGACTCCACACATAACTTTCCTTTTTCGTCCTTGAGTGGGGCTGACCCTTTCTCGAGTTACCCTCTTGCTCCTTAAAAATGAAAAAAAAAAGCTTTGGGATTTTCCTTAACCCTGTTTGCTGAAGATATCTCAAGACCCCTTTTAGCCCTCTTAATTCCTCAATACAGATTGATGGAGAAACTTGAGGAACTCTGTTCATCCAATACTAAATGACAGACAGTGTGACAAATCTGAGGGAACTAATGGTACGCAGCTCTACCCTCGCACAGAGTATATTCTGTGGATTCTGACAATGCACCACCATTTATTGTCATCTAGAGCATCGAAATAGCAGGAGGCCCGAGGACAGATCCTTCATGGAAGGGAAACACAAGGTAAGTAATTTGCCTTAGGATCTCTGGCTGCAATGGGAAAGGAGCAGGAACAGTTGAGAGCAGCTGCACCCAACTGGACAATGGAAAAGGATGATGCGATCGACCAATGTAAAAGGTTTATTACAAGTAAACACGAATAAAAAAGGTGTAGTGAGGACAGTCAGAGTCATATAAGCCTTAATTTGTGACCATTACAAAAGGTATTTCAGTGATGTGTCAGGAGCAGAGACCTGACTGAAAAGGTTCAAATGAGAAGCTGAGAGAAATATACGCACTATATACATCCAAGGACGAGGACCCTCTTACCTGTGCATGGCCTGCATTTTCAGCCCTTCCTCAATGCTACTGCTTAGAGCCTGTTGGTTATGGAGTCTGCTCAATCGTGCAAGCACACGGTCTTGATGTGCTTCATACTCATCCCTGCTCGGATAGATCTTACAGATCAGCGCATCAAAATTAGGATCTGGTCGGAGAGATCGTTTAGACACCAGCTTCTTTCGACATGTGGGGCATTCTTTGTTTCTACGCAAAAGTAGCCAAAAATATCAGTTCAACAGACTGATATCAGTTCAAAAATATCAGTTCAACATACCAGCCACCATCCTAGTCTGAATTCTTCAGTGAAGGTCAAGTAATGTTAGCCAGCCTGGAATGGCAACATTTAGCTGCAGTAAGAGATTTCAGGCTAAGGTGGTTCCATAGCAAATACTAGAATGTAGTGAAACAGATAAGACAAAATTATACACATTGAAAATTAAAGACCTGTTCAACCATTCATTTTGTGCTTGGTATATAATGGAAGGAAAACCTAAAATTTGGGAAGGGTAAGAAGTCACTTGCTGATAAACAAAAAGGAATGATGAACATTTAAAGACATGGACTTCAGGAAACAAAACAGTGCAATGTGTTGAGTACTGGCTTGTCACATGGATTCTAATCCAGACTAGACAGATAGGGAGAAAGCAATGGACTAGTGATATTATCAGCGGACTGATAATACAGAGACCCAGGTTTGAAGATCCATGTTTGAATCCCACCACGGCAGATAGTGGAATTTGAATCCAATAAAAAAAATCTAGAAATAAGTACCTAATACAGATTGAAAAACCTACCTGGTTCACTGAAGTCCTTTAGGTAAGTGGTAGACTGGTTAGCAAGGTTAGATCACATGGAATACAGGGAGAACTAGCCATTTGGAGATAGAACTGGCTTCAAGGTAGAAGGCAAAGGATAGTGATGGAAGGCTGCTTTTCAGGCTGGTGGCCTGTGACCAGTGATGTGCCACAAGGATCACTGCTGGGACCACTGGTTTGCGTCATTTATATAAATGATTTGGATGTTTACCACCTAGGAGACAGTCACTAAGTTTGCAGATGACACCAAAACTGAAGGTATAGTGCTCAGCGAAGGAGGTTACCTCAGAGTAACAACAGGATCTTAACCAGATGGGCTAATGGGCTGAGTGACAGGTGGAGTTTAATTCAGATAAATGCGAGATGCTGCATTTGGAAAGGCAAATCAGGGCAGGAGTATTAGCTTAATGGTAACATCCTGGGGAGTGTTCAGTGCAGGTTCATAGTTCCTTCAAGGTGGAGTCACACGTAGATAGGATAGCGAAGGCGGCATTTGGTATGTTTTCCTTTATTGGTCAGAGCATTGAGTATAGGAGTTGGAAGGTCATGTTACAGCTGTACAGGACATTGGTTAGGCCACTTTTAGAATAGTGTGTGTAATTCAGCTCTCCCTCCTACAGGAAGGAAGTTGTGAAACGATTCAGAAAAAATTTACAAGTATCTTGCCAGGATTGGAGGGTTTGAGTATTGGGAAAGACTGAATAGGCTTCGGCTTGTTTTTCCTGGCACGTTAGAGGCTGAGGGGTGACCTCATAGAAGTTTATAAAATCATGAGAGGTATGGATAGGGCAAATAGACAAGACATTTTTCCCTGGGGTGGGGAAGCCCAGAACTGGACGGCATAGGTGTAGGGTGAGAGGGGAAAGATATAAAAGGGGCCTAAGGGGCAACTTCTTCACGCAGAGGGTTGCGCATATGGAATGAGTTGCCAGAGGAAGTGATCGACATTGGTACAATTACAACATTTAAAAGGCATCTGGATAGGTATATGAAGAGGAAGGGTTTAGAGGGAGAGAGGTCAAATACTGCCAAATGAGACAAGATTAATGTAGGATATCTAGTCGGCATGGACAAGTTGGACTGAAGGGTATGTTGTCATGCTGTACAGCTCTCGGACGCTGAGTAAATTGCCATCGTTACCTGGTCTGGCCTACATGCGACTCAAAGTCTTAACTGGCCTCTGGGCAATTAGGGATGGCCAGCAAATGCTGGTCTCGCCAGTGATGCCCTTGACCCGTATTTGAACAAAAAACAAATTCACAAAAATAAATTGTGTCAAATGTAAATTTGAGTGAAAATAGGTCCGCAACCTAAACTTGCTTTACCTCTCATTGACAATCTCACTCAATTATAGGACAAGCAATGAAGCAAGTGATACAATGGCACAGTGGTGCTGAGATGGTCTCAGTATATTTTTCATCATTATATACCTTCAAAACCACTTGACATAGGCATCACACAGAATGAGAATCACCTGCAATACTTTTGACTGGTAAGTACTCTCTCACTTACTGGCTGGGCTCAGTTGCTGATCTTTGGTTCAGGACAATAATTAAGAAAAAAATTTCAACTCAAAATAAACAACAAAAAAAGTTTCCACTGGAATCAGTAACCAGAAAATAAAGATTTAAGATCAGCTGAGGAGAAATATATTCACCCTGTTCGCAACAAAGTAATGGGACAATAACCTTAATTGATCAAATGTAGTACTACTGTTCTAATTAAACATCAATGTTCAGCCAAAATCAAAGCAAATTAACTGGACATTTCAGTTATTTCTATCATTTAGAACCGGCAATGCTCAAAATAGCCGTTGAATTACAGTGCCAATATTTTAAATGCATTTCAGTGGGAAGTGTTTTGGAATAGCTCTAGGATGTGAAGGTTACTACACTATAAAAGACTAAAAGTTCTTTGTTCATTCTGTTCTTCTCTCCATTTGTGAACAGTAATTGTTGTAGTAACTGATCCCTATCACTGGATGGTGCTGTAACTCCTACTGAAGGCTGCTGCAGAAAGCACGTCAATTAAAACTGCATTTAGTAATAAATCAAGCTTGCTGCCTTATAGGAGTGACCAGTCCATGGAAACAGAGCCCATACTGCATTACTAAACTCTAGGCCGCAACTCACTAAACCTCATTTCATGAAACATCTAGCACATTAGTCAGCAAATTTGTTTCTGAGCCTCTGAAAATATTGCTTAAGGTGCACTTCTTTTTCAAACGCAAGTCACATATCCAAAGCTGGCAGTGCACAATGGTCCCCTACCCGCTGCGGAGTGCAGTGACAATACAGTCCGAGCAGAAGCGGTGTAAACATTCCTTCGTTGTCATGGTGTTCTTTAACATGTCCAGACAGATGGGACACATCAGCTCACTATGCAAGCTCCGAGGTGACACTGCAATCTCTGTCCCATCCATAATTGCCTCCTGAAAGAAAAAGACAAAAGCAGTCACTGAAATAGGCCAACCTTCTGCAGCCATCATATCTGCAAACTAAAGAGACAAGAGGCGTATCAGGTAAATTGTTATAAACTGGATCTGCATGGTTGTAATTTTGTCTGGAGTATCGTCAAGACCACCGATCAGTTAAAGCTGAGCAATAATTGCCCAAGTGTGAAAACAGTTATTTTTAAACTTGTATTTTTCATTCTTGGGCAAAATTAGCAAGACTGTTAAGTTTGTTCAACCTTAGCTGCTCTGAAAAGGTACTGGCATGCCAATAAGATCAACTGTTAGCACAACAAGTGACTTGCTGAGTCACCTCAATGTCTCACCGTGACATCACAGTATGAACTAGCCAATTGTAAAGTGAAGCAACAGGGTAATCCAGTTGTGTTTTTGACAATTAATGGCCAGTTTCTGCAGTAATAAAAAAAACAAAGATTTATTTGGTTAAATTTAATAACGTTCCACAATCAAGATTGCTGGCCCAATAACTGTCACACTCCAGAAGCCAAATCATTTCTTCCAGACCCACAGAAGTTGCAGTGAGAATACATTTTAATTTTAAGGTGGCAGCTTCTGTTGCCATTAGCTTGCAGTCATTCAGCTTTAATTTCCAACCTTGCAATTCTGAATTTATAACGCCAAGTACTGTAAGTGGTGGGGATTGAGATTTTGAGGACTCCAGCACTCTTGCGACAAAATTACAACCTCATCTAAAATTAAAACAGAAAGTGCGGTTGGGTATATCAGAAAGAGGGAGGAGCCAGATACAGTGCGTGGAAAGAGACTGGGCAAGCGCAAGGTTGGGGAGGCCCACAGAGGCATCAGATAGAGCCAGTGAGAGCTCACATTGCAGGGCAGCAACAAAGCAAGCACAGGAAGGCCAAACGGGAAATAGTACAGGGGTGGGCAACAGAAAGCAAACGAGAACAGAGAACGCCAGCCCCAGTGGGCAATTGAGTGTGTTAACAGGGGATTCATGGGCACGGAGGGTGTTCACACCAGCAGGAGAGCAAAGTGAGCGCACATGCATGGAGTAGTGCCAGAGGGGGCAAAGACAGCACGAGCACAAGCACAGCCAGAGAGAGGGGGCTGCAGGTGGGAGTTACCAAGAGAGATAAAGAATCACACCAAGACTTCCAGTCCATGTTTCTTTAAAATGCTAACGTATCACATTGTCATTCCACATTTTGTTTATAATTTATAGTGCCTACATTCACATGCGTATGAATATTTGTGGGCCACAGATTATACATTTGCTAAGTTAAATAAAAATAGTGGGTCATTAATAAGCAATTATTGAGTGTACACTAGAATAATTACTTAGAATTGAATGATGTCACAGCAGAGAAGGAAACCATTGGAAGTACCCAAAGAACTATGCAAGTTTTTTTCCACTGTCTTTTAAATTCTCGTTTAATATTTACCAACATCCATTCCAAAACCTGCTTTATCTTGCTTCCAGCATTACATCTGATAGGAGTGCACATGATACGAACCACTACACGAACTTCTCCTCACCCGCCCTTTTGTTTTCATCGTAATCTTACATTTGCTCCAGTCATTGATAAATGGAAATACAGGTCGTTCTGCGATAATGCAACAGTTGTGATGCTCTGTGGCCTCATCCTATAGAAAATTGTGCTAAGGAAAACTGAAGAAAATCACACTTTAGAGGACCACTAATAGAAAATTGTTATATCTGTTCAGTAGAAAGTTCACATTATCTAAACAACATCCATAATTGATTAATGTTATAACCAATTTGCGCGGATGAAATGCGCATTATAGCAGAACTGTAATTTTTACAATTTAAAATCATTCTTCGCATTCTCAGTTATACAAATTTTTCTTCACAACGAAAGCTTTGCCTTCTTGCCACTGTCAGAACATCTTGACTACACCTAATTTATGATCTTCATTTTTTTAATGTAAGGTGCTTTAAACAAGCAACAACTTTGTCAACTATCACTATCACTCCTGATAGCTAGGTATAACTAACTCGTAATCGGTGTTCTCCTTGATTCACACTGACATCTCTTCCTAGCACTCGTTGATTTCACACTGCCTTGCGTCAATGCAGTTCCTTCACCTCACTACTTGAATTCAATTCCTAAGTCAATTTTTGGACCAAAGCTGCAGTTAGGCGAGAATGTGGGTAGCCCTGGTGTAACCCAAACTGAGCATAAACAAGTTGATTATTTCCATGCAGTGCCAGTGAGAGTTCTGTTGACAAAACCTTCCAACAATGTGCTGATGGTTGAGAGTAGATTGATGAGATGGTAATTGGCTGGATTGTATTTGACCTGTTTTTGTGGTTAGGACGTAACTGGCTATTTCAGTGTGCACACCAGTGTAGCGGTACAGGAGCAGCTTGGCTTGGAGAACAAATTTTCAACATGACTGCTGAGTAGTTGTCAGGGGTCCTTAGCCTTTTGAATATAGAGCATAGCACCCAGACTGAACAGACACTAATGCTGGGGACCTCAGGAGAGGCTAAGATTCAATTGGAACTTCTGGCAGAAAATTATTTTCAAATGTTTCAGCCTCGTCTTTTGTACTAACATCCTGGCACCAGGATAATAGGGAATAGAAATATCAGTGGCGCTCCGTTCCTCCATTCGGAAGTTTAATTGCCCATTGCCATTAATGATTGGAGGTGGCAGGTCTGTTAGCTTAAATATGCTCTGTGGGATTACTTTGCTCTATCAAATGCTGCTGCACTTGGTGTTCCAGCTTTACCAAGCTGACACCTAAATGAGGTATGCCTGGTGTTACCGTCCACCTCCACTTTTCATGGCAGCAGATCCCTTAGCAAGACGGCAAAAGATTGCACTGAGAGCTGGCAACATAGATATAGATGAAGGCATTAAAAGTAATATTAGCAAATTTGCTGATGACACAAAGCTGGGAGGCATGGTGAAATGTGAGGAGAATGTTAGGAGAATACAGGGTGACCTGGACAGGCTAGGTGAGTACATGGATGCATGACAGATGCAGTTTAATGTGGATAAATGTGTGGTTATCCACTTTGGTGGCAAGAACAGGAAGGCAGATTACTACCTAAATGGAGTCAAGTTAGGTAAAGGGGCAGTACAACGAGATCTAGGTGCTCTTGTACATCAGTCA
>NC_057746.1:13952277-13954743 GCF_004010195.1 Chiloscyllium plagiosum | reverse complement strand
CTGATTGAGACGTATAAGATTATTAAAGGATTGGACACTCTGGAGGCAGGAAGCATGTTTCCGCTGATGGGTGAGTCCCGAACCAGAGGACACAGTTTAAAAATAAGGGGTAGGCCACTTAGAACAGAGTTGAGGAGAAACCTCTTCACCCAGAGAGTGATGGGTGTATGGAATGCTCTGCCCCAAAAGGCTGTGGAGGCCAAGTCTCTGGATACTTTCAAGAAAGAGTTGGATAGAGCTCTTAAGGATAGTGGAATCAAGGGTTATGGGGATAAGGCAGGAACAGTATACTGATTGAGGATGTTCAGCCATGATCATAATGAATGGTGGTACTAGCTCGAAGGGCAGAATGGCCTACTCCTGCACCTATTGTCTATTGACAGAGATAGAAGGGTTAGTTTTTGGTTTCCTTTATTTTAGCAATAAAGGAATGATTTAAGTTAGAGAAATTAAGCTTTATAATTTATAATTTTAAAAATTTGTATGCAAGCTCTGAGAGTGCAGCTCTGACGTATTAGTCAGGCAATGGAATAAAACTGGTTTTCAGAAACTGAGATCAATTGTTTTTGGCAGAGGATAAAAGAGGGTTCCTTTTGTACTTCAGAAGCTTCCCTCTTCACAGAGCCTTTTTTTTTGCAACCTGAAATTTGGTGACAAGAGGATGGAGCTGCAACTTTCCTCCTCCACCTTTACAGTAATTGGCTCATAGAATAGAGAAAATAAGAGCAGGACCAGGCCCAGGCCATTTGACCCATCAAGCATGCTCGGTCATTGGACACAATCCTAGTGATCTTCTACCTCAATATTATACTCATGCCCTCGCCATACACTTTGATGCCTTTAACGCCTATAAATCTATTTCATTAAGTATACCCAGTGACTTGTCCTCTACAGCCTTATGCATTAAAGAATTCTACAGGTTCACCACCTTCTGTATGAAGGAATTTTTCCTCAGTCCAACATGGCCTACCTCAAATCCTGAGACTGTACGGGAAAGAAGCTAATTGCTGAGTAAGTGATAGGTTAGTCTAGTTATTGTATTGCAATTTCTTTCTGAAGTTTTGGTGTGGCAAGTCAGCTCAACTGAACAAATATAAATCTTGCATCATGCAGAAAGTTACAGAGGCAGCAAGTGACCTAAACCAAGAAAATGCAGAGGAACCTCAAATTATCCAATTACCAATTATCCGAAATTACAGTGATTAAACAGGCACCACTTCCAAATGACTGACGGGGTTTGGAGGCTGGGGTGGTGTTGGACGGGGTTTGCAGGCGGGGGCGGGGTTAAACAGGGTTTGAAGGAGAGGGGCAGGGTTGGATGGACTTCGGAGCGGGGGTTGGGCCGGGGCAGTTTTGGATGGGGTTCTGCGGGTAGGCGGGGAACGGTGTTGGGTACAGAGTCTCGCACGCTGTGTGCTGCTGCAGCCTCCTGAACGGGAGCAGACGTTAAAAACTCCAAGCCCGAGGGGAAAGGCATTTAATCAATTAACCGAATAATCGATTATCTGAACGAGATAGTGCCCGCTCATCTCGTTCAGATAATCGTGGTTCCCTGCATTGCTAGCTGCTCAAGATTGTGCTCTGGATTTTGAAAATCAAGTAGCATTTGCGGTCATTGCTATGTATCTACCTGGCAAAGAGCTACATCGATTGCAAATATAGGTAGGTGCTCAATAATGCAGGAAAGGAATGCGCAGGCAGAAAGGAAATGAATGACCATCAGACATCTAAGTGAAGGGGGAGAAAGTGAAGACTGCAGATGCTGTAGGTCAAAGTCAAAGAGTGCGGTGCTGGAAAAGCACAGCCGGTCAGGCAGCATCTGAGGAGCAGGAGAATCGACGTTCTGCTGAATCTTAAGTGAGGGAACCAGGCAAATCAGGAGTCAGAGTCTTTCTTGCTTGCAAATCAGGATTTTGGAATCTGCTGACAGCAATGGTTTCCTGAGGAAAATGTGCAGCACGACAGGTGTTTCAGCTTTAGCGTATGGAGGACTGACTAACTCATAGAAAGCAGATAGTTGGGAGAAGGAGCACACTATCAGGCTAGCAACCTGCAACAAGTGAAGTGCCACAGGGATCAGTGTTGAGGTCACAATTATTTACAATACATAATGATAACTTGATGAGGAAAGTGATGCACTACAGCCAAGTTTGATGATGATACACAATAAGGCGGCAGGTAAATGGTATGGATGACAGAATCTGAAAAGAGCTACAGGCATGTTAAGTAAGTGGGCAAAAGTATGGCAGTTGGAAATATATGTGGAGAAAAGAGGGGTTACACACTTTGGTGGATTAACAGAGAAGGTAAATGCTATTAAAATGGAGAAAGACTGCAACAAGCTATAGAGCAAAGGGATTTGGGAGAACTCAGATTTTTGTGATTCACGGTACAAGTTCAGCAGTTAGTAAGGAATTCAAATGGAATACTGGCCTTTATTTCAAAAGGGATTGGAGTGTTAACGTT
>NC_057746.1:13927863-13951338 GCF_004010195.1 Chiloscyllium plagiosum | reverse complement strand
GAGGGGAAAGGGGAGGGGAAAGGGGAGGGGAAAGGGGGGGAAGTTTCCTGAAGAAGGGCTTATGCCCGAAACGTCGATTCTCCTGTTCCCTGGATGCTGCCTGACCTGCTGTGCTTTTCCAGCAACACATTTTCAGCTCTGATACCGAGTATGGGCAAGGACAGTTAGAGTAGATTGAGCTACAACCTACTGGAATAAAGAATGATGGTGACCTTTTTGAAACATAAGATTCTTAGGGGACTTGATAGGGTGGATATGAAAAAGATTGTTTACCATTGCGGACCAGAAAAAGTGTAATCTCAAAATAAGGGGTCACACATTTAAAGATAGATAGGAGAAGGAATTTTCTTCTCTCAGATGGTAATGCATCTGTGAAGTTCTTTATCACAGGTTGTTGACCTCTCATCACTCAGTAGATCCTCGGCTGAACGGTCCAGGACATCCAACCTCGGACCTTCAGGTGACCGTCCTCAAGGTGAACTTCGGGACAGACAACAACGAAAAGTGGCGGAGCAGAGGCTGATAGCCAATTAGTCAGGGGTGAAGTAGGGACATGGGTCTGGATGGGTTACTCTTTGGAGGGTCGATGTGGACTTGTTGGGCCAAATGGCCGGTCTCCAAACTGTAGCAAATCTAAGTTTGGTACCCATGGGGATGGCCTCAACCAGGACTTTGGGTTCATATGACACTACAAGTGACCCCATTGCATATACACACACTGACAGACGTACACACACACACCCTCTCTTATACGCTCTCACACTTCCACACGCACCCTCACAGACTTCAACCCCTTTACACTCTCACACATACACACTCTCTCTCACAGACACTCAACATCCGCTGACACCTCCCCCCCAACACATGCACAGACACAACTATAACGCGTCTTATATTGTGGGGTGAATTTGTACTGGCAGAATTACATTTTACTTTGCTCAAAAACTGTATGATTCCATGGAAGATTCTGTAAATGCGTTTTCTTTTAAGATTAGAATCAGTCTGACCATTGTGGCATAGACACTCTCTCACAGGGCAGATCACACATTAAATGCATTATCTGGGCTGACATGACACCAACTGTTGAAGTTCACTTGAGAATGTAACTTTTAAAAAAGGTTTTGCAAATTACATATGAAACAACTGAAACGAACATGGTAATTCTAAAAGATGAGAGACTTAAACAATCCAGGTCTTTTTCAAGATATAATTTCAGTTACATCACAATGTAAACTTTTGCTATAAATTGTGTCTTACGATCTTATATTCCACAACCACCTGATGAAAGAGCAGCGCTCCAAAAGCCGGTGCTTCCAAATAAACCTGTTGGACTACAACCTGGTGTTTTGTGATTTTTAACTTTGTACACTCCAGTCGAGCACCGGCATCTCCAAATCACAGGCTGAGACAGACACATTTTTAAATCAGTAAGGGCATCAATAGTAATGGAGGAAAAGGCAGGAAAGGGGAGTTGAGGAAAATCAGATCAGTCATGATCTCACTAAATGACAGACAGACCTAATACACCTACTTCTGCTCCTGTCTTATGGAGAAAAGGAAGAACAGTGGCACAACAATAGCATTAAGGATTCCAATCAGGCAGTCAGTTCTGTAGCAATAAATGTTTCCAGGATGGTATGCTACATCCCTCGGTCACAGATGTCACCAAACAGCTACAGGGTCTCTTTCAGGAACAGCATGAACTGCCAAAGGACATGACCTGCACTGGTACTTTGACATAGTGTGAAAGCGGAAGGAGTTCCCAAAGCAGGTTTTAAGGAATTCGGGAGGAAATTTGAAACAGAACCTCGATAGCAGTAAACTCAGAATTACTCCGAGTGCCAAGAGCTAGTGAGCATAGAAATTGGTCAGAGTATTGAGTACGGAGTTAGGAGGTCATGTTGCGGCTGTACAGGACATTGGTTAGGCCACGGTTGGAAAATTGCATGCAATTCTGGTCTCCTTCCTAGCAGAAAGATGTTGTGAAACTTAAAAGGGTCCAGAAAAGATTTACAAGGATATTGCCAGGGTTGGAGGATTTGAGCTATAGGGAGAGGCTGAACAGGCTGGGGCTGTTTTCCCTGGAGCATCAGAGGCTGAGTGGTGACCTTATAGAGGTTTACAAAATTATGAGGGGCATGGACAGGGCAAATAGGCAAAGTCTTTTCCCGGGGTCAGGGAGCCCAGAACTAGAGGGCATAGGTTTAGGGTGATAGGGGGAAGATATAAGAGAGACCTAAGGGGCAACTTTTTCACAAAGGGTGGTACAGGTATGGAATGAGCTGCCAGAGGAAGTGGTAGCGGATGGTACAATTGCAACATTTAAGAGGCATTTGGATGGGTATATGAATATGAAGGATTTGGAGGGATATGGGCTTGGTGCTGGCAGACGGGACTAGATTGGGTTGGGATATCTGGTCAGCATGGACGGGTTGGACCGAAGGGTCTGTTTCCATGCTGTACATCTCTATGACTATGATTCATTGAACAGGTGGTGGAGAACTGGTATTATGAGGTCATTAGATTTCTCTGGGGTAGTTGGACTTAAGGTGAACAGGTTACAGCTCTCCAGGACAGAAACTGATTTCATCACAGGGAGATTTGCCAGTACTACTGGAGGCAGTTTAAACTTGCTTCTTAGGGTGATGGGAAGCCAATAAGTGCTCAAATTATATGTAAGGAAAGATGGTAACAGAGGCAGAGAGGTTGCAAATGCAATTATATGGTAGCCAAAACAAAGGTGAGCATCAGCCAAGCTTTGAACGTGGAATCACTCCAAAAAGAAAGTTAGGGACACTCTACCTGAATGCACAACATATTCATAACAAAGGAGATGATTTAAAGGCTTCGAGTTTAGATTTGATTAGATTCCATACAACATGGAAACAGACCATTTGGCCCAACAAGTCCACACCGACTCCCCGAAGAGTAACCCACACAAACGCATTTCCTAACCCTATATTTACTCCTGACTAATGCACCTAACACTATGGGCAATTCAGTATGGCCAATTCACCTAACCTGCACATCTTTGAATTGTGGGAGGAAAACGGAACAACCGGAGGAAACCCACGCAGATACAATGTGAACATGCAAACTCCACACAGACAGTCGCCCAAGACGAGAATCGAACCTGGGTGCCTGATGCTGAGAGGCAACAGTGCAAGACACTACGTCACCGTGCCACCCCCAAATGGGTGCGATCTAACTACCATTACAGAAACACAACTGTAGAATGACCAGGTAAGGAACTGAATATTCTAGAATACTGGTTACTGAGAAAGGATATAAAAAAAGAAAAAGGAGGTGGTACTGCACTGGATACAGAGGTAGCAGACTCTATTGCCAAATTTGCAGATGACAAAAATAGGGAGGGGGGGGGGGGGGGGGGGGGATGGTAAATTGCAATAGGAAATAAGAATCTTACAAATGGATATAGGTTGGTTAGGAAAGTGGGCACATGGAGTTTAACATGGATAAGTGTGAGGTCACGCTTTTGGGTCGAGAAAATGGGAATGCAATTTACTATCTTAAATTGGAAGAGACTTTGGGGTGCTCCATTGCAGAGAGCTAGGTGTACTCACTCATGAGTCGCAGAAAATTTGCATGCAGGTAACATAGATAATGAAGAAAGCGAATGGAATGTTGGTTTTCATAGCTAAAGGAATAAAATATAAAAAGGTAAGAAAGTTTGTTGCAACCATACAAGGCATTGGTGAGACCTCACTGAGAGGTATTGTGCACAGTTTGGTCCCCTTAAGGGAAGATTCAGTGGCATTGGAGTCACTTCACAGAAGGTTCAGTAGATTGAACCCAGAGATGAGGGGTTTGTTGTTTGAAGAGAGATTGAACAGTTTAGGCCAATACTCTCTGGAATTTAGAAGAATGAGAAGAGATCAAATTGAGGTATTCAAGATGATAAAAGCTGGGAATAAAATAGACATGGAGAGGATGCTTCCCCTTGTGGGGCATTATAGGATGAGAGGTTATAGTCTTAGGATAAGGGGTAGCAAATTTAAAACAGTTGAGGAAAAACCACTTCTCCCAAAGGGTTGTGAATCTGTGGAATTGGCTACTGCAAAATGCAGTGGATGCTGGGACAGTGAGTAAACTTACGAAGGAGGTAGACAGATAATAGATTGAAGGGATATGGAGAGAAGGCAGGAAAATGGGGACAAGGAGCATATCGGCCTGGATTGAATGTCAGATCAGACTCGATGGGCTGAATGGCCTAATTCTGTTCCTATATCATATGAACTTATGATAATAAGGAACAGTATCAGTACATTAGTATGGGAAGATCTCAGATTATAAAATCAAATTGTGGAATCTGTTTGGGAGGAGTTAAACAACAAGAGACAGCAAACAATGGTAGTTGTTTTTAAGTCAACAAATAGCAAGGGCGGTGTGGAGCATGGTGTTCAACAGGAGATTAGAGAAACACAGTGTAAGTCATACAGTAATCATGGTGATTTCAATCTGCATATAGAGGGGTTAAATGAGCACAAACACTGCAAAGAATAATTTTCTGAAGAGGCATGTTAAGGAGCTGATGAGACAACAGGTTATTTTACATCTATCAAGAAACTTTATGGATGAGTGACTATATATCGTAGAATTTTATAGTTTGTTTGAAAGTGAGCTATTTCAATCTGAAGCCAAAGTGTTAAATTTGAACAAAGGAAATTAAAGGTTTGAGGGCATACCAGCTGAGCTAGATTGGGAAAATGTATTAAAAGTTGAGAAGGTATACAGACAATGGATAGTCTCCAAAGAATTAATACATCATTCCTTCTCTATTTTTACAGCACACTATACATTCCTTTTAAGAAAAGTGAGTAAATCTTGTCCAAAAACGAAGTTTAAGAATTATATCAGATTAAAACACATCTATGAAGTTGTCAAAAATAGCAGTAAATCTGAGGGTTAGATGAATGTTAGAATACAGAGTGATACGAAGAAATGGAAAATAAATGAATAATATGAAATTCAAGCGTCAAACCACAAAAATAGACTATAAAAAGCTTCTAAAAAGGTACATCAAAAGACGGTTGACTCAAAAAATATAGGTCCAATACAGGCAGAGTCACGAGAATTTAGAACAGACAATAAAGAAAAAGTCAAAGAAGTTGAATAATTACTTTGAACCTGTCTTCAAGGAAGATACATGAAACCTATCAAAATTGGAGCTCTAAGGAACTGGGGTGCATGGAGATTTGAACAAAATTAGCATTTCCTCGGAAGGTTGTATTAGAGAAATGAATGGAATCAAAAGTTTTCTATCCCTGGGTTCAGTATTATACATTCAAAAATGTTGGAACAGGTAGCTATAGATATTGTGGATGCATTGGTGATCATCTTCCAAAGTTTTACAGATTCTAGAATGCTCCTGCAGATTGGAAGATAGCAAATCTCACTACACTATTTTAGAGAGACAAAGTAGGAACTACAGACCTGGTAGCCTTACATCAATAATAGTAGGGAAAGTGCAAGAACCTATTATAAAGGTTATGACAGATCCATAATATTTGGATAATAATGATCAGATTGGGTAAAATTAATGTGGATTTGTGAATGTAAACTCATGTTTGACACATCTGTTGGGAATGCTTCTCAGCATTCTATTAACAGAATGAATAAAGAGTTGGTGCACATCGATTTCCACTTGGATTTTCAATGGCTTTTGATAAGTTCCCCACAGAAGAAAGCTTAGCAAAATTAAAGTGCAATTAGGAGGTAATGTACTTCATGGATAAAGGAACAATTAACAGTCAGAGTAGGAATAAACATGTCATTCTCATGTTTGCAAGCTGTGCCCAGTGAGGCAACACAAGGATCAGTTCTTTAGACCCCAGCAGAATAAATTTAAATAACTTGGACATGGGTCTAAATTAAATAATTCTAAGTCCATGGATGGTAGAGAGGTCGGTGAAAATATGTGCTGCAAGGAAGATGAAAAGTGGCTTTAAGGAGATCTGTCTGGACTAAGTGATTGGGTAGATGGGACATAATGTGGAGCAATGTGAGGTTACCCACTTTGGTCAGAAGAACAGATATGCAGAGAAGTTCTTAAAAGTAAGAAGTTAGAAAGGTAGATGTACGGAAGGTACCTGGGTGTCCTTGCCAATGCCAATGAAGTTGTCAAAAATAGCAGTAAATCTGAGGGTTAGATGAATGTTAGAATACAGAGTGATACGAAGGCTAACATACTCATTCTAATAAAAAAAAAACAGAAATTGCTGGAAACACTCTAGCAGAACCTGTGGAGAAAAATCAGAATTAACATTTTAGGTCCAAAGACCCTTCTTCATACTCATTCTAATCTTTCATTTAGTTCTCTCTTGAACCTACGTCCCTTTCCAATTTTCAACACCTAACTCCTACCCCCCACAACCAACATGGATTCAGTATCACAATCAAATGCCTTTGAAAATATGAAAGCCACAATATTTCCTTTCTCACTCAGTTAATCCTCAAAGCGGTACTGCATTTACTAAGCATGAGTGGCCTTTCACAAATCCACTGACTGCCCATAACTGGCTCATTTATTTCTCGACTAGTCGATTTCATCCACACCATGCTCTCTAGTTACCTTGTCCTGATGTTAGGCACACTGATCTATAGTTACCCAATAATTTTTTTCTCCTTTCTCAAACACAAGTGCAATACTGGCAACTTTCCAGTCCTTTGAATCAGCTTCTTTAATTCAAAGATATTTGAAAGAGTGTAGTCAGAGCTTTGCCTTTTTGGTCATCTGCCATTGGGCTCCAGCATTTATTCTATTCTACTTTTGACCTCAATAGATTAGTTTCCCACTCTATGGAATTCATTATCTGGACTCATCTTTTTGAATTACCGTTCTGCCAGAATTCAGAATCTTTGAAAACTGATTCCAAATACTCTATCAAGAGATTTCTACTTGTGTTGTGGTAGAATCCTTCAAAAATGTAAGTGTCCATCCTTTACTTCTACTTCATCCAAACATTTTGTAATAAGGGATATACGCTACCCCAATTAAAGCAGAGTTATTGCTATTGAAGTAATGCCATTTCCTCACCCTCAGCAACCGTCTTGTTCACTAATTTACTATAAATATATCTGAAATGCTCACACTTAAATCTGTGTTTACCATACTCATTCTAACCCTTTATTCAGTTTCTTTTCATCTAACTCAGATGCCCACTGAAACTTCCCCTAATGTGAATTTACATTCTCAACCAGGACATTGCAATGAAGCTGCTTAATGACACTTCTCGGGAAAATTGGTCAATGCATTCGCAGGCAAGCAGAATTTCCATGAACATTCAAAGATGAACATGGCTCTAATGTACAGGATCCAGAACTAACAAGAAGCTCCCCCCCCCCTCCAAAAACTCCTCCATCTCACTTTCCCAGATCACGTCACACAGCTGCCTGAAAAAAAACATTGAATCTCTAGAATCGACTTCATACCATTCAGTGAAAGAATTGGCATATCTGACTGTGCATCCCATGTTCCTACAAAAAACAATTTAAAATGCAACAGACAAGCTTTGGCCAGGAATTTGATCTCTTTGTAAATTAAGTGTCATAAATCAAAAACAAGGTTATCAAAAAGGCTGAACAGTGGAAAAACTATCCTTCACACTGATGAATAAAAATGTTCATGGGGAGGTTTTCAATTGCACAACTTAGTCAAAAAAAAGCTCAGAAAACAAAAGCCAGGAAATTTTGCTAAAGATTCAGCAATGACTTGTTAGGCATCAGCTGGCAATGCGTATCCAATCGAACACCACGATTCAGCAAAGGTGTCAAGACTTTATAGAGAGTACAGAGATAAGATTGACCAGAATAGGTCCAGGGATGAGGGCCTTAAATTATATAGAGACACTGGACAGGTTAGGTTTGCCCAGCCTTGCAGCAGGGATTGTTGAAGGGAGGCAAAAAAAAGTTCAAGAATCATTCAGGCCTTGATATATTTAAAGAAGAGAAACTGCTTGCACTAGCAGAAAATTCAGAAACCAGACAACAACAGTTACAGATTCGGCTGAAGAGACACAAAGGAGGTGGGAGTTTTATTTTGATTCTGCCAGTACAATCTGGAATGCACTGTCTGGTGAAAACAGATTGAATAGCAACTTTCAAGGGGAACTTGACATACTCCTAGACAGATTAAAAAGGAAGTGGAGAAAAAGAGGCAGACTCTGTCTAATTGGATAGCTTTATCAAAAAACCAGCTCAGGATTAATGGGCCAAATGGTCTCCCTCTGTGCTGTACAATTGCATAGGAAGTAATCTTCATCAAGATCCAGTTGGCCTTTGCATAAATGAAATTTTCCTTTGGTAGGCAGCAAGACTTTCAGACATTAATTGTTGTGCAGTGTTCAAATTAGCTGCAGATGCAAAATCCACAAATATACATACGGTTAATGCACACCCACCAATAGCAGCACACAGTATTAATTTTTCAAGTTACAATTGGATGCTTCTTAATTGATTCCACAGCAGATATAACTAGCATGCAACCTTACAGTTTCTCAAAAATAAACAGCTTGAGGTAAGGGCAGAATTGGTCAGATACTAATCAATGGACAGTTGACCAAATTAGCTTGAAAACAAAGATCATCTGCCTCTTCTCCATATACATGCCAACTGACCCTCAATGCATTTGCGACATTTTCTATTTAAATTTCAGACATGAAACCAACAACAACACTCCTCAAAGTCCAGAAGATGGACCTCCAGTCATGGAGATCTGAGGGAAAGTGGCAGGATGCGAGTTCAGCTGAGTTAATGCAGCACAGGCATCGGCAACCATTTTCACTTAACAGGCTTTTAATTTTTAAAAAAGCACCACTTAGAAAGTGAAGAGCACCACAGGATGAACATTTGGATTCCTAAACGAAACATGGGAAAGTATCAAATTTCTCTGGCGGAATACAAAATTTGCCTAGGTAAGCTCATACGTTTTGTTGTGTATCAATAAAAAGAATCTAAATCTGAAATTTAATGATAGTCTTTGCATTTTTATTTTACTCATCTCCAAGAACACCCATGCTCAGGTTCAGTATATCTATTCACGAGAATTGCAAAGGGGAAATCAAAAAGCTAATGTAAAAATTTAATGAGAAAAAGGACATTTCTAATTTGAATGACAATTCTGTAAGAAGTGTACATATTTTAAGAATTAATGTTACTTTTGGGAATTAATTTTAAAATTTGCCAGTAAAATCAAAACAAACTTTAATCTCAGATGTACAGAATTACAAAAAACTTTCAACTGCAATATTCATAATGAAAAATGTATTAGAAGCTATTCACAACAATGTATCACCTCAGCTGCATGAGAAACACTACTAATTGTAACCATAAAACTGCTCTTTGAATCAATTATCTGCAACTATGATGTAGCTATAACCAATTGAATAGGCTTATTTAGAGCACAATGATGTTTTAATTAAAATCATCATTCTAAATTGTAAAGATCTATATAACAAATAGCCTTTTAACTCCCTAACAAAAAAAGTTTTCCTTTTCTTGACAAATCTTTTATCATGGTAACACAAACCTGCTAGAAAAAGGTGGGAGTCACAGGTGTCATGTTAAAGAGGCAGGCATAGAGTATGCAAACAAACTCCTGCCCCTGTACAATCATAACGAAGTTATTAATTGAGGGGTTGGGATACCAACACGCGTCAGATCAGCAGACGTTTGTCAAAATCCCTGGTCAGGGATTTTTATACACCAAGAGGAAGAGGACTACAAAGACCTCTCTTTTCCAAATAAAAAGAGAGCTTCATTGGCAACCAGGAAAGAAGAAACTAATAAAAATAGATGCAAAGTTTCAAAGAAAAAGAGAAAAAGGAACTGCGTAATTTTAAAAACTGAGTTGAGAAGCACTGTAAGCCTTATTGGAAAATTATTGCTGTGCGCACATATGCCATTCAGGAGTGTGAATTTTACAGCAACTAAAACATTGCAGAGGCTTTTGTTTTATAGATTTGTATATCTCTCATGCAGACATGCAAAATAGACATAAAGGGATATTCCCTCTGCTTCACACGTACCTGCGGGGTCCTTTGCAGTTCGTAGAGGCTGAGCTGCCCTGTTTTACTCACCTGTGGGGTCCGGTGTAGCTCATAGAGGCTGAGCTCCCAGGTTTTACTAGGATTCTGAGTGTTCACCGGCGCTGCCATAGTAACTGCAGCAATTTTTAAAGTTTTATTTTACAAGTGTTAGCCTTCACACATCCAGACTGCAAAAGAAGAAAAGCACAGAAACATAGCATTAATCCAAGCCAGAATAAATATCATTTACAAAATAACCATACAGAAACAATGGAAAGATATAACACAGCCATTATTGTGACAGACACTTCAAAACCAAACAACTTTTTGGGTAGGTGAACAAGTCAAGATAAACCCTAGTAAAAAGATTGTAATAGCCTCCCAATTACTTATGCTACCAATCAGTACAGCAAATGATCAGGAAGATCTCAACAGCCCTAAAAGCAAAAGTCTGCAGATACTGAAAATCATACATGCAAACAGTTTAATCATATACAAGAGTCACTTAAAACATTACTTCTGTTTCACTCTCCACTGCTGCCAGACCTGAGCTTTTCCATCAATGTTTTTCATTCTTACCAGCTCTAATTTTTGTGCTAATTATGTCTGCAGATAAGAGAAGGGAAAAGGAACGACTGCAACTGATGCACATAGATACATATCAACAAACTACATCTATGCATGTAATAAAATTGAGGCCTCACCTTTAGCAAAATTTCAGTCAGTGGGTTAAATAATATTCTAGGATTCTCACTAACACAACACTGGAGCCCCCCCCACGGGTGCACACTCATCCCACTACTGTACTCACTGTATACCCATGATTGCATTGCCAAATACCAAACTAATGCCATTTATAAGTTCACTGATGACACCACCATAGCCTGTCGAATCTCAGATGGTGACAAAACAGACTACAGAGGGGAGGTGGAAGACCTCGAGAAATGGTGCACTGAGAACAACCTAGCTCTCAACAACCTTGCCAAGAAACTAGTTATTGACTTTCAGCGGGATGTTACTCGTACCCCCCTAATACATTAACAGCTCACAGGTGGAATGAGTGGACAGTGTCAAGCTCCTGGGGTGGTCTTCCACAACAAGCTTTCTTGGGCTCTTCATTTGGACACACTGGTTACAAAGGCCCGACAGGCTTTTCCTCAGGCAGCAGAGGAAATTTGGCATGACGGCGAATACAATTGCCAACTTTTATAGGTGTGTCACGGAGAGCATTCTGTCTGGATGTATGATTGCCTGGTATGGCATCTGTACCATTCAAGATCAGAGGTGGTTACAGAGAGTGGTGAATTCAGCCCGGACAATCACAAAAGGCCAATCTCCCATCAACAGAATCCATCTACCAGGCCCACTGTCAAGGAAAGGCTGCCAGTATTATCAAAGATCCATTCCATCCTGGCAATGTTTTTCTACAACCTCTACCATCAGGTAGAAGGTATAGAAGCCTGAACACATGCACCAACTGGTTTCGAAACAGTTTCTACCCTACTGTTGTTAGAATACTGAATGGACTCTCAAACTCCTAACATTCGCCTGTACCTGTGCTTTGTTTTTGCCGCTGTTTACCTATATTTACTTATTTACACTATTTAACTCTGATCTGCCTGTATTGCTCGCAAAGCAAAGCTCTGCACTGTGTCTCGGTATGTGTGACAATAAATTCAATTCAATTTAATTCAATTTACTGGTTTTTACCTATATTTACTTATTTACACTATTTAACTCTGATCTGCCTGTATTGCTCGCAAAGCAAAGCTCTGCACTGTGTCTCGGTATGTGTGACAATAATTCAATTCAATTTAATTCAATTTACTGGTTGAGGCAAATCACGTTGAGTCCAAAATGATAAACCATTAAAAATGCATATAAACAGTTTAATATAAAGCTGCCAGCATCAAGTCAACGCAAAAGAAATTGTGGTCTGCAGTATACTTTTTTTTAAAAAAGATTATTGCTGGTGAGGCTAGCATTTATTGCCTGCAGGGTAGTGATGAGTCAACCACATGGCTGTGGGTCTGGAGTCACATCAGCTGGATCAAGCATAGTAGATTTCCTTCCGAGGAAATTAGTGAATGAGATGGTTTTTTTAAGGCAATGGTTACATGGTCCCCATTAACCTAGCTTTTCATGCTACCATTTGCTATGGTCAGATTAGAACCATGTTCTCAGAAGATTACCCTGGGGCTGGTCCGTTGCTCCCGATGCGGTCTCCTCTACATTGGGGAGACTGGACGCCTCCTAGCAGAGCGCTTTAGGGAACATCTCCGAGACACCCGCACCAATCAACCACATCGCCCAGTGGCTCAACATTTCAACTCCCCCTCCCACTCTGCCGAGGACATGGAGGTGCTGGGCCTCCTCCACCGCCGCTCCCTCACCACCAGACGCCTGGAGGAAGAACGCCTCATCTTCCGCCTCGGAACACTTCAACCCCAGGGCATCAATGCGGATTTCAACAGTTTCCTCATTTCCCCTTCCCCCACCTCATCCTAGCTTCTAACCTCCAGAAACTCGATCCCCTGACCTGTCCGGACTTGTCCGACCTGCCCAGCTCCTTTTCCACCTATCCACTCCACCCTCTCCTCCCTGACCTATCACCTTCATCTCCTTCCCCACTGACCTATTGTACTCTATGCCACTCTCTCCCCACAACCACCCTCCTCTAGCTTATCTCTCCACGCTTCAGGCTCTCTGCCTTTATTCCTGATGAAGGGCTTTTGCCCGAAACGTCGATTTTGCCTGCACTCGGATGCTGCCTGAATTGCTGTGCTCTTCCAGCACCACTGATCCAGACTCTGGTTTACTCGCCCAGTTTCATTATCACTATACTACCACCTCATGATCCAACATTTGAAACTCCTGCACCATCAGCATTCAAGTCGTTTGGTATTACTAAGGACAAAACAGTCCCATCCACAAGCTTCTGATATTCACTCCCTCCACCACTGACAAACTGGCAGTGAACAGCATGTCCAAGAGGTACTGCAGCAATTCAGTACTCATTCTTTCAAATCCACCACCTAAAGGACAAGGACAGCAGGAGCACCACCAGTTTCCATTCAAGCATTACATCATCCTGCCTTGAAACTGTACTGACATTCCTGCAGTGTCGCTGGGTCAATATTTTGGAACTCCCTTGCCTATGGGTTTACCTGCATCAGACAAGAAAGCAGCTCACAACTTTCTCAAGGACTATTAGGGATGGGTAACAAATGTTAGCCCATTTAACCAGGTTAGCCAATGACAATGCACTCTTTTTAATCCAGGACCCAACCCTCAACTCTGTACATTCTTAATGTCAAATTATCAGGGCTTTACAATAGAAAAAGGCCACTTGGTCATGCTGGCCAAAAAACAAGTTACCCATCTTAAAGCCATCTGAAGTAAGTCAGCGCTCAAAATACACAGGGATGTAATTGGCAAAGTCACCCTTGAAAGTGACCTGGGAAAAATGAATTGTGAACGTGACCAACCAGACAAAGTCAAAACTGTGAAATTTTGAAAGGAGCCACTTTTCAGCTTGTTCCCTTCCGCAGTTGATCAGGTATGGAATGGAAACAGCCTGTCAGTGGAGAACCAGTGAGGTGGTGAGCAGCAGTACTGAACTAAGATGGCCAAGCTGAAAGGTGCAGAGAATCTGTCCGGCAAGAACATAGGGGGAGTAGACATATAGACAGCAAGGCAGGAAGTAATTGGGTAGCAATGGGAGAGATATATAGTGAATGGCTGCAAAGGAGGAGAGGAATGAGGGAGAAGTGAGCAACTGAAGGGGAACAGCAGAAACAACTGGTTGCAAAGGAGGGGGTGGAATGGAGAAAGGTGATATCAAAGTGGGTGGGAGTGGAGAATCAACTAGCTACAAAAGGGGAGAGGGAGAGGGGCTGCCAACAGGAGCCTGTCATCAAGGAATTCCCACTAACGGAGCCAGAAAAACATGACACAGGTAACAAATACCTTGCAACTATTTTTCAAATAAAATCTCAAAATTTAAGTGCATGTCAGTTATTGTAAAAAGATTTATTCGAGGAGAAAGTGAGGTCTGCAGATGCTGGAGATCAAAGTTGAAACTTTATTGCTGGAACAGCACAGCAGGTCAGGCAGCATCCAGGGAACAGGAGATTCGACGTTTCGGGACGTTTCCTGAAGAAGGGCCTGTGCCCGAAACGTCGAATCTCCTGTTCCCTGGATGCTGCCTGACCTGCTGTGCTGTTCCAGCAATAAAGTTTCAACTAAAAAGATTTATTGCTGACTTAAACCAATATCAACACTGTGCATCTGGGAAAATGAAGTTTTCCTGGCATGTTCTGTCTTTCAAAAGAATTGGAGACTTCATAATTGACAATATTTGGTGAAGACTTTTAATTCTGCTTCTAGTAGCACACATATTCCTGAAGAAGGGCTTATGCCCGAAACGTCGATTCCCCTGTTCCCTGGATGCTGCCTGACCTGCTGCGCTTTTCCAGCAACACACTTTCAGCCCATATTCCCTGTCAACTCAAATACAGAAGACAATGTTTCATAGAATGCCTACAGTGAAGAAAAAGGCATTCACCCTGTTGAATTTGCACAATCCTCTGAAGACCATCCCACCCTGACCCAGGCTCCCAACCCTATCCCTGTAACTCTGCAGTGATCATGGCTAACCCATCTAGCCTGTACAGCCCTGGACACTAAGGGATGATTTAACATGGTCAATCCATTTAACATACACATCTTTGGACTGTGGGAGGAAACCACAGCACCCAGCAAAAACCCAATGAGACATGCAGAGAATGTGTAAACTTTGCACAGACAGTACCCAAGGCTGGAATTGAACCCAAATTCTTGCCAGTATAAGATAGCAGTGCTAACACTGACACCATGCTGCCCTACATGACTGCATCTCATCTAACAAAGGTTTTTGCTTCAACTATCTTTTTCAGAACCACTGGGTGAAAGATATTTTCCTCAGCTCTCCAAGATTTTCCAATCATTTTAGATCTGCACTACCTGGTCACTGCACTCTCAAGGCAAATTGACTAGTGTTTACTCTATCCAGATCAGCTCAATTTTGTGTATCTCAATCAATCAGATCACCCCCTCAGCATTCTCTGTTTCACGGAGATGCCCAGTCTGTCCAATCTTCCTTTTTAGTTATAGTTTGCCAGTCCAGGCAACATGCTCGCCATTGCTTGTGCAACTACCTCTGTTCTGGAATGAGGTAACCAGATCTGCAGACATACTCAAGGTGCAGCCTAATTAACAATTTGTACAATTTCAGAATGTGCATTCTATACTGGAGTTAATTTTATTTCAATATTTTTATTCCAATATCTATCTTCCTTTGAAAAGGCTTTATATCCATTATGTATTCAGCCTGTGTTTTCTAGATTCATGACCCTCTGCTATAAATCAAACCCCTGCCACAAGACCCAAGTAATATGTTTACACAATCTACAAGAGTGACCTTCTGAACAAGACTGCCAATTTTAAAGCAGTGTGCAAAGTTCAGCTGTTTGCTGATCTCAGACAGGATACAGAATCAACTGGCCAAACCTATTTCACACAAGGTCCTTATTTCATGCCAGGTGAAGTAATTTACCTCCCCGCAGTGTGCAGAAGCCACAGGGTCTGGCCAACTTTGCCACACAATCCAAGCCAGTTAGTTCTTGTCTTTTTGCCCAAGTTAGTTGTCTTTTGTTTGGAAAGTCTGATCCAACTCTTCAAAAATTTCTACTTTGTAAGATACATATTATTGTGATGATGCTAACACGTCAGCAAAAAAAAAAGTAAACTTATGCTTACAATCAACATGGCATTCTGAAATTATTGCCAGAAGGATTCTAGATCAAGTACAATTGTGAATGCATGAAATCTTTATACAGGAGACCACAGGAACTGCAAAAAAAAATTTACCTGCAGCCTTCATTTCAAGCTAATTATCACCTACAAAAGATGATGACATCAAGTACCTCACTGAAGCACTGGCTGATGAATATAGCTTCCCAATACTAATTAAACCCACTGATGCTGCTGCTCATTTTATCTATTTGCTGCTAAAGTTGGATGGATCTAAAAACCTGTACCTGATCTTGTTATATGTTTCTTCCTGAAGTTTCTGTCATAATGTAAATCATATTTACCTCCTAGCTCCTTTGTCTGAATCAAATACTTAGCTATCAGTCCACCCCATCCCAAAACCATCTCCTAAAGCAAAAACAAACTGCTGGAAAAGCTCAGTAGGTATAGCAGGATCTATGGAGAGAAAGTAAAGTTAACATTTCAGGTTCAATGGCCCTTCTTCAGAACCCTTCATCTCTAGAAGGCTTTCTATTCCTGTTCTGTATTCTAGCATCAAAATTAGGCAAGGGGATTGTTCAGCAACTTGGATCCAAACAGACATTCAGACCTCCTTCCACCTCCTTCTGTAACTTTAGTAATAAGAGGCAGCTTTCAATCCATTTCTATCACAGAGCAACTGCCTGAACTTACATATACATGCTTTGCTATCATTACCAAAATGTGCTAGCACGTTTTACATCATACAAATTAATGTATTAAGGTATTAATGTACTGTTTGCTGTTGGAAGGTAAAGACTAGCCTTTGAAAACACAGTAATCCTGCACACCCCTTCAGCAAATAACTATCTTCACAGAAGTGCTTAGAAATAGCTGCAACAAAACAGGCCTAACCAATCCAGTTTGCTGGTTACTATCCATGCAAGCAATTTTAATCTCATGTTTGCCTTATCTCTGTCTCTTGAAAACCCATAAACCACTACTACAACATGCTATTCTTCCACATTGAGCCAAAGACCTGATCAATCACTAACTATTTTCATTCCATGAAAAAAGTATTTTGCTCTCTATGCTAAATCTACCACATTTAGAGTGAGGAAAGTCATTTTATTGCTGATATCCTGCCTCCAAGACAGCAATCTGACTGAGAAGACAAACTGAGTCTACACAGTGGACTCCTTTCGAGTGGCAAGACTCAGCTGACATGCTGGGCAGGAGAAAAGCTGAACAGTTTCCACCTTCATTCTCAAAACAAGGGAATTTGGGCAGCACGTTGGCTGAGTGGCTAGCACTGCTGCCTCACATCACCAGGGACTCTAGTTCAATTCCAGCCTTGGGCGACTGTGTGGAGTTTGCACATTCTCCAGGTGTCTGCGCAAGTTTCCTCTGGGTGCTCCGGTTTCCTCCCACAGTCCAAATATGTGCAGGTCAGGTCAATTGGCCAATCTAAATTGCCCATAGTGTTCGGTGCATTAGTCAGAGGGAAATGGGTCTGGGTGGGTTATTCTTTGGAGGGTCTGTGTGAACTTGTTGGGCCAAAGGGCCTGTTTCCACACTGTAGGGAATCTAATCTAATTAAGTTGGTACGTTAATTTCATTAGCATACACCCATTGCTCAGCCATGTGCGTCAAATGGATGAAGGCTGTATGCCCAACCTTCAGCACAGTAGACTAACCATTGGGACATGATCTTCTGGGCACCAGTTTGCTGTGCGCAAACTGGCTGCTATGTTTCATGCATCACATCAGGAAAGGCTACCTTGTCCTTCAGAGTCTATCAGGAGAAAGTGAGGTCTGCAGATGCTGGAGATCAGAGATGGAAATGTGTTGCTGGAAAAGCGCAGCAGGTCAGGCAGCATCTAGGGAACAGGAGAATCGACGTTTCGGGCATTAGCCCTTCTTCATTCCTGAAGAAGGGCTAATGCCCGAAACGTCGATTCTCCTGTTCCCTAGATGCTGCCTGACCTGCTACGCTTTTCCAGAAACACATTTCCATCTTCAGAGTCTATCACTGACTGGAATTTGACAGTCCACTATAGAAATGCTAGATTTTTTGGAGTGCAGAAACATATTTTATTCATAAGTTAATAAACACAAGTAATGCCCAGAAAATATAGAATTTTGCCATTCCTTATCAGAGCTTCAATCCAATTGCAACAAAAGCTTTTTCTAAACATGAAAGGAAACTATTTACATTCACATTAAGGCTACAAGAGGATCTTGAAATTGGCAGACCCTCATTATATTTTGGTTGAAATACTTGGATGTTGACCTATCCCCACTGCATCTTGGCAGCTATCCCAACATTACTGCTTTATTTGAAATTTCTAAAACGAAACTTATTCAATTATTTATAAAAACCAAGTACAGCACAAGTCCGTACAGTCTGTGCAGAAAAGTAGATTTTTTTTACACTCCTGGTTACAGCTTACAGTTGCAAAAGAAAGAATATTTTCTAATCATGGGTATTCCTTTAAAGCCAGCGATGGGGGTCCTTCTTTTTGCTCCCATTCCCTCGTAGCTACCCTCCGAAAGCTTGTGGTTGCAAATAAACCTGTTCGGACTATAACTCCAGTCCAACACCGGCAGCTGCATGTCATCGTTGAAGGGAAGCAGCGGTTGGGAGGTCTCTCTCTTCCTTCGTTCACCACATTACTGCTGTGGATGCAGTAAACAGCGCCGTGGGGAGGGGGGGGGGGGGGAATGCGACCTCCTTACCTGCGGCGCGGGGCAGCGGCACACCCACACCTCCCTCTCTCTATCCCTCCCCTCTCGAGTCCACAGGTGAGAAGTCTCGGTCTCACCTTCGCCCCCTCGCTCCCCTTGTGACGTGCACATTGGCTACAGCACTCCGCACGCTTGTCGCACCTTCACCTGTCGGAGCGCGCGCACAGCCCCGCCCACCTGGAGGGAGGGAGTGGGAGTGGGTGGCGCGCGCTTCCGCGCACGCTCACTGGCCTGACTGACCGAAGGCCGGCGATGCCGCTCGAGCAAGCCGCTCACCGACCGTGGGGCCTGCTCAGTAGGCCCCAGGCCTTTGCGGATCTTTATTCGTTTATATACGTTATACAGAGAGAGAGAGTGAGAGAGAGAGAAAAGGTGCGCGTATAGATATACGTGAAGAGCTTTATCGTTTGTTACTCGCCTGCGCCGATTCTTTCGTTCGCTCCTTTCTCACCTTCGTTGTGCTCCTCCCTTGCCGTTCACCGATCCGTCTTATCTGTTTTCTCTCGGTCTCGCGCACTCACAACAACGGCCAAACCACCCCTGTGCGGGGGGGTAGTTGCGTCACTTCCTGTCTCCGCTCCGCCCACCGGCCGTCCGCCCGCCCCCATGGCGTCATTTCCGCCTCCTCATCTGAAAAGTTACAGTTCACCACGTTCTGAAGCGGTGGGTGGGACTAAACAGCTCTAAGCAGCATCTGTATGTATAGATTTATATATAGAGTTAGAGAATAACCAGAATTAACTTGGTACTGGTTCCCTGGCCACATAGGTGTTTTCCTGGTGATAGAAAGATTGAGTAAAGTATTTTTCTTTTGCACAATAGTGCCTTTGGTGAGTTACTGCGCATACATCCACTTGTGATGTTTGGGGAAAAAGTCAACGTTTACTGCTATGCAGTGGTAGTGCAGGGGATTGAAAAAAGAAAAAAAAAACAGGAACGTCGGATATGTTTGCTGTGGGACCTGGCTCTGAGGAAGCTGGATCTGTTTCAAGGACTCTCCACGTATAAGGGTGACGTGATGACAGGATACCAGGCTCTATTAAGTTATTTCACTGTGGCTCAATTTGGGGTAACATTGATCATCTTTTCTCTGTCTCTGTGTTGTTGACTGTCAAGACCAGAATTTATATTATGCTTTTCACGATCAGTGGACAACACAAAGTGCTTTGCAGCCAATGAACTCTGAAGTATAGCCAAAGCTGGAAAGGAGGAAACATGGTAGCCAATTTGCAAACAGCAAGCTCCTATGAACAGCAACAGAATAATGACTAGATGACTTATTTATGTGGAGTTGTTTGAGGAATAAAGTTAATTGATTGGGAAAAAACTTGGCAGACGTAATTCAATATTGGAAAACGTAAGGCTGGCAGGTAGAATAAAAAATAATATTACTTAAATGGAGAAAGACTGGAGAAAGCTGCAGCTCAGAGGGATTTGGGATCCTAGCGAAAGGGTCACAAAAAGCTGGCAGGTAATAAGGAGAGCAAATGGAATGTTGCCCTTTATTTCAAAGGGAATGGAGGATCAAATAGAGAGGTGTTACTGAAACCCCTGGTCAGACACAACAGGTATACTGTGAACAGTTGTGGTCCCCTTATCTAAGGAAATATATACTGACATTGGAAGCAGTCCAGAGAAGGTTTGCTAGATCCAAGTTATGGAGGGACTTTTATGAGAAGAGGTTGAATTGCTTGGGCTACAGATTGGGTACTTATTGGAATTTAGCATGAATGAGAGTAGATCTTATTGAAACATATAAAATTCTTAGGGGCTTGACAGGGTGGATACAGAGAAGTTTCCCCTTGTGGGAGAGTTGAGGGTCAAGGTAGTGAGTGAATCTCTGAAATTATTTACTGCTGAGGGCAATAGACATAATAGAATCATACAGCTGCACAGCACAGAAACAGACCATTCAATCCAATTTATCCATGCCGACTAGATATCCTAATTAATCCAGTTCCATTTGCCAGCATTTTGCCCAAATTCCTCTAAACCCTCCCTATTCATGTATCCATCCAGATGCTTTTTAAATGTTGTAATTGTACCAGCCTCCACCACTTCCTCAGGCAGCTCATTCCATACACACACCACACTCTGTGAGAAAAATTGCCCCTTTAGGTCCCTTTTATATCTTTGCCCTCTCACCTTAAATCTATGCCCTCTAGTTCTGGACTCCCCCACCCTAGGGGAAAGACCTTGGCTAATCACCATATTCCATTCCCCTTCTGATTTTATAAACCTCAGCCTCTGACGCTCCAGGGAAAACAGCCTCTCCCGATAGCTCAAGCCCTCTAACACTGGCAACATCTTTGTAAATCTTTTCTGAACCCGAGCAGGGAGACCAGAATTGCACACAGTATTCCAAACATGACCTGGTCATTAAGTATATTCATGACTGAGATAGACAGAATTTTAATCAGTAAGGGGATGATGGGCTATAGGGAAAGAGCAGGAAAATGAAGTTGAGGATTATCAGATCAGCCATGAATGAGCTGAATAGCCTAGCTACACTCCTATGTATAATGGTTTTCTAAATGTTGACTAGGTCATTGGGAATAATACTCCTGGTCTTCTTCAAAATAGTGCCATTGCTACCATGCTGCAAGCTGACAGGGCCTTGATTTAACATTTCATCCCAAAGACACCACCTCCAACAAGGCAGCACTGTCTCAGGACCACAAGAGATTGGCAGATGTGAGCTATTGCATTTTGGTAAGGCAAATCAGGGCAGAACTTATACACTTAATGGTAAGATCCTGAGATTGTGTTGATGAACAAAGAGACCTTGGGGTAGAGGTTCATAGTTCCTTGAAGGTGACGTCCCATGTAGTCAGGGTAGTGAAAAATGCATTTGGCATACTTGACTTTATTGGTCAGTACATTGACTATAGAATTGGGATGTCACATTGTGGCTGGACAGAACATTGTTTAAACCACTTTTCGGATGCTGCATTCAATTCTGATCACCCTGCTGCATCAAAGATGTTGTTAAACTTAAAAGAATTCATGAAAAAATTTACAAGAATATTGCCTGAGTCGGAGGATTTGAGCTATTTGGAGAGGCTGAATAGGCTGCGACTATTTTCCCTGGAACGTCAGATGCTGAGGGATGACCTTATAAAATCGTGAGGGGCATGGATAGAATAAATAGACAAGATCTTTCCCCTGGGGTGGTGGAGTCCAAAACTAGAGGGTATAGGTTTAAGATGAAAGAGGAAAGATTTTTAAGGGACAACTTTTTCATGCAGAGAGTGGTGTGTATATGGAACAAGCTTCCAGAGAAAGTGGTGGACGCTGGTACAATTACAAATTTAAAAAGGGTAAATGAATAGGAAGGGTTTAGAGAGATATGGGCGAAATGCTGGAAAATGGGACCAGATTAATTTAGGATATCTCAGTTGGAGTGAAGGGTCTGTTTCTGTGCCTTACAACTCTATGACTTCATGACTTGATTTTTTTTTTGTGCTGAAGACCTGGAGTGGATCCTGAATCTGGAACCCTGTGACGCAGAGGTCATAATGAGCCATGGGCAACATAGCATAGATTAAGAACTGGGACTGGTTGCCTGCCCACCACTGCTGAGCATAGATTAGATTACTTACAGTGCAGACACAGGCCCTTCGGCCCAACAAGTCCATACCAACCTGCCGAAGCACAACCCACCCAGACCCATTCCCCTACATTTACCCCTTCACCTAAGGTCTACGGGCAATCTCGCATGGCCAATTCACCTAACCTGCACATTTTTGGACTGTGGGAGGAAACCGGAGCACCCGGAGGAAACCCACGCAGACACGGGGAGAATGTGTCAGCCTGAGACAGGAATTGATCCCGGGCCTCTGGCGCTATGAGGCAGCAGTGCTAACCATTGTGCCACCGTGCTGCCCACATCTTTCTCCCAAGATTTGCAAACATAGACTAGGCTGACACATTCAGTGCTGCACTGTTACAGATGCTGTCTTTTAGATAAAATGTTAAACGAAAGCACTGTTGTCTCCAATAGGTGGAGGTGAAGGGTCCCAGCATGGTATTTCAGAGGAAAGCTCGACCTGCTGTTTTGAGTCAATACTTACTCCGGAGCCAGTCATCACTAATTCTGGTCAGGGTTGCATTACTGTCATGGGATTTTGCAGTGTGCAAATTAAGCTGCTACATTTCCAACATTGTAATATTGACTTTGCTTTAAAGGTTATTGAATATAAAGTGCTTTGGGATATCCTAGAGTCACAAAAGTGTGATATGAATGTATGCCTTATGTTCTCAGTTTCAACTGTGACATGCTGCAGGTACTCGCAGGCCAAGAAACCACACACACCTCCAGTGAGTGGTCTCAGGGGTGATGAAGACACTCAGAAAAGCAGAAGTTCGAGAGGGCATTGGAGGAATCAAAGGAAAGGGCTGTCGGTCGAGGCGTGGGATCAGGTCACCTTCACGGTCATCTGGCCGTCCGACAGCTAAATGGTCCCTCATGTCGGGGCTGGGGTGGACAATAGAGGAAGACAGGATGGGCCTGTTGTCGGGGAGAGACCCCAGCCATTTACATGGGTCACTGACAGCGGGTGTGTAAAACTGACCTCCAGTCCACTCCCAGGAACTGCTCAGCTCGAGGGAACAGGAGGGGGGGGAAGGGTCAGTCAGAGTTCCAACGCTTTTGCAAGAACAGACACTTTGTACTGGGCCAATTGACAGCAGGCTCGCTGGCTTCCTGAAAGGGTCACTGATGTCTTGGATGACACCTCACGACGGGGGTGGGTGGAGATATTTGTGAGCTCAAGTGGTGAGGGTGCCATGGGAGCCAGTTTTTGTCTGTTCACTGGTGTGTGAGCTTCACATTACAATTCATGAAGGGGGATAAAGGATTGACTAATGTGACAGAGCTTTGCCCAGAAAGAAAAAAGGAGATTAGTAA
>NC_057746.1:13913909-13927363 GCF_004010195.1 Chiloscyllium plagiosum | reverse complement strand
TGTGCATTTCCCTGCCGTCAGCGCCGCTCAGGTTACAATTTCGGGTCAGGAACACGTGGCCTGCCGGCAATAAAACTAAACGGTTCATTTCTGAGACTTTTGGAAGATTTGACAGACGCCAAATCGAGGTTTTTGAGCGTTCAGGCCCGCCATCTTTGACACTGGCAGCCTCATCGATTGGGTAGCCGCCATCTTTGATGTGATCTGGGGTGGGGGGGGGCCGTCATCTTTCATGCTGGCGCTTTTGCAAGCCTTTATACCTGCCATCTTTGATGCTGGCGTGTCATTGTTGGGTTGAGAGCGCCTCCCGTTCTTGGTACTGCCCAGACAGACAGAATGGAGCCACCCAATATCTATTGCTCATGATACAACCCACCCCAACCAGCACTCGGTGATATGCCTTTCTTTTCCCTCCACAAAGCACATCCCCAACTCTCCTCCTCCCAGCGTTGAGAGGGTCCTGAACTGTAGCCCAATTCATATCACTCACTTTTCACTGTCACTCACCCTAATTAATGCCTCTCAATATGATTACTGAATTTATTTAATGCAAAGTATTCGGTTTTAAAGAATCGAGAGGTAAGGGGAGAATCAGAACTGTGACACAACGGTTCGAGGATAGACCAAGGTTACACTGAATGGAGCAGCAGGTTCAAAGGGCTGAATGGACTATTCCTCCTTCTAGCATATGGCATAGAACTGAGCCAACAAAATGAACATGTCGCGCATTCATTGAATCCCTACAGAGTGGAAGCAGGCCATTCAGCTAAACCAGTCCACACTGACCTTCCAAACAAAAACCCCCCACCACCCCCCAACCCTATATCTGTAATCCTGCCTTTCCCATGGCTAAGCCTACACATCCCTGGACACTATGGGCAATTTAACATGTTTGGACTGTGGGGGGAAATTAGGGCACCCAAAGGAAAGCGACACCCATATAGACAGAAAAATGTAAACTCCACATAGGCTAGAATCAAACCCAGGTTCCTAGCACTGTAAGGCAGTAGTGCTAACCACTGAGTTACTGTGCTCCCAATTCAGCCCATTAGTTGTTCCAGTACTTTGGCGGAACAAGAAAGTTCTCCTAAATTTCAAGCTGATAATTTATCTATGACTCACATCACATAAACACAGTGGCTACAAGAGCAGGTCAGAAGCTAGGAATAGTACACCTCCTGACTCTCCAAAGCCTGTCCATCATCTACAAGGCACAAGTCAGGAGTATGATGGAATGCTCCCCACTTGCCTGGATGGGTGCAGCTCCAACAACACTCAAGAAGCTTGACACCATCCAGGACAAAGCAGTCCACTTGATTGGCACCACATCCACAAGCATCCACTCCTTCCAGTAGACAGCACCTTCCAAACCCATGACCACTTCTACCTATATGGACGTGGGCGGTAGGTGTATGTAAATGCCACCACCTTCCAAATCACTCACAATCCTGACTTGGAAATACGTCGCCGTTCCTTCACTGTCACTTGGTCAAAATCCTGGAATTCCTTCCCTAATGGCATTGTGGGTCAACCCACAACAATGGACTGCAGCAGTTCAAGAAGGCAGTTCATCGCCACCTTCTCAAGGGGCAACTAGGGATGGGCAATAAATTCTGGCCCAGCTCACATCCCATAGAATGAATTTAAAACAAATTAATAGTGAATTTCCTTACTGAGCAAAATTCAACTATGGTCTATTAGCTCCCACAAGTAAACAGCTATTTCTCGCTTAGCCCTTGCATCCCCAAGTAGGAATGCGCTTTTTCTGTGCTATTGATCTCCATTAACTCTCTAGTGGGAATATAGAATCCTAGTGTATGCTTATACCCATCTCTGATGTCACTCTGCTTAGCAAGTTTGCTGATACTGCATACTTTCTGCTTATTTTGAGCTCTGAACATTTACGAGTGCCATCACTTAACCAATTGCGGCATCAAGCAACACTAACAATGGGACTCGGGTGGAAAACCATCCAATGAGTGGAGTCATACCTGGCACATAGGAAGATGGTTGTGGCTGTTGAAGGTCAATCATCTCGGCTCTTTCTAGGGGTCCCTCAGGGTGGTGTTCTAGGCCCAACCATCTTCAGCTGCTTCATCAATGACCTTTCCTCCATCATATGGTCAGAACTGGGGATGTTCGCTGATGATCGCATAAGGTTCAGTACCATTCACGACTTCTCAGATACTGAAGCAGTCCGAGTGGTGTGATACAAGTATGAAGCAATAACCATCTCCAACAAGACACAATCTAACCATTTACCATTGATATTGAATGGCATTTGCATCAATGAATCCCTTACTATCAACATCAGGGGGTTACCTTTGACCAGGCAATCAACTTGATTAGCCATATAATTACTGTGACTACACATCAGGGCAGGACTTATACACTTAATGGTAAGTCCCTGAGGAGACCTTGGAGAGCAGATTCATAGCTCCTTGAAAGTGGAGCCGCAGGTAGATATGATAGTGAAGACAGTGGTATGCTTTCTTTTATTGGTCAGAGCATGGAGTATAGGAGTTGAAAGGTTATGTTGCAGCTGTACAGGATATTGGTTAGGCCACTTTTGGAATATTGCCTTCAATTCTAGTCTCTCAGCAATAGGAAGGACGCTGTGAAACTTGGAAGGATTCAGAAAATATTTACAAGGTTGTTGCCAAGTTTGGAGGATTTGAGCCACAGGGAGAGCTGAATAGGCTGGGGCTCAGGGATTAGAGAGGTTTATAAAATCATGAGGGACATAGATAGGGTGAATAGTCAAGATCTTTTCCCCAGAAGGGAGAACTAGAGGGGCATAGGTTTAGGGTGAGAGGGAAAAGATTTAAAAGCGACTTAAGGGGCAATGTTTTCACCTACAGGGTGGTGCGTGTATGGAATGAGCTGCCAGAGGAGGTGGTGGAGGTTGGTACAATTACACTTAAAAGGCATCTGGATGGGTATATGAATAGCAAATGAGACTAGATTGATTTAGGATATCTGGTCGGCATGGATGGGTTGGACCGAAGGACCTGTTTGGGTGCTGTACACCTCTATGATTCTAAGAACAGGTCAGAGGTGATGCATTATGCAGTGAGTCTCCAAAGTCTGCTCGCTACCTAAAAGGCATGAGTCTGGAATCTGAAGGACGACGTTTCGCTTGCCTGGATGAGTGCAGCAGCAGCTATGCTTCATGACCTTGACCCACGTGTGACCTTGTCTCCTCAAACATTACCAGTTTCCTCTCCATAAGTGAGCGATGCTTGGGGCAGTGTGGACCCTGACCCTGTGTTCAGCGCAGGGTCAAGGAAGGAAGTGGAGTCCGAGGCTTCACCTGACAGACAGTCCCTGGTGGCTGTGGCGCCACTCCCTCAAAGCAGGGAGGGTCCCATAAAAGGAGTGTCCTTTATTGCACATGGAGAGAGTTACCCCAGGGAATGCTGGATGTTGTCACCTGACCATTTGGCTCTGTGGCCAAGCTGTGGGACTCTGTCTCAAGGACTGGATCACCCAAGACATGGAGAAAGGCTATGATGCCCTCACCCCTCCAGCTAGGAGGGCAGTGGGGCATCTATACCTGGCACAGTTCATTGACCCCATCACTAGGCCTGATGCCCCAGGAGTCCAAGGTGAGTGAGCCCATCAAGGCTGAACCAACAGAGCCCGGCTTAACCCCGATTATGGGCACAGCTGCAATTACCTGTCTTACGCCGGGCCACAAGCTGGTTGTAAGGGAGGCCAGCCTGGCCCAGGTCAACTTTCCCCCGCCACTGGGCAACCTACCACTGAGCGCATCATAGCCTTTCTCCATGTCTTGGATGATCCAGTCCCTGAGACAGAGTTCCACAGCTTGGCCACAGAGCCAAATGGGGAGCCCGGTGCAGCTGCTCTGGGGGCAGGAGGAGTTGGGGGAGGTGGGATAACAGTGGTACAGTCAGCCAGCGGGTCTACTGAACCAATTAGTTGCTGGCAGAGACAAAGCCTGGAGCTCGATCAAGGGCTTCCATGTGATTCCAAATCCATCGTCTGCCAGCGCGAAGGTGGATGCCTTCCTGCAGACCCAAACCCTGCAGCTCTCCCCTCGCAGGGATTGGGGAAGATTTACACCGACAAATTTGGGGCAACAACAGAGATGACACTTTTCACCCATTCCCATCACTCAGCCCTTACGACTGCCGCTGTAAACAAGCTAGTGAGTGGAATCCGTCAGTGTCATGTCTCAAGCCCCACTATTCCCTAAACCTGAGTGGCTTAATCAAAGAATGCACAGTGCCCAGTTTACCTGTCTGTTGTAAAAAAGGAAATAATATGTAAATAGCAGCAAAAAACAAAAACTCAGGTGCAGGCAAATATTAAGAGTTTGTGTGTCCATTCAGTATTCTAACCACAGTAGAGTATAAACTGTTTTGAAACCAGCTGGTGCATGTGTTCAGGCTTCTGCACCTTCTCCCCGATGGTAGAGGTTGTAGAAAAACATTGCCAGGGTGGGCTAGATCTTTGAGAATGCTGGCGGCCTTTCCTTGACAGTGGGCCTGGTAGATGGATTCTGTGGATGGGAGTTGACCTTTGTGATTGTCTGGGCCGAGTTCACCCCTCTCTGTAACCGTCTCTGATCTTGAATGGTACGGTTGCCATACCAGGTAGTGATACATCCAGACAGAATGCTCTCGATGGCACACCTATAAATGTTGGCAAGGGTATTCGCCGTCATGCCAAATTTCCTCAGCTGCCTGAGGAAGAAGAGACGTTATTGGGCCTTTGTAACCAGTGCGCCCACATGAAGAGTCCAAGAAAGTTTGTTGTGGATGACCATTCCCAGGAGCTTGACACTGTCTACTCGTTCCACCTGTGAGCTGTTAATGGGCATGAGTAACATCCCGCCGAAAGTGAATAATGATTTCCTTGGTTTTGACGGCATTGAGGTTGTTCTCAATGCATCATTTTTCCAGGTCTTGTACCTCCTGTATATAGTCTGTTTTATCAACTATGGTGGTGTTATCAGCAAACTCATAAATAGCATTAGTCTGGTATTTGGCGACATAGTCATGGGTATATAATGATTACAGTATGTGGCTGAGTACGCACCCTGGGGGCTCCAGTGTTGAGTGTAAGTGAGGAAGAAATATTGACCCCAATCTTCACTGATTGTGGCTAGTGTGTCAGGAAACTGAGGATCCAGTTGCAGGGAGTGGGGCTCAGTCTGAGTTTAGTAATCAGTCTTGAGGGGATAATAGTGTTGAAGGCTGAACTGTAGTCAATATGTAAGATTCTTACACAGCTGTTTTTGGTGTCAAGATGTTCTCAGGAGGAGTGAAGAGCAAGTGATATGACATCTGACGTGGATCTGTTGGCCTGATAGGCAAATTAGATTGAGTAATGCCATGAACAGCCTTTCAAAACACTTCATGACCATCGAAGTTAGGGCCACAGGACGGGTAGTCACTGAGACATGCTGCATGAGCCTTCTTAGGCACAGGGATGATGTTGGCCCTCTTGCAACAGGAAGGGACAGTATACTGCTGCAGGGAGAGGTTGCAGATGTCCAAGAAGACCTCTGCCAGTTGATCTGTGCATGCCTTGAGTGCACGGCCTGGTACTCCGTCTGGTCCCATCGCTTTCCTTGTATTCACACGAAGGAAAACTGCTCTGACCTCTGATGCAGTGACTGTTGCGACAGCTTCGTCTGGATTTGTCGGAGTAGGTGTTACCTCTCCGCCGAAATTCTGCTCAAAGAGAGCATATGTCCTCGCAAGAAATTAACAAAACGAGGAACTATTAGCGACTAGTTAAAACTCTAACCCAGTTCTAACATCCCTACACACCCACTTAGACATCAGCAAACAAAACAAAAGGATTGGTTTTATGGGTGGAGGGCAATATGCTGGGAAAAACACAATTCAGTAGCACCAGTCCACAGGATTCAATGAGATGTTCCTTTTGCTTTCTAAGGCTTTCTGTTCTTGGATTTCCTTCTCCAAGTTCTTTCACTTCTTCACAGGAGGCACAGGAAGATTGTTACACAAATTACAAAGTCTCATAGTTACTGGTTAAAAGGCAACAACTCCCAGCAGCCAGTAAGAGGAAAATAGCAGATTGTCTTCAGGTCTTGTTCCTGCTTATAGATACCAACACAGAACCTCCAGCAGCTCAGGGCTTCAAAATCAAACTGAAAACACCCAAATGGTCCTCCTGTCCCGGGGCCAGTCAGAGAGCTATTGCTAACTTGATGCCTTCTGGCAAGCGTAACTGTTAGAGTTGCATAAACCAATCAGCAATCTGTTGCTGATTGAATTTTACTTCCCATAATCCCACTGCCACCACCTTCCCCTTGTCTATCTCTTCTCTCTCCTCCCCCACTGCTTACAAAGTAACAGCGTAAACACAACTCACAATGAGTTCCAATTACTTAGAATCTTAGAGATGTACAGCATAGAAACAGACCCTTCAGTCCAACTCGTCCATGCTGACCAGATACCCTAACCTAATCTAGTCGCATTTGCCTTTTAAATGCTATAAAACATAGAACATAGAAGAATATACAGCGCAGAACAAGCCCTTCTGCCCTCGATGTTGTGCCAACCTGTGAACTAATCTAAGCCCACCCCCCTCCACTATCTCATCATAATCCATATGCTTTATCCAAGGACTGTTTAAATGTCCCTAACGTGGCTGAGTTAACTACATTGCCAGGCAGGGCATTCCACGCCCTTACCACTCTCAGAGTAAAGAACCTGCCTCTGACATCTGTCCTAAATCTATCACCCTTCAAATTGCAGCTATGCCTCCTCATACAAGCCAACGTAATCATCCTAGGAAAAAAGACTCTCACTGTCTACTCTATCTAATCCTCTGATCATCTTGTATGTCTCTACTAAATCCCCTCTGAGCCTTCTTCTTTCTAATGAGAACAAACCCAAGTCTCTCACCCTCTCCTCATGAGACCTTTGCTCCAGACCAGGTAACAACCTGGTAAATCTCCTCTGCAGCTTTTCCAAAGCTTCCACATCCTTCCTGTAATGGGGTGAACAGACCTGTACACAATATTCGAAGTGAGGCCGCACTAGCGTTTTGTACAGTTGCAACATGACATAGTCATAGAGACATAGAGATGTACAGCATGGAAACAGACCCTTTGGTCCAACCCGTCCATGCCAACCAGATATCCCAACACAATCTAGTCCCACCTGCCAGCACCCAGCCCATATCCCTCCAAATCCTTCCTGTTCATATACCCATCCAAATGCCTTTTAAATGTTGCAATTGTACCAGCCTCCACCACATCCTCTGGCAGCTCATTCCATACACATACCACCCTCTGCGTGAAAACGTTGGCCCTTAGGTCTCTTTTATATCTTTCCCTCTCACCCTAAATCTATGCCCTCTAGTTCTGGACTCCCGACCCCAGGGAAAAGACTTTGTCTATTTATCCTATCCATGCCCCTCATAATTTTGTAAACGTCTATAAGGTCATTCCTCAGCCTCCGACTCTCCAGGGAAAACAGCCCCAACATCTTCACCTCCATGAGTGCTGAGGAGAGTGGTCTGCAATTGACCACATTTAAGTTTCCTCGGCGTGTAACTCCCATGTTACACCACGACCAAGGAGCTAGGTTTTTTCTGTTCTCAGCAGAGGTTGGTGAGGAAGCCAGGGTCCAGAGGTGACAGCAGGAGGCGCTCAACTCAGACCCATCTCAGTCAGACCGTTGAGGAATCATGCTCTGCAGAGAGGGTCCAAAGAGGAGAAGGGTTCAATGAGGAACTTGTTGTGTCCTCAGAGATCCAATACCTCCAAGTCCTGGACTGTACCATTCCCTGTCCTCTGCAACCCACTGGAACCATGGTAGCTGGTTCGTAAGCAACTTCATTCTTTGACAGGTGTGTGTGTCACAGTGAAGGCAAGCCTTTGCTGCCTATCCCTCTTTGCATTTCAAATGGGTGGCTTACCCATCCATCTCAGACAGCAGTTCAAAGTGAAACACATTGTGTAGGTCTGGCATTGCATCTAGGCCAGACCCAAGTAATGATGGCAGATTTCCTTCCCTGAAATACATGAATGAATTAGTTTTTTTTTAAATGACAATGGATGATAATTTCATGGTCATCATGACTAAGCTTTGCTTTCAATTCCAGAGTTACCCATTCCGCCATCTGATGTGGCCCCGGAACTTCAGCCTGAGTCTTGGGATTACTAGTCCAGTGATATTACCGGAACATCACCATCTCACCTCAACTTTTGTGGTTCTGAGGGTTTCAAAACTGAGATACAGTCATAGAGTCATAGAGATGTACAGCATGGAAACAGACCCTTTGGTCCAACCTGTCTATGCCTACCAGATATCCCAACCCAATCTAGTCCCACCTGTGAGCACCTGGCCCATATCTCTCCAAACCCTTCCTAATGAAATTCCCATCCAAATGCCTTTTAAATGTTGCAATTGTACCAGCCTCCACCACTTCCCCTGTCAGCTCATTCCTTACACGTACCACCCTCTGCGTGAAAAGGTTGCCCCCTTAGGTCTCTTTTATATATTCTTCCCCTTACCCTAAACCTATGCCCTCTAGTTCTGGACTCTACCACACCAGGGAAAAGACTTTGTCTATTTACCCTATCCATGCCACTCATAATTTTATAAACCTCTATAAGGTCACCCCTCAGCCTCCGATGATCCAGGGAAAATAGCCCCAGCCTATTCAATGTCTCCCTGTAGCTCAAATCCTCCAACCCTGGCAACATCCTTGTAAATCTTTTCTGAACCCTTTCAAGTTTCACAATACCTTTCCGAAAGGAAGGAGACCAGAATTGCACACAATGTTCAAAAAGTGGCCTAACCAATGTCCTGTACAGCCGCAACATGACCTCCCAACTCCTGTACTCAATACTCTGACCAATAAAGGAAAGCATACCAAACACCTTCTTCACTATCCTATCTACCAGCGACTCCACTTTCAAGGAGCTATGAACCTGCACTCCAAGGTCTCTTTGTTCAGCAACACTCCCGAGGATCTTACCATTAAGTGTATAAGTCCTGCTCTGATTTACTTTCGCAAAATGCAGCACCTCGCATTTATCTGAATTAAACTCCATCTGCCAATTCTCAGCCCATTAGCCCATCTGATCAAGATCCTGTTGTAATCTGAGGTAACCTTCTTCTCTGTCCATTACACCCTCCAATTTTGGTGTCATCTGCAAACTTACTATTACTTACTTACTAAGAAGGAAATTCTTCTCCCAAGAAGCAGTGCATGTCTGGAACTCTCTGCTCCTGACGGTTGTGGAGGTCAGAGTGTCAAGGACCCAAGACCACAGCCTTAGAGTGAAGGGATGACCCTTTGAAACTGAGATGAGGGGGAATTTCTTCAGCCAGAGTGCAATGCACCATGGAACTCATTCCCACAGAATGAGCCAAGGCACTGAGCATCTTTAGGACAGAGATAGGTATTTTCTTGATTGCTAAGGGGGAACAAGGGTTACAGGTAGAAGGCAGGGGAATGGGGTTGAGAAGCACATCAGTCATGGTCGAATGATGGAGCTGAATCAATGGGCCGAATAGCCTAATTATCTCCTGGTCTTCTAGATCCCTGCCAGTTCTGAAGAGGAGGTAGGTAGATTTACAAAATAACTTTGAGCTAGATGCAAGGCAGGGCAGGCTTGAGAGACTGGATGGCCTAGTCCTGCTCTTATTTATTATGTTCTCATGTTCCCCAAGTACATTGGAGGCCTCATGTATCTGGTTGGTATGGGAGGGGTGACGATGCATTATTTATCATAATCTCCAAGAATGTCATTTAAATTAATGTAATTAAATTTATTTGAGGATTTATTTTGTTCCACTTTGCTTCAGATGCCTTTTTTGGATAGGCCTTTTGCCTCCCAATGACTTAACAGAAAGGGTACCTGGTATACACAGATAAAGCAATGGCAGTTATGTGTTAGGAGGTGTATGCTTGCAATGCCCAACTCCATCAATAAGTATTAAAAGTGTGCAAAGATTGGCTCCAGTTCTCACCTTCTCCTGACTGGGATTAGAAACAAAACCGAATTAGTTGACAGTCATGATCAGTTGCTCTGGGTCAGGAGATCCATGTTTAAATCCCACCTACTCCAGAAAAGCTTTATTACACATTCCTGATGAAGGGCTTTGGCCCAAAATGTCGATTTTCCTGCTCCTGGGATGCTGCCTGACCTGCTGTGCTTTTCCAGCACCAGTCTAATCTAGACTGTTAATCCAGACATCTAATGGTGTGGACACCTGGGATCAAATCCCACCGCATCAAATGGTGGAATTTGAATTAAATGAAAAAAACCTGGAATTAAGAGTTTAATTATGACATTGTCGGAAAAGCCCATCTGGTCCATGAACGACCTTCAGGGAAGGAAATCTGTCATTTCTGACCTGGTCTGGCCCCCATGTGACCTTCCAGACCAATGACAATGAGGTTGACTCTTAATAGCCCTCTGAGCAATTAAAGATGGACAACAAATGCTCATCCAATGAATAAAAAAAATGCTGTGTTACTGCAGAATTACAATAATGATTAGCCTTCATGTTCTGTGGCAAGTTTGATGGGAAATCCATAGAAAATACTGACAGAGCAGGTTCAGCAAAGCTAACGGTGGGGACAAATTGTGGCGATTGACAACTCTCAGGGAATTCCCTGCCCCGATTTGTAGCCTTCCTGGGGTGTCTGAAATGCCCCCTCCAGGAGTTACCGACCCAGCTCCGGCAGGGGTTAAAGTATTCCGTCATCTTTGCAGGGGGAAAGCTGAGTAAATCTCTACCAGGCCATCTGTTGGCCCGCAGCTGCCGGGCAGAGCCTATCAATCTCCACAGAGTGACACAACACTGCCCCGTTGATGGGGCGGGCAGGGGAGTGTGGGTAATGAAAGGAGCTGGTGGAGACAGCTCCGAGAGCACTGCATTGCACTCGGACCTAACAACCGCCGGCTCCTTTTGTCCGAGCGCCCCTACACAACTCGCCTTCACTTTCCCAGAGAGAGAGAGAGAGAGAGCAATCTATTCAGCTGGGAGGAAAGCACTGGCCATGTGTACGAAGTAAAATGAGTGCCCCTATGTGTGCCTCTGTGAGGGGGCAGTGCTTGAATAAAACACCAGGGCATTGTGCCAGTTGGTAGAATGAACTTTTGCATTCCTTCCCCCCTCACCTTGCTCACCCACCACATCCTCTCCCCATCTGACTTCGCAATGTGTTAATATATATGTATGAATGTATGTATATATATACCCTGCCAGAGCATTAACCCTTCCACTCCTCCCTTCACATGGTGGGGAGATTTTAACTCTTTGGGCACAGGTTAACCCCGTGCTTTTCTGGGGCAAAGTGGGCTCTGGTAACAGACTGGGCACCCGAGAGCATCGCCGACCTGGAGGGGAGAGCTGGTTCATAATCTATGGTTTTCGGGAGCTGAGCTTTCTTGGTTACTGGGAGATGGGGAAGAGGGCAGGGGTGAAGCCCTTCCTGATTCACATCACTTCACCTTCCCAGAAGGAACTTTCACGTCGATTCTCCTGTTCCCTGGATGCTGCCTGACCTGCTGCGCTTTTCCAGCAACACATTTTCAGCTCTGATCTCCAGCATCTGCAGACCTCACTTTCTCCCCAGGGGTGAAGTGTCAGGGAGAGACTCGGCTACATTCCTGGCTTGCCCGCGGCATATTGCCAGAGGTGGGAAACTAGTTAAGAGTCACCCCTCCCTCATACCCCCCCCCCTCCCCCCCACATGGGGGGCACTCCGCCTGTAGGATCTCCATTCCTTTATTGTGACCTGGTCAAGGTTTTGTGCCTCCCTCCTCCTTAGCAGCACTCTTCATGGTGGGAGTTTGGGGGGGGGGGGCATGTGGTGGGGAGGGGGGTGGGGGAAGTGGTAATCTACATCACATGGACTTCAGCAGTTTCGGAAGGCAGTTCGCACCAGCTCCATCAGGGACGAGCAACACATGCCTGGCCCAGGATGTGAACAAAGAAGTGGTGAGAGAGAGAGAGAGAGCCATTGTGTGGTCAGGATGCAAGCTAATCCTGTCAGGGTAGGGGGTGGGGAGAGAGAGGATCTTCACATTGAACACTGCACTTCCCAAAGGAGACAGTAATTACCTTCACCCAAGATGTTTGTGGCAATTTGAAGGCCACTTCAACAAATGATTTAAAAGAAACAAACCCCCGAAGATCTGCCCATGCTGGCAGTCAGAAACAAACACCGAAATTGCTGGAAAAAAAAACTCGGCAGGGCTGGCAGCATGGTGGAGAGAAAGTCGAGAGCTCTTTGGGCACTATCTGCACCTGTCGTTCACACCTCCCCCCTTTGCCCCCACCCCATCTTCTGGACAAATGCCAATCTTTGCCGAGCTACAACTAGTTCGGAGGAAGGCTCACTGGACCCTCAAAGTTAACTCTGCTTTCTCTCTCCACCGATGCTATCAGAGCTGCTGGCTATTTCCAGCAATTTCTGGGGTTTTTTTGTGTTTTCTCAAATGGCAATTGATTTTCTGTCAATTGTTAAGTTTTAAATCTGCATTGGATTGGTTTTTTTTTGTCCCTGGGGAAAGGTAGGCGTCAGGGGAGATGGGGTGAAGGTAGGTGCCTGGAGTTAGGACACTCATCAGCTACGGTGCCATTGAATGGCGGAATTAACCTTTCGCCTCCTCCCTCTCCCCATTTGTTCATGGACATTATCGTTTGTTCATAACTGGCCTTGAGAAACTGCAGCCAGGCCAGAAACATGATCAGATGCGAGTGGTGTGTGCCACCAACAGTCATTGGAGTGAATAGGACAGCTGTGCTTCAGGGGAAGACACTAAGCCACAGAGGGTGAAAGTTCCTTCTGGGAAGGTGAAGTGATGTGGAGCAGGAGGAGGATCTGATGGAGCCTTTTCAGAAGCTTGGTGCCCTTGGGCTGAACAGATTTGTTCTGCTTGCCCAATCTTAATAAGGGCTATTAAGGGAACAAAGAAGGCTGGTATGGCGGCTCAGTGGTTAGCACTGCTGCCTCACAGCACCAGGGACCTGGGTTCAATCCCACCCTCGGGTGACTGTCTATGTGGAGTTCGCACATTCTCTGAGTGGGTTTGCTCAGGTTTCCTCCCACAGTCTAAAGGCGTGCAGGTTGGGGTGGATGGGCCGTTGGAGATGTGGAATAGGGTAAGGGGTTGGGTCTGGTTGAGATGGTCTCTTGGAGGGTCAGTATGGACTGAATGGTCAAAGGTGTTTGTCTTCATAAACTTCTCCACGAAGGACAGGTGATACGGAACGGTCCAACTACTCGGAGCATTCCGCGGCAGCGAGGCCAGGCCCATCCTTCACAACACCGGGGACAGGTAGAACCTCAGTAGGTAGTGACACTTGGTGTTTGCGTACCAGGGATCCACGCACAGCTTGATGCAGCCACACACAAAGGTGGCCATCAGGGTGAGGGTGGCATTGGGTGTATTTTTTCCCCCATTGCCCAGATCTTTATACATC
>NC_057746.1:13903623-13913579 GCF_004010195.1 Chiloscyllium plagiosum | reverse complement strand
GCTGCCAGGAATAGTCACGCCTCTCAGGCTCGCATCCTTCCTGATGGACTTAGCAAATGGCTCTATGCAGCACATAAACAAGGCAGGGGGGAGAGGGCAGCCCTGCCTGACTCCAGATCTGACTGGGAAGCTATCTGATTCCCACCCGTTGATTGAGACTGCACTGACAATGTTGGTGTAGTGCAGTCTGATCCAATTGCAGATTCCCTCCCCAAAGCCCATTTTGGAGAGAACATCTCTCATATACGTGTGTGATATCCTGTCAAAGGCTTTCTCTTGGTCCAGGCTGATCAGGCAGGTGTCCAACCCTCTGTCCTGCACGTAGGCGATCGTATCCCTGAGGAGTGTGAGACTCTCAGCGATCTTCCTGCCCGGTACAGCACAGGTTTGGTCAGGGTGAATCACCGATCCCAGAGCAGACCTGACCCGGTTGGTGATTACCTTTGACAGAATTTTGTAATCTGCATTCAACAGTGAGATTGGTCTCCAATTTTTGAGTTCCTCCCTCTCCCCCTTCCGTTTGTAGATGAGGGTGATGATGCCTTTCCTCATGGATTCGCTCATTGGTACCTGCCCGAAGCATACTGACATACACCTCCAGCAGGTCCTGGCCAATCAGGTCCCACAGAGCGGAATAGAGCTCGACTGGTAAGCCGTCGCTTCCGGGAGTTTTATTCTTTTCGAAGGACTCGAGGGCCTTGGTCAGCTCGTCCAGAGATAGCGGCTGGTCCAGCCTCTCCTGTGTTTTGTCGTCTAAAACCTCTGTGGTAGAGGATAGGAATGACTGGGAGGCCGCGCTGTCGGTCGGCTTCGCGTCATACAGACTGGCATAGAAGGATTTACTGATCCTCATGACGTCAGCCTGAGATGATGTTATCGAGCCATCTTCTTCCTTCAGGCTGCTGAGCACGGAGCTCTCTTTGTGCACCTTCTGGAAGAAGAAACGTGAGCACGTCTCGTCCTGCTCCACCGAGCGGACCCTGGACCAGAAGATTATCTTGGAGGCCTCCGAGGCAAAGAGTGAGGCTTGCTGGCCCTTCACCTCCTTGAGGTCCTCCGTGACATCCACCCCCATCGTCTGCAGCAGGAGCAGGTTCTGCATACTTTCCTGGAGCTGGGACAGTTTTCCCCGCCTCTCTCTCGCCTCCTGAATACTTTAAAGGATGAAGAACATCTTGATGTTCCCTTTTACTGTTTCCTACCAGTCCGCTGGGGACTAAAGAGGGGCTTCATGGTTCTCCAACCTGCGTAGTCCCTCTTGAGCTCTTCAATATTTCCTGGGGTCAACAGCTTTGTGTTCAACTTCCACGTTCCCTTACCAGCCCGCTGCTCATCCTATAGGTGACAGTCAGCCAGCAGGAGGCAGTGGTCAGAGAGGAACACTGGCTTGACGTCGGTGGATCTGACTGAGCGTTCGGGACACAAACAGGTAATCTATCCTTGAGCGGATCGACCCGTCTGCCTGTGACCAGGTTAAGAAAAACACCTTTGACCACAAGTCCATCAGGAAGTGGTCAGCACGTAGTGTCCTTGAGACACTTCGGGAAAGGGAAAGGGCGGATCCTATCGAGCGGTTCCTATTTGGCAGAATGCCTCATTTCCAGAGCTTTCCAACAAGCACCAAGACATGGCTTGGCTGGTGGTGAGAAGGGCTCTGCCTATGAGATCCTTTATGCACGCCCGGACTCTCAGCCACACCGTACGCTGCCCTCGAAGTGGCTGCGGGGGGATGAGACTGTCACACACCTCCTTCTGGAATGTGCCTATGCAGAGGAAGTCTGGAGAGCAATGCAGTGGTGTTTGTCGAGGTTCATCCCGAGCAGCTCCGGGACGCTGGACTCCGTGCTCTACGGCCTGTTCCCCGGGACGCACACCGAGACGAACATCAACTGTGCCTGGAGGATCATCAACTCGGTGAAGGACGCTCTCTGGGTGGTCCGAAACCTGCTGATCTTCCAGCTGAAGCAGTTGACCCCGACTGAGTGTTGCAGACTGGCACATTCCAAGGTCCAGGACTACATGTTGAGGGACGCGCTGAAGCTTGGGGCAGCTGCCGCCAAGGCGCGGTGGGGAAAGACCACTGTGTAACATCTGCCTGCCTCACGAAGAACAGGGGGCCCACGCAGTCATTTGGGCTCTGCTGACGCCTCAGCTGAATGTATGGACATATGATTGATAAATGTACAGACCTGTATATACAAAAGATAAATTCTAATTTCTGTATGTAAATGTTTACGTATGTATGGCTTGACCAATTGTACAGACCATCAAATTATTTTATGAATAAAGTATATTTTTGAAATGAAAATGTCAGTATGGTCTGAATGGCCTGCTTCCACATTGACGGGATTCTAAGAACTGGAAAGCAACAGGTTGAGGCAAAAGGCTCAAATATATGAAACAGTTCAATGCCTTATACTGTACAGTATCCAGAATACAAAAGGGGTGCTGCTGTCTCCCTATCTCTGGGCCAAGAGGTCACGGTTCAAGTCCCAGTTCGCCTTGGGGAAGTGCATAATAGCATCTCTGAACCCGTTGATTAGGAAAAGAGCAAAAAAGGTGCCAATGTCAGTGGGTGGGATGAATTCAGAATAATTTAAGGGATAAAGTCGATACACAATTAGGCTCAACAGCTCCCTGGGGTCATGATTTCCACATTCTAACCACTCCTTGCCAGGCCATTTTGTCTTCGATTTCCCCTTTTTCTAAAAATGCTCCACATGTCAACGTTTTGACTCATGTGGGAAGAAGAGGTGGATTCTCGGGGAGACCTGGTGGCGTTGCAATGCTTCAGTCGTGCACCCGCAGTGTAAAATATGTTAAATAAAAACCGAAAGATCTGCGGATGCTGGGAATCAGAAACAAATTGCTGAAAAAAAAGATCCAACAGCCTCCGTGGAGTGTTACGTTTCGGGTCCAGTGACTCTCCCACAGATGATACCAGGCCCTGCAGAACTCTTGCAAGACTTTCTGTTCTCCTTTGTGAGAAAGATGTTTCTCACCCTGGGCCACAAGGTTGTGGCTTCCAGGCACAACAACGAGGCGGACACACCAGTCCCTGGGCCAAGGTGAGGAACTGCAGATGCTGGAAATCAGAGTCGAGAGTGCGGTGCTGGAAAAGCACAGCAGGTCAGGCAGTATCCGAGGAGCAGGAGAATCGACGTTACCGTCAAAACGCATTGAGTTTGTACATACTCCCCGTGTCTGCGTGGGTTTCCCCCGGGTGCTCCAGTTTCCCCCCACAGTCACAAAGATGTGCAGTTTGGGTGAATTGGCCATGCTAAACTGTCCCATAGTATTAGGTGGTTTAGCCAGGGGTCAATGTAGGGGAATGGGTCTGGGTGGGCTGCTGTTCGGAGGGTCGGTGTGGACTGGTTTAGCCGAAGGACCTGTTTCCACGCCGTATATTCCCTACAGTGAATCTAAAGAAAGCCAAAACACAAGTCAACCGTCGCTTGTGGGATCTTTCTGTGCTCATGTTGGCGGTCACGCGAACAGTAACGACGGCGGCTCATAAACAAAACGTATTGGAAAGTGCCCTCAGACACCCTGAGGTCATGAAAGGACACAAGAAACAGGAACACCTACAGGTAATTCAGTCTCTTACATCGTGGCTGATCGATTTGTGACCTTAACTCCATATTTCCATCGCTCTCGCGCCCCTGCCGACCGCTTCGACTCCCTTGTTGATGAAAAATTGGTCTCATTCGACCTTAAATATATTCAAATAATCCCCCCATTACCCCTCCCTCCCCTTCTCTACTTTGAGTTGAATCAATGCAAGTTGCCACATCTAACACACCAGGTCGGGGAAATCATGGTTATCGGTTCTAGTCAAATTGCACTCCGAAGCTCTTCAGCTAAATATTTTTCGTTTCCTTTATGAATGTGATATGGTATTTAGCAGCAATGTTAATTTTTTTTTGCCTTCTTTGTTCCTGCGATGCGGGTTTTGCTAGCTCGAACAGTATTCATTGTCGCTCCCTAAATGGACAGAGCAGTTAAAAGCCAACAAAATCGCTGGAGCATGTCCCCAGAGCAATTGCTTGAGTTCAGGGTGACTAGTTCAGAGAATTTATCTTGTCAGTCTCTTCCACTGTTACGCTCGGTGTAAGACTTGTGCAGTGCGATTGAGAATCTTGTAAGGTCGGGCAGGCTTTGTGTAAATCTGATCCTGCGATCGACAGGAACCCCGCGACAGACGTGTCCACGCTCTAATCATTTGAGTTAAAAAATCACACAACACCAGGTTATAGTCCAACAGGTTTAATTGGAAGCACTAGCTTTCGGAGCGCCGCTCCTTCATCAGGTGGTTGTGGAGGACACAATTGTAAGACACAGAATTCATAGCAAAAGGTTACAGTGTGATGTAACTGAAATTACACATTGAAAAATACCTTGATTGTTTGTTAAATCTCTCATCTGTTACAATGACCATGATAGTTTCACTTCTTTCATATGTCTTACAATTGTGTCCTCCACAACCACCTGATGTTGTCTGATTTGTAACTTTGTACACCCCAGTCCAACGCCGGCACCTCCAAATCATAATCATTTGAGGTAATCGAAAACTTTCCAAGGCCGATCAACGGGACAACTTTAGTGAAGGCCAGTGCAGTACTGAGATTCTGCCACCAGGAGGTACTATCACCACCCCCTGCAATTCAGAAACACGGTGCATGCTCTGGGCAGAATTAGACTTAGCTCTCTTGTTGGGTATATTTAAATATTTTTGTTTGGGGTGGGTGGGGGGGGGGGGGGAACGCAATCCCAACAAGGAATGTCAGATCAGCGCTCTCTAACAAAAGGCCAGTGTGGCGACAGCAGATCTCTCGCCACTTTGCCGGCTGCTTGATTTTATTTGTTACAATCTGGCCTCTTCATAGTTATCGGGATGTCTGGCCTTGACCGCAGTTTAAACACGGCGGTGCTGAGTATCACTGCAGACAACAATAAAAATTTACATTTACAAAGCACCTTCAATATGCTTAATAGGAGTAATTATCATACAGACACAGACGCACATAAGGAGATGAAAAGAATATACTATTCTCTTCTAGAAAACAGGCGACCAAAAACATTAGTCACAGAGAGTTCGGTTTTGGGTGGGAGAGGGAGGTAGAGAGTCGGAGAGTTTGGGGTAGGTTGAGGGGGAGGTGGGAGGTGAATTTCAGAGCTCCAGGTACTTGAAGGCGCCCGCCACCATTGCTGGAGCAATTGAAATCAGGCATATTCAAGGAGTCCAAAGTCGTTCAAGGAGTGCAGTGATCTCACAGGGTTGTAAAGGTAAACTCGCCATAGTCTCAAAGGGCTGCTCTTTCCTAAGAGAAAGACAACTGGTGATGAGTTTAACGCGTAGGGCTTGTGGCAATGACAGGGATGGTGAAGGGTGTTGCCACGCGGTTGAGGTTTGAAGACGAGGATGGGTATGTTACAGTCAAGGTGGTGGCTGACTGAGAGCCAGTGGAGGTCAGGGGACAGGGATGATTCACTGTAGGCTTTGGGCATGGATAGCGGAAACTACATACAACAAGGCGCTGAGGTGATCTGTGGGAGCGTTAACAGGTAAGGCCAAGACCAAAGTGTCCAGTGGTGTGCCGGTTAGGTGGGTGAGCCACACGAGGTTACGGTGCTGAGTGGGATGCTCTTCGGAGGAGCGGTGCAGGCTCGATGGGCCGAATGGCCTCTCTCTCTCTCTGCACTGTGGGGATTTATGTGGATAAATGTATGGTTATCCACTTTGGTGGCAAGAACAGGAAGGCAGATTACTACCTCAATGGAATCAATTTAGGTAAAGGGGCAGTACAGAGAGATCTGGGTGTTCTTGTACACCAGTCAATGAAGGCAAGCATGCAGGTACAGCAGGTAGTGAAGAAGGCTAATAGCATGCTGGCCTTCATAACAAGAGGAATTGAGTATAGAAGCAAAGAGGTGCTTCTGCAGCTGTACAGGGCCCTGGTGAGACCACACCTGGAGTACTGTGTGCAGTTCTGGTCTCCAAATTTGAGGAAAGACATTCTGGCTATTGAGGGAGTGCAGCGTAGGTTCACAAGGTCAATTCCTGGAATGGTGGGACTACCTTACGCTGAAAGACTGGAGCGACTAGGCTTGTATACCCTTGAGTTTAGAAGACTGAGAGGGGATCTGATTGAGATATATAAGATTATGAAAGGATTGGACACTCTGGCAGTAGGAAACATATTTCCGCTGATGGGTGAATGCCGAACCAGAGGACACAGCTTAAAAATACGGGGTAGACCATTTAGGACAGAGATGAGGAGAAACTTCTTCACCCAGAGAGTAGTGGCTGTGTGGAATGCTCTGCCCCAGAGGGCAGTGGAGACTCACTCTCTGGATTCATTTAAGAAAGAGTTGGATAGAGCTCTCAAGGATAGTGTGATCAAGGGTTATGGAGATAAGGCAGGAACAGGATATTGATTAAGGATGATCAGCCATGATCATATTGAATGACGGTGCAGGCTCGAAGGGCTGAATGGCCTACTCCTGCACCTATTGTCTATTGATTCTATGATTCCTTGATTCGTGTTTAGTACTGCGCTACACAGGGATGTGTTTTAAAACAACGACGAAAGCTTGTGATTTCAAATCAACCTGTTGGACTATAACCTGGCGTCGTGTGACTTCTGACCTTGCCCACCCCCAGTCCAAACACTAGCACTGCCACGTCATGGCTTTTTAAAAAACAATACGTGAGATAGGGACATGGAGAGTGTGTGGTCCAGACACCTGAAGCCATGACCGTCAAAGGGGAAGTAATGGCATTAAAGCTTTGTCAAGAGGCCAGGGTTGTGAGAGTGCTGAGATTTGCCAAGATTGAAGGGCAAGATTACAGAGGCAGGGAGAGGCAAGGCCACGCAGCTATACCATTCATACAGGGATGATCTTTATAATGTATAGTATAACATTTGTTAAATATCGGATTACTGGTGGCTCAGTGGTTAGCACTGCTGCCTCACAGCATCAAGGTTTCAGGTTCGAGTCCAGCCTCGGGCGACTGTCTTGTGTGGAGTTTGCAAATTCTGCGTGGGTTTCCTCTGATGTCCTCCCACAGTCACAAAGATGTGCAGGTCAGGTGAATTGGCCATGTTAAATTGCCCACAGTGTTAGGTGCATTAGTCCGAGCGAAATGGGTCTGGGTGGGTCACTCTTTCGAGGGTCGATGCGGACTTGTTAGGCCGAAGGGCCAGTTTCCACACTGTAGGGAATCTAATCAATTAGGGCGCTGCATATCATAGAATGGAAAAGTAAGTCATTCAGTCCATCATACTTATCCCATCGTTTTGAAAGAGCTATCACGTTAGCCCACTCGCCTTCTGTTTGCCCACAGCCCTGTAAATACTTACCCAATTCCCGTTCGAAAGTTACTCAGGAATCAGCTATTTTTCCCCCGAAATCTATTGCAGGCCACAAATTACAGTGTTAAAAAAAACTTTCCTTTCAACTCAACCCTGCTACCCTTGCCAAACTTCTTAAATCTGCGTGATTGAATTCAATTCCTCTGGGTTAGTGCTCCTGAAACATTGTATTCAGTATCAAAAATAGAAATTGCTGGAAAAGCTCAGCGGGTCTGACAGCACCTGTGGAGAGAAATCAGAGTTAACGTTTCGGGTCCAGTAACCCTTCCTCAAAACCTATTTCTCTCCACAGATTTGCTGAGCTTTTTCAGTAATTTCAGTTTCTGATTTCTACCATCCGCAGTTCATTCGGTTTTTATTTAATGCTCAGTGCCATTCTGATACAAACGTAAAATGTCCTCTACAATTATTTACTGCAGTATATAGATTGCACACGATTAATGAGAGGATATAGCTATGTTGCATATTGGGAAGAGTTCGCAGCGCTGGAGCCGACCATTCAAATCCACAGTTCTCCCATCATCAAAACCAATCCACAGGCCTTTCTACACCTTTCGTGTTTCCCAGCCTCAATCACTTTGCATGGGCGCGACTCCCACATCCAACCCACTCTCATTTCTCCTTGGGTCAGCCGGGGCTCACCTAGAGAGATGCTGGTGTTGTGCTGTTAACTGAAATACTTCACCACAGCAGCTGGTGGAATTTAAGCGCGATTCCTCGAGTCTGGAATTGAAAATGAGTCTCGATCAACTAGGGATAGAAAAGATTCCGCTTGAACAGTGTAGAAGGTCTGTCCAATATCAGTGGCCCCAATCGTGATTATCTCCAACAACAAAAAAAAACACACTGCTAATCTGGTCATTATCACCTTGTGTTCGTGGGATCTTGCTGTGTACAAATGGCACCCCAACGCTCCGTGCTGTGCAATAATTACTGCACAAGGTGGTTGGGAAGCCTGGGGGGGGGGGGGACATGCGGCGGTAGTGAGGAGCAGGACTTCATTTCTGTCCGCATTATCCATCAGGTAGAGCTGGCGACTCTCATATTGATGAGGCTGAATTCTGGTTCCCCCCCACCACACCACAAGTGGAAACATCTCTTTATCTACTCCATAGAACCGGAACCCTTTTATAACCTAAATGACCTCAGTCACCCCGTCAGGCTTCCCTAAAGTCTAAAGAGTCAGTTCAAAATGTCAGTCGTTAGATATTCGGAGTTACACATGTTGAACGTGAGTGTGCTAATGTGAAATGTTATTTCGGTGCATGTGTGTTTCACAGATGTATTCAACCCCGCAGAACCGTTAACTTTCTCCTTCAAACTGAATAAACAGTCTTTGATCCTCTCCAGACGCCGCCCCCTTTGTGCCCGCATTCTCTTTAATCGCGGTCCCCTGGCCTTTCTTATCCCGCTTGCTTTGACCAAGTGTTCGGGGGACAATGCGATTGCAATTTGCAACGGCAGCCTCATACAGAAAGCTTATAACTGAAAGGAGTTCTCTTGAACGTTTCTCACGCTGGGACTGAAGGCGCAAAGCCTTTCATTGTCCCTCTGGCTTCATCGTTGCCGTTTTGAAGGGAGGAAGGGTTGGGAGCTGGGGTTGGTGGGGGGGAGAGTTTTGGAGGGGTGCTGGTTACCGATAAGTAATACAGGAATTCGCCACCTCACACTCTGCTGTAAACTGAACTCCCCCCCCCCAAACAAAACACCGCGCAGCGATGGCGACAAAAGCTTCTGTTTAATAATATTCCCGAAAACAAGAGAAGAAGCGAAGGGATTTGGGGAGAATATTGCTTAGGACACCCACCCACACACACACCTTCACACACACCCTCACACACACCCTCACACACACACACACACACACACATGAACACACCCTCACACACACCCTCACACACACCCTCACACACACCCTCACACACACCCTCACACACACCCTCACACACACCCACACACACACAATCTCTCTCTCTCATACACACACACACACACACGCATCCCTGATCTACCAAGCCATTCACTTCTGTTGTGAATATTAAGCATTACAATTAGACTGAGGCGCCTCAGAATTGAAGTGTGGGGATTTTTAAAAAAACTGAATTCTATTGCACTTCATAACAATTTTCAACTTGAAATGATTTGCTCTCAGTCTCTATGTCATAGAATGTATATTGTAAATATGAAAAAGATTACACCTGTAATTTTCAAAACTAAATGTTTTGTGATATACTTCTAAAAAAGAACAAAAAAGACTTTTTTTTGGAAAACAGAGCATTCAGTCTTCTGGAAGGATAAGTTCGCATTAGACAGGAGAAATAGAGAGACATATTCATTCTCAAAGATTGCGTTTCAGGTTAGCCTTGTTCGTCGTTTCTAATTTCCAATTAATTTCCCACCCAGTTGTGCCCCGGTACCTCACTCACGTTCGCTCACTCAGGCAATTGGGAGATGAAAAACTTGCATTAAAAGTTTTTACCAGCAAATTTTGGAGAGGGTTAAGGTTGGAGACATGTTGGATGGGTTGGAGGAGGGGGTGATGTAGGTTGAGACTTGGGTGGGCAGCCAGGCTAGGATATG
>NC_057746.1:13901078-13903598 GCF_004010195.1 Chiloscyllium plagiosum | reverse complement strand
TGTGTGGGGGGGGGGGGTGTTCGTCACTGGACATCTTGCAAACTAAGTATGTTTTCACCCCCAACCCCCCCACCTTACCCTCCCTATCCCACTCTGTGCCGCCAAAGTAACTCCTTCCTGGATTCTGGAAATGAAAGAGAATTTCCAAGCGCAGGACTTCTCGTTCACTTTGGATTGGCCGGCCATTATAGTCCTTGCTTCTTTCTCTCATCTCTCTCTCTCTCCCTCTCTTCTTTTCTCTCTCCCCTCTCCCTTTGTACCTCGGTTGCCAAGCGACCCGGGAGACTAGGAGAAACTATTTGCCCGATAAATTAAAGGAGAGAAAGAGGGAGGGAGGGAGGGAGGGAGTGCGAGGGACACGGGCAACGAAAGAACAGCAAAAGTTTTCAGACTGTATCTGCCTCACTACAGTTTTATGAACCGTCTCAATGTATTGAATAGGGTTTTTTTTTTGCTGTTTTGATGTGAAAGAAAGTTGTTATTGGGTCTCCCCCCTGTTTTAAACAAGAGAGAGAGAGAGAGAAAAGACACTGCTCTGGATATGACACAAAGCGGTCTTTAGGAGAGAGATAACAAGAACTGCGCTTATTTGCTGTGTGTGTGTCTCTCTCTCTCTCTCGCCTTCTCAAACCCTCGTACCAATCGTCCAAGGCACAGCAGTATCAGAGTTTCCATTGACAAGATTTCTGGCTGTATTGAGGTGAGACCTTTCTGTGTTTTGCAGTATGTATAGGGCTGAGGGGAGGGAGGGATGGTTGGGTGGGTGGTGTTGTAAGGGAGGAGTGTAGGGAGGAGGGGAATTGGATGGAGACCTTAAATAGCCTTCACACTGCCATAGTGACCGAAGGAAGGAGGGAGGGAGGGATTGAGTGAGACCCTCACCGCCAGCAACCCCTCCCCTCCCCTCCTGCAACCACGCCATCCCTCCCCTCCCCTCCCCCCCCGGAGTTGGGAAGTCACTCATCTCCATCCAGCTCCGCTGAGACGGGGACAAGTGGTTTAACCGGAAAGGATAGACCATCCCGAGCCAAGAGTGAGGCCACACCGAGAGAGGCAACGGTCGGGCAGAGTGAGAGAGTGGCGAGTTGGACACAGCGGAGGGAGAAGATGACACAGGGAGAGGAGAGAGTGACACAGGGAGAGGAGAGAGTGACACAGGGAGAGGAGAGAGAGAGCGCTCTCGGCGATGGGATAAAGTCAACGCCGCAGGGGGATGCAAAAAGAGGGAATTTCCCGACATAACAAAAGAAGCTCAGAGATGCTGCTTTCAGGTTGGTATACCCTCATTCCCCCCCCCCCCCCCCCCCCACCCCACCCAGAGATCGCCAGTAAAGCCGCCATCCCCACCTCCCCATCCCCTCCTTCCTCTCCCCGGACACCCAGCAGGTGGAACACACAATGGCGACAGAGACACAGGGAGCAGACCAGTGGAAGACCATTCGAGAAAGGTGCGGGAGGATCCCCAACTCCGCTTTGATCCGAGCGGGGCCAAGCGACGGCGGAAGCGCGGTATTCCTGCTTTCCACAGCCTGGGATGGAGGGGGTGGGGGAGCGGGGTTGGTAGTGAGAACTCCTTTTCCACCTCCCTCATCTTCCCTTTTCCACGCCGCGGGGTGGGAGGGGTGGGGGTTAGAGAGGGAGAGAGAGAGAGAGAGGTGGGAACTTGAGGACCCCGGCTCCTGATTGTCCAAACGCAATTCTTGCGCTAATTTCCCACCATCCCAAGAATTGTGCCTGGACATCTGAAGCCGGCTGTGGTCCAATTGTCTTCCAATCGATCCCTCATCCCCCCCCCCACCCCTCCCACCCCCCCTCCCCACACACAGAGTCTCTCTCTCTCTTTCCCTCTCTCACTCTGTCTCTCCTGTGACAACGAAAACCAGGCGGAGGAATCGCTCAAGCGAACGACTAACGGACGATGATTAAAAGAAAGAGCGTGTGCGCCGGTAAACCGATTTCATTGGTGCTTTTTTAAAAAAAAATTCATTGGACGAAGCTTCGGAGAAAAAAAATAGGATCAATCTCTCAAAACCCAACGCGGGCGAATTGATCATTTGGTTCGGATATCCGAACTTCAGGCCATGGTATTTTAAACAGCGCTTGTTTCCTTCCATGTGCAGGTCGGCGGTTTGAAATTATGTACATAGAAAAGCGGAGTTAGGTTCTCAGACAGCGGTGGTCTGGCTAATATATATGTCAAGGGCGGGCCACTGGTTGGACTCAGAAAGAACAAACTACCGTGGACGTTGGGAGCAGCAAAACGCTGCCCGGGAGTATTGGTGTCAGGTAAAACGTAGCCAACTCTCCAGAACGTGGAGCCGATATATCTGAGAGTTAAAATCGGCTTAAACTCGGGGAGAATCAAGCGGTGTCTATCTCTCTATGTGTATTTAAGCTCGCCCAAATGATATTGCACCCCATTGCATTCTGTCATTCAATAAACCTCCCCTTCCCTCTATATCCCTTCGCCCCCCTTACCCTCTCCCTCTCTCTTCTCCCTGCTCCTCTCTATTTACTTCC
>NC_057746.1:13889535-13900597 GCF_004010195.1 Chiloscyllium plagiosum | reverse complement strand
TCCCTCTTCTCTCTGCCCCCTCTCTCTTCCCTTCGCCCCCTTACCCTCTCCCTCTCTCTTCTCCCTGCTCCCTCTCTCTTTACTTTCCTTCGCCCCCCCTTACCCTCTCCCTCTCCCTTCTCCCTGCTCCCTCTCTCTTTACTTCCCTTCGCCCTCCTTACCCTCTCCCTCTCTCTGCTTCTGTTCCTTTGTTTTGCACGGATTTTTTCTTCCAGTATCCCATCTCTTCTCTCCCATCACCGTCCTCCCTCGACCTTCTCTGCCTCACACGTCGCCCTCGCCGTTTCTTGGCAAATGTGCTTTGTTCCTGTCTCCAGCCCGTTCCCTGGAGTGAGGCGGCGTCTCTTAAGGTGCGTTCGCTCAATTTCCTGAGCAGGAAAGGGAGGTTGCTGGAGAAGTTCAGGCAGAGTCCGAGGAGCAGGAGAGTCGGCGATTGAACAGAAGTTCCTGACGAAGGGCCCATGCCCAAAGCGAGATCTCTCCTGCCCCCTCGGATGCTGCGTGACCTGCTGCGCTTCTCCAGCGCCACACTTTTTGATTCTGACCTCTAGCATCTGCAGTCCTCACTTTCTGCCAAGATTGTCTCCTCGTTGCGGTTTTTTTTAAGTTAAATCTGGAAGTTTAAGCGAATTCAGAACCAAATAGGAAGCTTTTAGTAAATGGGGGAGGCGCGACCATGCAGCGTGTCCCATGTAATTGTCCTCAATGGTGACCTCCCCTTGTCACTGAATCAGGGATCCCTATACGGCCGGAAGAGGCCATTTGGCCCATCCAGTCCGCACCCATTCCCCGAAAAGCATCGCTCCACCACCCCCCTCCCCGACTCCGAACCCCCCAGCCCCTCTATTGTAACCCTGCATTCCGCATGCTTAATCCACCTAGCCTGCACATCCCTGGACACGACGGGCAATTTAGCATCGCCAATCGAGCTAACTTTTTAAGATTAGATTCCCTACAGATTCCCTTTCTCCGGCTAACAAGTCTCCATCAACCCTCCGAAGAGAAACCCTTTATTTACCCCTAACTTAACACTACGGGCAATTTAGCCTGCACCTAGCCAATTCACCCTGACCTGCACATCTTTGGACTGTGAGAGGAAACTACTACAGACGCGGGGAGAAGGCAAAACCCCACACAGTCATGCGAGGCGAAGCGGGAATCGAACCCCGGTCCCTGGCGCTGTGCAGTGCTAACTACTGAGCCACCTTGCCTCCCCCAAACGTGCTTGAGGTTTTTGAAGAGGTCACGGAGAGGGTTCGATGAGGGTAATGCAGTTGATGTGATGTAGATGGACTTCCAAAAGGCAGATTGGACAATTTGCCACCTTCTCCCCGTGTCTGCGTGGGTTTTCTCCGGGCGCCCACAGTCCCCATTGCTCTATCCCAACTTTTCCTCCTGCCTTCCGCACTGCTTCACCCGGCCTCCCCAGACAGCCGTGATGCACACGGCGCTGGGTCGAGCCGGTCTGACAGGAGGCATCAGCGTAAGCGGTTCCCCCCCTCCCTCCAGCTCCGGTTGCATTCCACGCCCAGGGAAAGTCACGCCGGTTTTCAACCTGACCCACCCGGTAACCTGGACCAAAGAAGCGGATCTCGCCATCCTGCTGCGTTGCATCGCGGAGAGACTTGCATTTACACAGCGCCTGCTACCGCCCCTAGCTTCTGGAACACAATGCGAACAAGGGATTGAGAAATGTACTCGCTGGGAGGAGGTAGGAGTAACCTTATGCAGCAAGCACCGAACGCACGTCGATCCCATTCCCACACTGTATCTCACATCTGTCCCCATTCCCACAATGTATCCCACATCCATCCCTATTCCCACACTGTATTCCACATCCATCCCATTCCCACACTGTATCTCACATCTGTCCCCATTCCCACAATGTATCCCACATCCATCCCCATTCCCACACTGTATTCCACATCCATCCCTATTCCCACACTGTATTCCACATCCATCCCATTCCCACACTGTATCTCACATCCATCCCCATTCCCACTCTGTATCCCGCATCCATCCCTATTCCCACACTGCACCCCACATCCTTTTTCGTTCCCACACTGCATACTGCATCAATCCCCACTCTCACACTGTAACTAATATCAACTCCTTCCAAAGCTGTAATTAATATCAATCCCAATCTCACAATGTATCCCACATAAATGTGATTGCTGCACATTACCACATTGTATCCCACATCAATCCACATTCCCAATGATTCCCACCTCGATCTCCATTCCAATGATGTGTCCCACATCAATGCAATTGCCACTTATTATCCCACATCAAATCCTATACCCAAACTATATCACAAATCAATCATCATTTTCAACACTGCATTTCCTTTAATCCCTCTTCACACTGATTGCCACATCAATCCCCATTCCCACATAGTATCCCACATCCAAAACCATTGCCAAATTATTTCCCAAATCAATCCCCATTCCCAACTATCCAGATTTACCACTAATTCTCACATCAATACCATTCCCACACTATATCCCACATCAATTATTCCCACCCTGTACTTGATATCAACTCCTTTCCAAAGCTGTATTCCATTTTCATTTCAATCTCACAATGTATCCCATAAAATGTGATTCCCACACACTGTATCCTGCATCAATCCTCATTCTCAAGTCAATTCCCACATCAATCTCCATTCCAATGATGTGTCCTATGTCAATGTGATTACCACATCAAAGCCCATTCCCCAATTATATCCCATATCAATCCCCATTTCAAACATTACATTTCCTACTAATATCTATTCCTGACTGATTCCCACATTAATCTCATTCCCTCACTGTATCCCTCATCAATCCCCATTCCAACATGTAATCTCTGTCCAAAGCTGTATTTCACATCAATCCCCATTCCCACACAATATATCATATCTGAACCAATGGCCAAGTTATACTCTGAATCAATCCCCATTTCCAACATTGTATTCCCCACTGATCCATATTCACCATTCATTCCCACATCAATCCTCTTCTCACACAGTATCCCACATCAATCCTTACTCCTACACTGTAGCCAATATCAACTCCTTTCCCAAACTGTATTCCATAACAATCCCAATCTCACATTGTATTCCACATCAATCTCCATTCCTAAACAGTATCATATCCAATCCCATTGCCAAACTATATCTACCCCAATCTCTATTCCAAAATTTTATTTCTTATATAACCTGATTGGTCACTGATTCCCATATCAATTTATACTTCCAGATTCTTTCCCCATCAATCCCAATTTCCACACAACATCCAATATCCAATCTAATTGCCAAACTATATCCCACATCAATCCCCATTCTTACATTGTATTCCCTACTAATCCCCATTCACCACTGATTCTCACATGAAATCTTATTCCTGCACTGTACCTCTCATCAACTCCTTCCCAAAGATATATTCCACATCAATCCCAATCTCAAACTATATTGAACATCAAGCCTTATTCCCACACAGTATCCCACATTCAATCCCATTGCCAAACTATATCCTGCATCAATCCCCATTTCCAATACTGTATTCCTTATCAATCCCAAATTATTTCTGATTCCCATATCAATCCCTATTATCACACCATCTCCTGCATCAATTCCCACTCTCACACAATATCCAACATCCAACCCCTTTGCCAGACTAGTTCCCACATCAATCCCCATTCCCAAATAATATAGCGCACATTAATCCTCCACTAACATTGAGTCCCACATTGATTCCTATTGCCAGATTGAATTCCCATCAATCCCAGTTCCCATACTGTATTTCACATCAATACCTATTCTCACACTTCATCCCGCTATAATCCTCATTTCAACAACATATTATATTACAATTCCCATCCAACATTATATCCCAAATCAATCCAATTTTCACATGCAATCTACTTCAGTCCCCATTACCCATAATATATTCTATATCCTACCACATTCCCAATTTTACCTCACATTGATGACCATCCTGTGAGGTATATATCCCATGTCAATCCCTATTCTCACAATGATTCACACATTAATTTCCATTCCCACTTTGTATCCCAAATTAATCTCTATCCTCATTCTGAATCCCATGTCAATACACATTGCCCCACTGTAACACACATTAGTCATCATTTCTATCTATCCTACTTCTATATGCATTCCCACAATGCATTCTCCTTCATTCCAAATTCCCCCATCAATTCCTACCCTCACACTATATCTTATCAATTCTCATTCCCATTCTGCATTCTGCCTCAGTCTGCATTCTGACACTCCAACTGATATCAATCAACATTCTCTCCATTTCAATTCTCATCTCCACAATTTGTCACACATCAAATCCCATTCCCACACTCCATCACCCATAACTCACTATTTCCAAAATGTGCCCAATGTTAATAGCATTCTTTTGCTGTATCCCACATTAATCCCATTCCTCCACATTGTATTGCTGTATTGCTAATCCTGTACCCCAAATTAACCTGCACTCCTATGCTCTATCTCATATCAATCCCCATTTGCATTTCTATTATTTCACAGGATGTGGGCATCACTGACAAGGCTAGTAATTGCCAAAAGGATGTGCATTCTGCATTGAGTAATTTATGTCCTGATTTCCAAAAGCCTGCCGATCATCTACAAGGCACTTGTCAGGAATGTAATGGAATATTCTCCACTTTCCCAGAGAGGCGCAGCTCCAACAACACACCAGAAGCTTAACATCATCCAAGGTAAAGCAGCCCAATTGACCAAAATCCATCCACCACCTTATGAGCTTTATTAATGCCAATATTCAGTAGCAGCAGTGTATACCATCAACATCAAGATGCACTGTAGTAACTCACTAAGACTCTTTAGACAACACCTTCCAAATCTAGAACCTCTCCCATTTAAAATGATAAAGGCAGCAGATACATAGAACACCGCCACCTGCAAGTTCCTACCAAGCTATAGATTGTTCTCACTTCAAAATATGCTGCTAATGCTTCAGTGTAGCTTTGTGAAAATTCTGCAACTCCTTCTCTAGCAATATTGTGGACTGCAGGAGTTCAAGAAGGCAGCTCACCACCACTTTCTTAAAAGCAATAAGGGATGAGCAACAAATGCTGCATAGTTAGTGACACCCACATTCACATTTCAAATGTGAACGATTCACTGAGTGAAAACATTTCATTCATGTAGCCATTGCTATTTTGCCAATCGCTTCACTACTGCATCACACTTTTACAATCCCTTCATTACTGGGAGCAGTTTCTCCCTCTCTGCTCTTTCTAGGCTCCACAAAAGTTTGAGAACTTGTCTCAAAACTGCTCTCAACATTCCCTTCTCCAAAGGAAGGGGAACCATCCTGATTTCTTTAATCTTGCTATGTAACCAGAGTTGAGAAGGTCACCACAATTGGAGAATATAAGAAGAATGAGATGAGATTCAGCAGAGGTTTACCAGAAAGTGAAGTGAACAGACAAAGTAGATGGAGAGTGGATGAAATCTAGAATGAGAGGTCATAGTTTTAGGCTGAGGGGTTGCAGATTTAAAACAGAAATGAGGAGGAACTACTTTTCCCAAGAGTCATGATTTGGTGGCATTCACTGCCTCAGTGTGCAATGGACTCTGGAACATTGAATAATATTATAAATAGGAGATAGACAGATTTTTAGTTAGAAACAGGTTAGCAGGTTATGGGGAATGGACAAGATGGTGGATTTGAGGCTGAGATGAGATTAGCCATGATTGTATTAAATGAGAGAGCCGGTTCAAGGAACCTTCTCCTGCTCCAGTTCTTATACACTTATCCAACATTCACCCCCAAAATACTCAGATTAACTTGCAACACAGGTCTGTACAAAGAATGGGGATTCTGCTCAATTTCTGTCTGCGTGTTTTGATGCCATTGTTGCTATAACAGGTTCCAGATACACCTCAATAAAATCTTTGTAATACTAATCATTTTCTAGCATTTTGTATCCTTTAATCTGTAGTGATACAGTCCAAGCAACAGTCTATGTCACATTGCTTCTTCCTGTTGGGCCTACTATTTCCAACTGATCTAGTCACAAAATTCAGACCCTCCTGTGGCAATGACTGTGGCATTGTCTGGAACCTTCCTCCAGCCCCAGATAAGAAGATCAGCAGTAAATTTTGAGGCAAATTGTGTTCAAATTTAACTGCTCAATCAAGCTCATCTCCAACAAAAGAGAAACTGGCCACCTTCCCTAGGTAGTCAATGACATTACTTTTGATTAATTCCCCACTTTCAATACCATTGATCAGAAGCTGAACTGGGCCAGCCACATAAATGCTGTAGCCACACAGTAGGTTAGAAGCTTGGAATTCTGTGATGACTAACTCACCTCCTGACTCCCAAAGCTTGTGCACCATCTAAAAGAACTAGTCAAGATAGTAGTGGAAAACTGTTCACTTGCCTGGATGAATGCAGCTGCAAGAACACCCAAGAAGCTCAGCACTACCCAAGACAAAGCAACCTGCTTGATTAGCACCAAACACCACCTTCAGTATTCACTCTCTTCATCACCAATGCACCATGGCAATGTACCATCTGCAAGATGCATTGCAGTAACTCATCAAGCCTTCTTTGACAGCACCTTCCAAACCTGTGACCTTCACCACATTGACGGTGAGTAGTAAGTAAAAACACAACATTAAAGTGACAGGGAGCTATAAGGAGAGGCTGAAGAGGATAGGGCTATTTTCCCTGGAGCATCGGAGGCTGAAGGGTGACTTTATAGATGTTTATAAAATCATGAGGGGTATGAATAGGGTGAATAGGCAAAGTCTTTTTTCCCAGGGAAGGGGAGTCCAAAACTAAAGGGTATAGTTTGAAGGTGAGAGGGGAAAGACTTGGCTCCCTGAGGCAACATTTTCATGCAGAGACGATGTGTGTATGGAATGAGCTGCCAGAGGAAGTGGTGGAGGCTGGTACAATTACAACATTTAAAAAGCATATGAATGGATATACAAATAGGAAGGGTTTAGAGGGATATAAGCCAAATGGTGGTAAACGGGACTAGATTAAGTTAGGATATCTGGTCGGCAAGACGTGTTGGACCTGTTTCTGTGCCATGCAACTCTATGACTTTAAGTTTCCTTCTAAGTCACCACACTATCTACACTTGGAACTGTATCACTCTTCCCTCACTTTCAGCTTGGTCGCAATGCTGGAACTCCCTTCCTAATAGTGTATGGGTGTATCTAAAGCAAGGACTGTAGTGGTTCAAGAAATCAACTTGCTAACACTTTCACAATGGTCAGTGAATTATGGCCTTGCCAGTGATGTCTGCATACCAAGACTGAATAGGAAGAAAATGTGTGACTTTCTTTTTTAAAAAAATATCATCCATATGAGCATTGCACAGTGCCTATAAACCATTGAACCCATGAGGGAATACAAGGATCACTGGTTAGATGTTATAGAGGTGACCAGCATCATTACTTTCTGACTTCTTCCACTGTCTCAGTTTACATATAGTTCAGTTGATATTAGCCCCGATCTGAGAGTGGAGTAAAGGGAGTCTGGCATCTTTCTGGTTTTTATTGGACCTTTGAATAGCTGGTTGCCTTGATTTTTGAAAAGCAGAATGATAGAGGGGAAGCAGAAGCGGGACCTGCAGAGAAACTCGATTATATTTCCAAACTCACTGAATTATATTCAGAAGGTCCTATGGCGACCAGCTCCTGCTTTGGATAAGGCACTAATTGACAGCTGACATGGTGGTGAATCACAAAAAAAAACCCTGACAGGCCCACACAAGAGACCAGCCCATCAATCATCTAGTGGAAGTCCATCTGACTGAGTTTAGGCCCTGTTGACCCCCTCTTCACTTTCACCTTTAGTGGTGTTATCACTATGGTGACAATCAGGATTGTGGACGACAGATGGACACCCTGCGAATCCCTGCTCCCAATGTAGAGAAAAACAAATTGAAAAAGCGAATGGAAATGATGGCCAGAAGTTGCCCTTGATTGAATTATTGGAAAGATTAGCCCTGATGCTTTGTTTCATTGTCTCAGTTGTTCAGCTCCTCTCCCAATCTCCATTCTCCACAGGCTATTCGATTATTCATTGCAGTCCTACATATTCCTTTTGTCCGAGTGTCAGCTGGTAACCCCTGTTGCTTCCATTATAGAACAGTCCATTTTCCAGGCTGACACAGCAGTAAGGCAACACTGCCTTGTCATGGACTCTGTCTTGTGACTGAGGTATTAAGGCCTGGTCTGGTCTGCCTAAGATGTTGCTTGTTACATCTTACTTGAGGAATAGCAGAAAGAGTTGGGGAAGCCACACATAAGGAAACTGCTTTTTCATTTATACATGTGGGCGTGCTGCATTCTCCTGCAAAACAGCAAGGCTGATGAGTTTAAATTATGAGGGCATGTCCTGTAGGCTATGAAAGCCACTACCTGACGTACTGACTCTGTTTCTCTTGGTATTGATTTTACCTGACTACTTCTATATGGTAAATTTTTCTGCTGTAGTCTTCCACAGGCAAATTTTCACAGGAGGTGCACAATGAACACTTTTAATGGTCATATTCTGATTAGGTTAGATTAGATTTCCTACAGTGTGGAAAAGGCCCTTCGGCCCAACCAGTCCACACCGACCCTCCGAAGAGTAACCCACCCAGACCCATTTTCCTCTGACTAATGCACTCAATACCATGAGCAATTTAGCGTGGCCAATTCACCTGACCTGCACATCTTTGGATTGTGGGAGGAAACCGGAGCACCCGGAGGAAACCCACACAGACACGGGGAGAATGTGCATATTCATTAATAAAAAAACTATAATCCCTATATATCCCTTAGATATATAGGGATTATAGTTTGTGGGAGATTGTTCCAGTTCTTTATTGCCCTTGAGGAAAAAGAGGTAGCAACAGAAGTACATTGAGTATTAAACACTAGGGATTTACTTAACTAGTCTCGTTTGATTTCCACCCACAATCCACCAACACTGATTACTTGGTTCCCTATATATCTACCTGTAATCTTTAAAATCAAACTGCTTTAGCATGTTATGATTCACCTCCCAAACCCTGTGGAACTTGAACATGGATTTTCTGGCCCAGAGTCATGGACACTACCACTGTACAGCAAGGCTCCTCATTTTGTGCATATATCCAGTCAAATGTTTGCCCAACTTTCTGTTAATCTTACGTTTCTCATGAAAATCAGGATAAAGGCCGATGGAGAGCAGGCAGGAGAGTGGAGTTGAGACCAGGATAAGATCAGCTTAAATGGCATGATCATGTTAAATGGCAGAGTGGGCTTGAATTGCTCACTCCCAGTTCCTACGTTCCCACGTTCCTTTCATAAGAACTGTAAGACCATAAGAAATAGAACCAGGAGTAGGCCATCTGGCCCTTCGAGTCTGCTCCACCATTCAATAAGATCATGGCTAGACCAATATATGTTTGTCACCTTTTTGCTATATGCATTTGATTTTAAGATTCCTTCTAGGCCCTATTCAATGATGACCCTTTTCCCTTTGTAAAATAAATATATAACAAATAACAATGAAGAGCAAAAAAAACACAAAATTCCAATGCATTGTGCAGACCAACAGCAAATTTTATCTTCACTTCTTTTTTCTTAGTGTCTATTACAGTTTGAAACATTGTCTTCCCAGTACCTCAAATAGTTGTTTTTTTTCTCTTTTCCTTGTAAAACAATCAGTTAGCAGTTGGTTGTTGTCGACTCATTTCAATGTAAATATTTCTCTGTTCTCCAACATTTGTTTCAAAATTGCAATATTGATGCTCAGTCCTTTATTCACACATGCTGTTGACTGTGAATTATTCCATTATTTGGAGGTGCCAGTGTTTGATAAAGTTAAAAAATCAGAGTCGAGAGTGTGGTGCTGGAAAAGCACAGCAGGTCAGGCAGCATCTAAGGAGCAGGAGAATCGACGTTTCGGGTGACAGCCCTTTATTAGGATTGAGGCTTATGAGCCGAGGGGGCGGCGTGATTAATGAAGTGGGGGCTGGGGGGAAGGTAGCTCAGAGTGCTATCGGCAGATGGATGTGAGGGTGATGGTGATAGTCAGAGAGGAGGTTGGAGTGGATCGGTGGGAAGGAAGATGGACAGATAGGATAGGTCATGAGAGTGGTGCCGAATTGGAAGGTTGGAACTGGGATAAGGTGGGGAGGGGAGGGGAAATGAGGAAATGGGTGACATCCACATTGATTCCATATGGTTGGAGAGACCGGAGGTGGAATATGAGGCATTCTTTCTCCAGGTGTCGGGTGGTGCACCACCAAGGACATGCAGGTCCTGGGCCTCCTCCATCGCCATGCCCTAACCACCCAATGCCTGCTTCCAAATAAACCTGTTGGACTATAACCTGGTGATGTGTGATTTTTATAATTATCCCATAGTTACTTATCCATGGAGCACTCACTAGGCATTGCTGTTAAGTCTCTTTTTGTAACTTCCAATATTTTTGCTAAGAAAAGAGCTACATCCATCACCTCACAAGAATATTGGCTGTGAAAGTACTTATTAATTAGTACAAAGAACAAAGAAAATGTACAGCCCAGGAACAGCCCTTCGGCCCTCCAAGCCTGAGCCGATCCAAATGTACTGTCTAAACCTGTTGGTCAATTCCTAAGCATCTGTATCCCTCCACTCCCCACCTACTCATGCATTTGTCCAGACGCATCTTAAATGAATCTACTGTGCTTGCCTCTACCACCTCTGCTGGCAACACGTTCCAAACGCCCACCACCCTCTGTGTGAAGTACTTGGCGCGTGTATCCCCCTTAAACTTTCCACCTCTCACCTTGAAAGCATGACCTCTCGTTATTGAATCCTTCACCCTGGGAAAAAGCTTGTCTCTATCCACCCTGTCCATTCCCTTCATGGTGTTGTAAACCTCAATCAGGTTCCCCCTCAATCTCCTTTTTCTAGTAAAAACAAACCTAACCTACTCAACCTCTCTTCATAGCTAGCACCTTCCATACCAGGCAACATCCTCGTAAACCTTCTCTGCACCCTCTCCAAAGCGTCCACATCCTTTTGGTAATGTGGCGACCAGAACTGTACACA
>NC_057746.1:13884163-13889332 GCF_004010195.1 Chiloscyllium plagiosum | reverse complement strand
CTTCCAGATCATTTATGTATATTACAAACAACAGTGGCCCCAACACTGACCTCTGCGGAACGCCACTAGTCACCTTTCTCCATTTCGAGAAACTCTCTTCAACTACTACTCTGTCTCCTGTTGCTCAACCAGTTCTTTATCCACCTAGCTAGAACACCCTGCATACCATGTGACTTCACTTTCTCCATTAGTCTGCCATGGGGAACCTTACCAAATGTCTTAAAGTCCATGGATATGACATCAACGGCCCTTCCTTCATCTATCAACTTGGTCACTTCCTCGAAGAACTATATTAAGTTGGTAAGGCACGATCTCCTCCACACAAAACCATGTTGCCTATCATTGATAAGCCCATTCTTTTCTAAATATAAATAGATCCTATCCCTCAGTACCCTCTCCAGAAACGTTCCCACCACCGACATCAGGCTCACTGGTCTGTAGTTACCTGGATTGTTTTTAGCTTCACCAGCTAAAGTGCACTTTTACCTTCTTGTTTCAAGCAAAACAATGTAGAATAAAAACCAGGTTTTATTGTCACAAAACCATACCTCCTGTTTTCAAATCCAGATCATTTATATAAATGACGAAACGCAGTGGATCCAGCACCGATCCTTGTGTCACAGGCCCCCATTCTGTAAAGCAACCCTCCATCACCACCCTCTGTCATCTACCTTTGAGCCAGTTCTGTATCCAAATGGCTAATTCTTCCTGTTTTCCATGAGATGTAATCATGCTAACCGGTCTACCATGAGGAACCTTATTGAATGCCTTACTGAAATCCACTTAGATCACGTCCACTGCTCTGCTGTCATTAATCCTCTTCATTACCACAACTCAATCAAATTAGTGAGAGACAATTTCTCGCACACAAAGCCATGAATTCGTGGAAATCCATTCCAATGCTGAGAATACCTCAAAAAAAGGAGCTGCTCTTACAGCCACAGTGTTTTCCCGTTCTCTGTCTTGGATTACCCAGAATCCCCACTCATCGAATGAATGTTTGTGTAAAACTCGCAGAGTGGAGCAACAGACATCTTGGGCTGAATATTCTGTCTTTTTGAATAAGTACAAGTTGCATTTTATTTTCTGGAGAGTTTTTCGCCTCAAGGCCGAGTGAGCTTTCAAACTCATCCCATTATCGACCTACCCCACCTTTTGTCACCTCCGTAACTGATTCTATTCCCATCCTACCGTGCTTTGTCCCTGGATTATTTACCACTGAGCAGATATCTGCCAAAAAAAATAATGTCCCTTGAACCCACGCCACCTTTAAAAGGCTGCTGTACTGCTGGCCAAGTACTGAGAATCTGGTAAGGTTCCTCCCCGGGAATGTGTATTAGCTAGAAGGAGAGATTGGACAAACTTGAATTGTTTTGGATGCGTTCGCCAAGCTGGTGGTTTGTTTTCACCAGAATGTCAGAGGCTGAGGGGGCCCTGATAGAAGTAAATACAAAGAACTACAGATGCTGGACATCTGAAACCAAAAGTGTGTGCTGGTCTGGCAGCATCTGTCGAGAGAAATAAACGGTGGCGAATGGCATTGAAACGTTAATTCTGTTTTGGTCTCTGCTTTCCTTTCGTCTGAGAGAGGCGAATCTACTGTCAACGGGACTGCCTGCAAGATTCCCTCTTCAGAAGTTGGGTGTGTGTTGCTGGGAAGGCACAGCGAGTCGGGCAGCATCCGAGGAGCAGGGGAATCTACGTTTTGGGCATAAACCAAGAATGAAGGTCCTACAGACGGTCAAACTCCCGGATCAGCTGAATGCGTGATTTGTCTGAACCTTTTCTGAAATTTGGTTTCCAGAAGTATGGTATAACATGCATTTCATTAGTGCGATTTTGCTGTAACATGATTGATTAACTGTTTCTAAAGCGCAAACTTATTAAAATGTGTGTTGGCTGTAACGTAATTTCATCACCAACACTTTAAGTGCTGTTTCTAAAGCGGTTGGTGCTGAGACGGCTGGTGAACTTAGGCGGGACTCTGGGGGTCAGAGACTAGACGCAGGGGGGGATCGTGCCCTCATGGGGAAAGCCCAGCATGGAGCATCTACGGGCCCATTGCTAAATAAGGACTGTAATGCTGAACTTTTAACTTTCTTTTTCTTTTTCTACATTGTACCCAAGGTTTTGTACCTAAGATGGTGACTTTGTACACTTTTCACTGTATTCCTGTATCCCTGTACTTGAGAACACACGACAATAAAATATATTCTAATTCTGACTACAAATACTGGAAGACGATATAGAAACCATGCATTCAGCTTAAATGCGACTTGATGGTGAGTATGTGGCTCTCGGACCCACTGATGGATTTAATGATAATGTGCAACAAATCTTTTGCTCCAACAAGGCAGAAAGTTAAGAAATTGTTAGATGTACTTTCACCCATCTCAGCAACATGGCTGTTGCTGGGTGCTTGTTTTTTGTCACTGAAGGTTTGTTTGAAAGCATCACAATTACTGTTTGGTTAATTTAGTGTCCGGAGATTTAATCAGAACTGAACTACTTTAAGCAGTAAATAAATGTGATTCCTGGATTGAACAGCAGTTAGTGACATGAGTGAGGACTGTCTTATGTGTTTACTGTTTGAATTACTGTTGTGACTGATTTGAACTCGGTCAGTTCATGTCAGTACTGTTCCACTGCATTCTACGACCTTAATAAGCAGTTCTTGCAGTGGCTGTAATCAGAAACAAGGTAGGAGCTGACCTGCCTGCTTATATTTTGCACAGTTCTGTATGGATATGTGAATTAATGTACGTGCGTGTCTGTGGTTTTCGTCATCCTTAAACACTTCTGCCAACTCCAACTAGACCCCACCACCAAGAAAATCTTTCCCTCCCCACCCCTCTCTGCCTTCCACAAGGACCGTTCCCTTCGACTGTCTTTGGTTCATGCCACTCTCCCCACTAAACTCCCAGGTATTTTCCCCTGCAACCGGAAAAGATGCCAAACCCGCTGACACACCACGCCCCTCACCTCCATCCAGGGCCCCAAACAGTCCTTCCAGGTGAGAGAGGTTCACCTGCCTCGCTTCCAACCTAATTTACTAGTTTACATCAGGTGCTCCCGATGTGGTCTTCCCTACATCAGGGAGACCGAACGTAAACTTAGGGAATGGTTCTCCGAGCTTCGCAGCCGGCCCCACAGGCGCCAACCGGACCTCCCAATCACCGCCCATTTTAATTCCCCTTCCCAGTCCCTTTCTGACATGACCGTTCTTGGCCGCCTCCATTGCCACAAGGAACCACTCTGCAAATTGAAGGAACAACACTTCATCTTCTGCCTGGGAAATCTACAGCCGGAGGACTCAACATTGAGTTCCCCAATTTCAAATAACCTCCCTTCCCATCCTCCGACTCCCTTTCCAGCCCCTCCCCCTCCCTTTCATTCCTCCCTGCCACTAACCAGATTCATTCCTCCCATTGACCAACTAGGTCTTCACCTATCCCTACTTCACCACCCTGCTCCCGCTACCCCCTTTATCTGCAGCTTCCCCTGACACCCAACCCAAGTCCTGAAGAAGGGTTTTACCTGAAATGTCGACTTCTCCACCTCCTGATGCTGACTGGCTTGCTGTGTTCTTTCAGCCTCCTGACTCTCTGTCTGCTAAGTGATTTTTAGAAAGCAAATCAGAAATCCCTGATTGATTACCTGCGATATTCTCCTCCTGCGCTATGTTGTAAATCATGCTTGCTTCAGTTGTCCCTGGTGACCACAAATGCAGGAAGTGTGTCCAACTGTAGTTACTGATGAACCTTATTTCAAAGGTGGAGCTGCAGGTGAGTTCACTGTGGAGCATCCATGCTACTCAATAAGTCACTGATAGCACATTCAGTGCTATTCACCACAAGTGAAGATTGAACAGGCAGAAATGGCATGAACCACTGCCAGGCAGAGCAAAGGAAGGCAGATAGTGCAGGAGTGTACTGTGGCCATCCCCTTTCTAACAGATGTACTGTTAGTCAGTGGGGGCCAACTTCATGGTACCACGGGTAAGTGCTGCGCAAGAGGGGACGAACTGCAAAGCTATTGTGGTAGTAGATTTAATTGTAATGGAAACAGATAGGCATTTCTGTGGCTGTAAAAGACACTCCAGCGACAGTGTGTTTCCTCCCTGGTGCCACTGTCAGGAATATGATTGAACAGCTGCAGGGCTCATTGAAGGGGGATGTTAAACAGACAAAGATTGTGGTCTGTGTAGAAAAGAGGATGCACACAGAATTTAGGAAGCTAGGAAGTAGATTTTAAAAATGAAGCGCCTGAGAACAAATCTTACAACCACAACGCAATAGGACCTAAAGCTAAGAATGTCTGGATTACTTCTGTTACCACATGCTAGTTAGTATAGAAATTGGAGGTTAGTTCAGAAGAATGAGTGGTTGGAGAGATCTTGCAGGAGGGAGGGTTTTAGATTTCTGGAACAGTGGAACTGTTTTTGGGGGCACTGAGACCTTTCAAGGTGGATAGGTTGCTCCTGAACCAGAATGGGGCCAGCATCCTCGTAGGAAAACTTGTCGTGTTTGGTAGTTTTTAAACAAACTTGGCAGAGAGGTGGGATCCAGAGAAAATGTTCAGCGAGAGATAATGAATGGCCACAATGAGAAGAAACAGCAAGTGATTCAAGAAGGAATTGAAATTATAGGTTATTTAAGGCACAAGTGAGTTTAACAAGGTTGAATGGTGTTTTATTGCAAGGACTTTGATGAACAAGGCAACTGAGTTGAGGGCACAAATTAAAACATGAGGGTATGATGTCATTGCTGAGATATGGTTGAGAGAGGGGCAGGACAGGCAACTCAGTATTACAGATACAAGATCTTCAGGAGAGTTAGGGAAGGACATAAAGGAGGAGGGGGTATCACAATATTGTTATGAAGGTGTAGGTGTGTACTGTACCTTTAAGAGAGACTAGAAGCTGACATGGACTTAGAGAGGCAAAGAGCATACTGAAAGAAGTTAAAATGTAACATTTGACTGTGAAACCAATTGTGCAGATGAGTTGCCATGATACAAAAACAAATCCAAATTCAGCCAATCAGTTTAACTTATGCCTCAAAATACCAAAATCCAATCAAATTTGAATTTAGTATTTTGACAAGGTCAAAACCAATGAAATGATCTGATGTTTTAGAATATAGAACCAGACATTTTGAACAGATAGGA
>NC_057746.1:13882319-13883260 GCF_004010195.1 Chiloscyllium plagiosum | reverse complement strand
GAAAAGGGAAACATACATAAGGTCTAGGCAGCTGAGAACAGAACGGGCCCTGGAGGAATATCGGAAGAATAGGACAAATCTTAAATGAGGAATCAAGCGGGCTAAAAGGGGTCATGAAATAGCTTTAGCGAGCAGAATTAAGGAAAATCCCAAAGCATTTTATTCTTCTATAAGAAACAGGCAGGTAACTAGAGAAAGGATTGGTCCACTAAAAGATAATGAAGGAAGGCTGTGTGTCGAACCTGATAGAATGGGTGAGATTCTGAATGATTACTTTGCATCAGTGTTCACTGAGGAGAGGAACATGATGAATGTTGAGATTAGAGATAGAAGTTTGATTAGTCTGGATCACGTTGACATAAGTAGGGAAGATGTGTTGGGTAGGCTAGAGGTTATTAAGATGGACACATCCCTAGGACCGGATGGGATCTATCCCAGGTTGCTGAGGGAGGCGAGAGAGGAAATAGCTGGAGCCCTAACAGTTATCTTTGGGGCATCCTTTAATACAGGTGAGGTGCTGGAGGACTGGAAGGTTGCTCATGTTGTCCCCCTGTACAAGAAGGGTAGTAGGGATATTCCGGGTAACTACAGACCAGTGAACCTGACGTCAGTGGTGGGGAAGTTGCTGGAGAGTGTACTGAGGGACAGGATCTATTTATGTTTGGAAAAAAAAATGAGCTTATCGGTGATGGGCAACATGATTTTGTGCGGGGGAGATCGTGCCTTACCAACTTAGAGTTCTTCGAGGAAGTGACCAAGTTGATAGATGAAGGAAGGGCTGTTGATGTCATATACATGGACTTTAGTAAGGCGTTTGATAAGGTTCCCCATTGTAGACTAAGGAGAAAGTGAAGTCACATGATGTGTAGGGTGTTCTAGCTAGATGGATAAAGAACTTGTTGAGCAACAGGAGACAGAGAGTAGTAGTTGAAGGGAGTTTC
>NC_057746.1:13875379-13882232 GCF_004010195.1 Chiloscyllium plagiosum | reverse complement strand
GTTGGTATGATCAGCAAGTTTGCAGATGACACAAACCTTGGTGGAGTGGCAGAAAGCATAAGGGACTGTCAGAGAATACAGGAGGATATAGAAAGGCTGGAGAGTTGGGCGGAAAAGTGGTAGATGGTTTTCAATTCAGACAAATGTGAGGTGATGGATTTAGGCAAAACTAATTCTAGAGCGAATTATACAATGAATGGAAGAGTCTTGGGAAATGTTGATGGGCAGAGAAATCTGGGAGTGCAGGTCCATTGTACCCTGAAGGCTGCTGCACAGGTGGATAGAGTGGTCAAGAAGGCATATAGTATGCTTGCCTTCATCGGACGGGGTATTGAGTATAAGAGCTGGCAACTCATGTTAAAATTGTACAAGACATTGGTTCAGCTGCACTTAGAATACTGTGTACAGTTCTGGTCGCCACATTACCAAAAGGATGTGGACGCTTTGGAGAGGGTGCAGAGAATATTTATGAGGATGTTGCCTGGTATGGAAGGTGCTAGCTATGAAGAGAGGTTGAGTAGGTTAGGTTTATTTTTACTAGAAAAGGGAGATTGTGGGGGGACCTGATTGAGGTTTACAAAATCCTGAAGGGTATAGACAGGGTGGATAGAGACAAGCTTTTTCCAAGGGTGAAGGAGTCAATAACGAGAGGTCACGCTTTCAAGGTGAGAGGTGGAAAGTTTAAGGGGGATACACACAGCACCACCTTACACAGAGGCTGGTGGACATTTGGAACGTGTTGCCAGCAGAGGTGGTAGAGGCAGGCAAGGTAGATTCATTTAAGATGCGTCTGGATAAATGCATGAGTCGGTGGGGAGTAGAGGGATACAGATGCTTAGGAATTGACCGACAGGTTTAGATAGTACATTTGGGTCGGCTCAGGCTTGGAGGGCTGAAGGGCTGTTCCTGGGCTGTACATTTTCTTTGTTCTTTGTTCTTTCTTTGTAAACTGTGGCAAGGCCAACTTTAATACAATCAATAAGTCTTGGCCAGAGTGGATTGGGAGCAGATTCTTTTAGGTAAATTTGTGTTAGAGCTTTGGGACATATTCAAGCAGAAAATAGAGTGTACAGAGCCAACATATTCTAATGAAGATAAGGGGTGGGACCAACAAATCAAGCAAAGCCTAGCTGTCAAAGGATATATAGGCAGCGTGGTAGCACGGTGGTTAGCACTGCTGCCTCACAGCACGAGGGACCCAGATTCGATAATAACCTTGGGTCACTGTCTGTGTAGAGTTTGAATGTTCTCACAGTGTCTGTGTGAGTTTCCACCCAGTGCTCTTGTATCCTCCCAGAGTCCAAAGGTGTGTGGGATAGGTGGATTGGCTATGCTAAATTGCTCCGTAGTGTCCAGAGATGTGCAGGCTAGATGGATTAGCCATGGGAAATGTGGGGTTATGGGTCTGGGTCGAATGCTCTTCAGAGGATTGGTGCGACGAGATGGGCAGAATGGCCTCTCTGCACTGTCGCGATTTTATGATTCTATGATTATAAAAGGTCAGATAAAAAGAACAAGGCAGAAACTGGCAAAACAGAAGAGACCCAAGAGGAGTACAGAGTGTGCGAGGGGAAAATGATCAAGGAAATTAGGAGAGCAAAAAGAGGGCATGAAAGATAAATGGGAGGTAAAACAAAACATATTCCTTAGTTATTTTATAGGTACATAAAGGGTAAAAGGGTAACTTGGGAAAACTAGTGGAGCTAAGCTATCCCCCAAATTGTCATCGGGAATTAGAGAAACAAATATGGAGACTGGGAGACCCGCAGGAGCAATAGGATTGTCATAGTAGTGGATTTTAATTTTCCTAACATAGATTGGGACTGTCTGTTAGCAGTATATAGAGGGTCCTAGTTGAGAAGGGGCAAAACTTGATCTATTCTTGGGGAATAGGATAAGACAGATGACTGAGGTGAAAGTGGGGGAGCATTTTGGGACCAGTGACCATAGTTCCATGAATATTAAAATAGTTATGGAGAGGGACAAAACTGGTCCACAGGTTGAAGTTCTAAACTGGGGCGAGGTGAATTTTGATCAAGTTAGACAGGAACCTGCAGGGATTGTTTGGAGTAGTTTATTTGCAGGCAAAGGAACCTCTAGCAAGTGGGAGGCGTGTAGACGTGAGAAAGCGAGAGTTCAAGGTCTATATGTTCCTGTGAGAGTGAAAGGCTAGGTTGGTAGGGACAGGGAACCCTGGATGACGAGAGGTATTGACGCTTTACCAGAAAAAAGGAGGAGGCATATCTCAGGTGCAGGCAGCTGGGATCAAGGAAATCTCTGAAGGTATAAAGGGATACAGGAATTTACTGAAAAAAAGGATACTTAGGATGGCAAAAAGTAGCCTTGCCTGAGAAGATTTGGGAGAGTCGAAAGCAGTTCTTCGACTATTTTAAAGGAGAAAGAATAACTAGAGAGAGAATAGGACCCCTTAAGGACCAAAGTGGACATGTATGTGTAGAATCGCAGAAGATGGGCGAGATCCTCAATTAACATTTCTCCTCTGTGTTTACCGTGGAGAAAGACATGAAGACTTGGGAACTTCTGAAGTTAGTGGTGATATCTTGGGGACAGTGCATATTACAGTAGATGAGGTATTGGATGTATTAGAATATGAATTTAGATTAATCTCCTAATCCTGACCAGATATATCCAAGAAAACTGCAAGAGGCTAGAGAAGAAATTGCGGGGGCCCTGGCTGATATTTTTGCATCATTGTTGATTTGGTCTTTAAAAGTGAGATAGCTAGAGTTCAAGGTCTATATGTTCCTATAAGGGTGAAGGGCAAGGTTGGCAAGAATAGGGTACCCTGAGGCTTTGACCAGAAAAAAGGAAGTGTGGCTCAGGTATAAGCATTTGATTTGGTGCTAGGCAACAAGCCAGGTCAGGTTTTAAATCTCTCAGTAGAAGAGCATTTCGGTAACAGTGACCACAACTGCCCCACCTTTACCATAGCCATGGAGAGGGATCAGAGCAGACAGTATAGGAAGGTATTTAATTGGGGGAGGGTAATTATACTGCTATTAGACATACAGAACTGTGGAGTATAAATTGGGAACAGTTGTTCGATGGGAAATGCATGACAGAAATGTGGAGACTATTTAAGGAGCACTTGTTGAGAGCGTTGGATAACTTTGTTCCACTGAGACAGGCAAGGAATGGTAAGGTGGAGGAGCCTTGGATAACAAGATCAGAGGAGTTTCTCCTGAAGAGGAAGAAGGAAGCATACTTAAGGTTGAGGAAGCAAGAGTCTGGCACAGCTTTATAGGATTACAGGGTAGCTGGGAAAGAACTCAAAAATGGACTGAGGAGAGCTGAGGGTGCACAAGAAAGCCTTGGAGAGAAGGAGTAGGGAAAGACCAAAGGTGTTCTACACTTAGATGAGGAATAACAAAGAGAGTGTCGGGTCAATCAGGGATAATGGAGGGGACTTGTGTCTGGAGTCTGAAGATGTAAGGGAGGCCCTAAATGAGTTTTTTGCTTCAGTATTCAGTAGAGAGAGGGACTTTGTTGATAGTGAGAACACTGTGGACACATTAATTGGCTTGAACAGATTGATATTAAGAAAGTAGATGAGCTGAAAATTCTGGAAAGCATCAAGATAGATAAGTCCCCAGGGCTGAACTAGATAGATCCATGGTTACTATGGGAATCAAGAAATGAGATTGTTGCGCCTCTGGCAATGATCTTTGCATCCTCACTGTTCATGAGAGTAGTACTGGCTGATTGGAGGGAAGCAAATATTGTTTGTCTGTTCACGAAAGGGAATAGGGAAATCCCTGGGAATTGCAGACCAGTCAGTCTTCCATCTGTGGTAAGCAAGGTACAGGAAAGGGTTCTGAGAGATATGATTTATGACTAGGAAAAATATAGTTTGATTAAAGATAGTCAGCATGACTTTGTGAGGGGGCAGGTCATGCCTCAGAAGCCTTATTGAGTTCTTTGAGGATGTGACGAGACATACTAACAAAGGTTGAGCAGTGGATGTGGTGTATATGGATTTCAGTAAGGCATTTGATAAGGTTCCCCAGGGTAGGTTCATTCAGAAAGTTTGGAGGTATGGGATACAGGGACATTTGCCTATCTGGATACAGAATTGGCTGGCCGAAAGAAGACAGCGAGTGGTAGTGAATGGAAAGTATTCCGCCGGAGGTCGGTGACCAGTGGTGTCCCATAGGGATCTGTTCTTGGGCCTCTGCTCTTTGTAGTTTTTATAATGACTTGGATGAAGAAGGTTGGGTTAGTAAGTTTGCCGATGACAAAAAGGTTGGTGGTGTCGTAGATAGTGTTGAGGATTGTTGCAGGCTACAACAAGATATTGACCGGATGTAGAGCTGGGCTGAGGAGTGGCAGATGGAGTTCAATCTGGATAAATACAAAGTGATTCATTTTGGAAGGTTGAATTTGAAGGCTGAACACAGGGTTAAAGACAGGATTCTTGGCAGTGTGGAGGAATAGCGGGATCTTGGGGTCCACGTACATGGATCCCTCAAAGTTGCCACCCAAGTTGATAGGTGTTTTGGCTTTCATTAATGGGGGATTGAGTTTAAGAGCCACGAGGCTTTTCTGCAGCTCTGTGAAGCCCTGGTTAGACCACACTTGGAATATTGTGTCCAGTTCTGGTTGCCTCATTATAGGAAGGATGCTGCCTGAATTGAAGGGCTTGTCTTATGAAGAGAGGTTGAGTGAGCTTGGACTTTTCATACAGGAGAAAAGAAGGAAGAGAGGTGACCTGATAGAAGTGTACAAGGTAATGGTAGGCATAGATAGAATTGGTAGCCAGAGACTTTTCCCCAGAGCAGAAAAGGCTGTCATGAGGGGTCATAATTTTAACGTGATTGGAGGAAGGTATTGTGGAGATGTCAGAGGAGGGCTCTTTATGCAGAGTGGTGGGTGTGTGGAATGCACTGCCAACAGTGGTGATAGAGTCAGAGACCTTAGGAACATTTAAGCAACTGCTGGACAAGGAAATGGCTGGGAAGGAAATTGAGGGGTGTGTAGGTTAGGTTGATCTTAGATTAAGGTAAATGCTTGGCTCAACATTGAGGGTCGAAGGGTCTGTACTATGCTGTACTGTTCTATGTTCTATTGTTAGCTATGGAAGACATGCAGAGTAGCAAATGCTGTGCTGTTATCCAAGAAGGGCTGCAAAGAAAAGCTGGGGAACTGTAGACAAGTAAGCCTAACATCTGTGGTAGATAAGTTTCTTGAGAAGCTTCTGATAGATTAGATATAATTGCATTTGGAAATACAGGGTTTGATTAGGAGTATTCAGCATGGCTTTGTGCTTGGGAGATCGTACCTCACAAATCTGTTGGAGTTCTTTGATGGAGTGACTGGGAAGGGCAGCAGACCTAATCTATATATGGATTTCGGTAATTCCTTTGATAAGGTTCCACATGGTGGGCTACTCTGGAAGGTTAGATTGCATAGAATCCAGGGGGAGCTGGCAAATTGGGTACACCATTGGCTTGATGATAGGAGGCTGAACATAATGGTGGAAGGATGCCTTTCAGACTAGAGGCATGTGACTAGTGGAGTGTCTCAGGGGTTGGTGTTGGGCCCATTGCTGTTTGTTACCTATATCAATGATTTGGATGACAATGTACAAGGCATGATTAGTAAGTTTGTAAATAACACTAAGCTAGGCGGTATTGTGCACTGTGAGGGGCGGCATGGTAGCTCAGTGGTTAGCACTGTTGCCTCACAGCACCAGGGTCCCAGGTTTGATTCTAGCCTTGGGTGACTGTCTGGGTGGAGTTTGCACATTCTCCCCGTGTCTGCGTGGGTTTTCTCCGGGTGCTCCGGTTTCCTCCCACAATCCAAAGATTTGCAGGTGAAGTACTGTGATATTAACACAGAGAGAAGGTTTTGAGTGGTCTGGCAGGCTTAAAAACAGGTAGATCTCCAATAAATGAAATGTATCCCAGGTTGCTAAGTGAGGCAAAGATGGAAATAACTGGGAGTAGCTGGCAATTATTTTCAGTTGTTCTATGCCTGTAGCAGAGGTGCCAGAGGGACTGGAGGACAGTCATTGTGGTACCATCATTGAAGAAGGGAGCAATCAATATACCAGTACACTTATGTGAGGAATAAGAGAATGCTCAAAGAAAGAGTAGGGATGATCAAGGATAGCATAGGGAACTTGTGTGTGGAGTCTGAGGAGGTAGGGGAAGCCCTAAATGAGTTCTTTGCTTCTGTCTTTACGAATGAAGCAAACTTTGTAGTGAATGAAACCTTTGAAGAGCAGGTGTGCATGCTGGAATGGATAGAAATAGAGGAAGCTGATGTGCTGAAAATTTTGTCAAACATTAAGATTGACAAGTCGCCTGGCCCAGACCAGATTTGTCTCGGCTGCTTTGGGAAACGAGAAATGCCATTACTTCGCCACTTGCGAAGATCTTTGCATCCTCACTCTCCACTGGAGTCGTACCTGAGGACAAATGTAATTCCTCTCTTCAAGAAAGGAAATAGGGAAATCCCCGGCAATTACAGACCAGTAAGTCTCACGTCTGTCGTCTGCAAGGTGTTAGAAAGGATTCTGAGGGAGAAGATGTATGACCATCTGGAAGAGCATGGCTTGATTAAATGCAGTCAGCACGGCTTTGTGAGGGGCAGGTCATGCCTCACAAACCTTATCGAGTTCTTTGAGGATGTGACTAGAAAAGTTGATGAGGGTCGAGCTGTGGATGTGGTGTATATGGACTTCAGCAAGGCATTTGATAAGATTCCCCATGGTAGGCTCATTCAGAAGGACAGGAGGAATGGGATACAGGGGAACATAGCTGTCTGGATACAGAATTGGCTGGCCAACAGAAGACAGCAAGTGGTAGTAGAAGGAAAATATTCTGCCAGG
>NC_057746.1:13864175-13874000 GCF_004010195.1 Chiloscyllium plagiosum | reverse complement strand
GGTTTCCTCCCACAGTCCAAAAATGTGCAGGTTAGGTGAATTTGCCATGCTAAATTGCCCGTAGTGTTAGGTGAAGGGGTAAATGTAGGGGAATGGGTGTGGGTGGGTTGCGCTTTGGCGGGTCAGTGTGGACCTGTTGGGCTAAAGGGCCACACTGTAAGTAAGTAAGTAAGCTAATCTAATGTGCTCAAGTACAGGGATGCAGGAGGACAGTGAAAAGTTTACAATGTCATCATTCATGATGCTATCTTAGGTACAAGATACCTCGGTATAAAATCTTAAGTAAAAGGTAGAAAATTAAAGAAATAAGTTACAAGTTCACCGTTACAGTTCTTCTCAGTATAAAATAGTAAAGAAGAAATAAAGTTAAAAGCTCAAAAGTAGGTCCTATGCAAAGAGACTGTCCTTTCCCAATGTCAAATGGAAAAATTGTGAAGTTGAGTGGGACTGCTGAATTAGCTGGGCACCCAAGCAAGGTCAGATGTGAATTGATATCATTCAAAGTCTTGGTGTAAAGCATGACTCTAAAAATCTCAAAATGGAATATCATATTCAAGCAAATGAAACAATGAGAACAATTTTAAAAGGAGTATTTGAAACTTCCATCATTGGGTGATGCCAGTGACGTGAAATGTTTTGGCTTTACTAATTCATCTTTTGAAAATCTCTGTGATATGTTTTTCCGTGCAGGAGGGTTTGTACTCAATCAAAGATGGCGACGGATTGGAGCACCAGAGTTGGATCTTGTCCACTCCAACTGTTTTGCTTTCTTCTTTTGCTTTTTCCTTTAGTTTTCTTCCTCTACTCATCGTTTGGAGGGAGCTCAGTCATGGTGATGGCAGCAGCAGCAGCAGTGGCAGCGGCTGGGAGCCCCTGAGCCGCACAAGATTGGCACTCCAGCAGACTGTGGCCAGATGACAGTCGGTGCTGAGACAGCAGCGTAGAGGTGTGAGGATCGAGAGATGGAGCCCACCGCAGGGGAGAGATCGCACCCAGTGCAGGAGAGAGAAATCAAACCCAGCACGGGAAAACAGAGAGATCAAGGCCTCATGGGAAAAGCCCAAGGTGGAGCGACTGCAGGCCCAGGGCTAAAGAGGGACTGTAATTTTGAGCTTTTAACTTTATTTCTTCTTTACCATTTTATACTGAGAAGAACTGTAACGGTGAACTTGTAACTTATTTCTTTAATTTTCTACCTTTTCCTTAAGATTTTATACCGAGGTATCTTGTACCTAAGATAGCATCATGAATGATGACATTGTAAACTTTTCACTGTCCTCCTGCATCCCTGTACTTGAGCACATTAGATTAGCTTACTTACTTACTTACAGTGTGGCCCTTTAGCCCAACAGGTCCACACTGACCCACCAAAGCGCAACCCACCCACACCCATTCCCCTACATTTACCCCTTCACCTAACACTATGGGCAATTTAGCATGGCAAATTCACCTAACCATTTTTGGACTGTGGGAGGAAACCGGAGCACCCGGAGGAAACCCACGCAGTCACAGGGAGAATGTGCAAACTCCACACAGTCAGTCGCCTGAGTTGGGAATTCAACCCGGGTCTCTGGCACTGTGAGACAGCAGTGCTAACCACTGAGCCACCGTGTCACCCATAGAACATAGAACATAGAACATAGAACAGTACAGCACAGAATAGGAGAAAGTGAGGTCTGCAGATGCTGGAGATCAAAGTTGAAACTTTATTGCTGGAACAGCACAGCAGGTCAGGCAGCATCCAGGGAACAGGAGATTCGACGTTTCGGGCCTGTGCCCGAAACGTCGAATCTCCTGTTCCCTGGATGCTGCCTGACCTGCTGTGCTGTTCCAGCAATAAAGTTTCAACAGCACAGAATAGGCCCTTCAGCCCACGATATTGTGCCGACCATTGATTCTCATGTATGCACCCTCAAATTTCTGCGACCATATGCATGTCGAGGAGTCTCTTAAATGTCCCCAATGACCTTGCTTCCACAACTGCTGCTGGCAACGCATTCCATGTTCTCACAACTCTCTGTGTAAAGAACCCGCCTCTGTGTAAAGAACCCGCAATGGGGCTAACATTTTCTAAACAAGGTTGCTGATGCAAGGTGGAGACAGGGAGGTCTGCAAATGCTGGAGATCAGAATTGACAGGGTGTTGCTGGAAAAGCACAGCAGGTCAGGCAGCATTAGAGGAGCATGAAAATTGACGTTTCGGGCCAGAACCCTTCATCAGGAATGAGCATTCCTGATGAAGGGCTTCAGCCTGAAATGTCGATTTTTCTTCTCCTTGGATGTTGCCTGAACTGCTGTGCTTTTCCAGCAGCACACTCTCAACTGCCGATACAAGGTGACAGTCATTTCATTCTGCCTGACTTCCAACCTTTAAAAGGGGATTTAAAAGCCCCTGAAACCGGGAGTCCAATTTTGAACTCTGGTTGAATCAGCTTCTGGCAATATTTTCAAATTCACTGCTCCCATCTCACACAAAAAAAGATTACTTAAGATTTCCTTGAACTCCATGATGATTCAGGTTTGTCCAGCAACTTAATGGGTGTTACATGGTCAAAAGCCTTGGCAAAATCTAAAATAGGTTTCAGTGCAGATATTTCTTCTTGTGTGGTGGAGTAATTGTCGAGGACATGGATCTGATTATGTTGGTAAGGATGCTGATCATCAATATGCATATTCTGTCATGCAAGTTGTTTAATTCGCGGATTATCAATATTTTGTTCTAGTAATCTACAGCAAACTGCTGTAAAGGAAATAGGTTGTTAATTTGCTCGATCATGAAGGAGTCTTTGCTTGTATTGGAGTGATGTTATATCATTCACAGATAGTTCTGCTGCATTTATGGATTGTTGAAAAATTACACTGTAAAGTCATAGAGTCATAATGCACGGGAATAGACCCTGTGGTCCAACTCGCCCACACCAACCATGTTCCCAAACTAAACTAGTCACACCTGCCTGCATTTGGCACACATCCCTTATAACCTTTCCTATTGATGTACTTACCCAAATCCACTGATCCTAAAGTTGCTGGTCAGATCCCTTTCAAAGCTTTCACCGCTCACCTTAAAAAATGCCCCCGAGCTTTGAACTCCCCCATCCTAGGGAAAAGACTCCAGCGGTTCGCCTTATCCATGCCTCTAATGATTTTATAAACCTCAATAAGGTCACCCCCTCAACCTCCTATGCTCCAGTGAAAAAATCCCAGTTGAGAGTGTGGTGCCGGAAAAGCACAGCATCCAAGTAGCAGTAGAAATAACATTTCGGGCATAAGCATTTCCCAATGAAGGGCTTGTGACCGAAACGTTGATTCTCCTGCTCCTTGGATGCTGCCTGACTGGCTGTGCTTTTCCAGCACCACCCTCTCAACTCTGATCTCTCGCATCTGCAGTCCTCACTTTCTCCTCCCTGAAATAATGTCCCAGCCTATCAAGCCTCTCCTTCGAACTCAAATGTTACAGAGGAGTTTCTCAACACACTATATTATGATTGCAATATAACACATTCTAAATAGGATTCCCTTATGTTATAAGTTTATACTTAGGCACTCTGATTCCTTCTTGAAGACATGCTGGAACTGTAAGTTTAGAGCTGAATGAACTGGGCTCCCAAAAAAAAAATCAGATGCCAAACTGATGCCAATCAAAATCTTGGTGTGTGACTATAGAAAGCTCTTCTTTTTTTTGATGAAATATATCTCTAAACATTCCTGAGATTTTCTGTGCTGGCCAGTTACAGATTTCCTTTACGTTTGGTGCATTGAATCTCTTTGTTGACCACAGTTTAGTTTATTCCGATGTAACCCCTGTTTCCTCTTTCTTGAAAGGATCATCATTCTACGAGAAGGCTTATGATGGCTTTATAGTTTCTTCTTCTTATCTTGAGACAGCATGTAAACCATGCAATACTCATCTTTCCAGAGTAGATTATGTGGAGAACTTGTAAATTTGCAAGATAATTTACACGTTTGGTAAGTGTACAATTGTTGGTTATTGTGAACTTGGATCAATCCTTGTTGCCATAGAACACTTAGGGAGGTTTGCTGGAGTAAGGCAAAAAATATTAACTTTCATAAACAAACACAACTAATCAACATTCAAACCAATATCAGCATCTAACAGGAGTTTTAGTTTGTGATATGGCAGTGTAAACATGGTCAGCATCATGAAACACTGCATCATTTTCTGTGGTGCACTGTGTCCTGTGTCCTAGCACACAGTTACCTTCTCATAGTTCAGTAAAAAAAAATTCGCGTTCTTCTCCATTGAGTTGGTGATAAATCAATTTGTCATCTGGCAGTTTGTCTCTTCAAACTTCAAATCCTCGAGCAACTGGCTTTATTTTAGCTTTATATCTTCATCTGGAAAGAAGAGGATTCAAATTCTGGGTCTCATCTATTTTTCCATGACTTTATCTACAAGACCTTTTGACTTTGACATGTATTACTGTAGAAAGAGTTGATCTAGTTGCTATTTCTATCAAGGGTAAAGTGAAAATGTTTCTGTTTTTATCCCACATTGCATTACAGTTAGCATGTCTGTATACCTTTAATAGGCATGCTCATGATATTATTACTATCTTAGCATGTGACTTAGAGTCATAGAGATGTACAGCATGGAAACAGACACTCAATCCTTCCTATTCATATACCCATCCAGATACCACTTAAAGGTTGCAGTTGTACCAGCCTCCACCATTTCCTCTGGCAGCTCATTCCATACACGTACCACCGTCTGAATGAAAAGGTTGCCTCTTAGGTCTCTTTTATATCTTTCTCCTCTCACCCTAAGCCTATGCCCTCTAGTTCTGGACTCCCCGATCCCAGGGAAAAGACTTTGTTTATTCATCCTATCCATGCCCCTCATGATTTTATAAACCTCTATAAGGTCACCCCTCAGCTTCCGACGCTCCAGGGAAAACAGCTTGTTCAGCAACACTCCCTAAGACCTTACCATTAAGTGTTTAAGTCCTGCTAAGATTTGCTTTCCCAAAATAAAGCAGCTCACATTTATCGAAGTTAAACTCCAACTGCCACCTCTCAGCCCAGTGGCTCATTTGATCAAGATCCTGTTGTAATCTGAGATAAACTTCTTCGCTGTCCACTACACCTCCAATTTTGGTGTCATCTGCAAACTTACTAACTATACCTCTTATGCTCACATCCAAATCATTTATATAAATGATGAAAAGTAGAGAACCGATCCTTGTGGCACTCCACTGGTCATAGGCCTCCAGTCTGAAAAACAACCCTTCACCACTACCCTCTGTCTTCTACCTTTGAGCCAGTTCTGTATCCAAATCGCGAGTTCTCCCTGTATTCCACGAAATCTAACCTGGCTAACCAGTCTCCCATGGGGATCTTTGTTGAATGCCTCACTGAAGTCCATATAGATCACATCTGCCACCCTGCCCTCATCAATCCTCTGATACTTCTTCAAAAAACCCAATCAAGTTTGTGAGACCTGATTTCCCACACATAAAGCTATGTTGACAATCCCTAATCAGACCTTGCCTTTCCAAATACATATACATCCTGCGCCTCAGGACTCTCTCTAACAACTTGCCCACCACTGATATCAGGCTCACTGGTCTATAGTTCCCTGGCTTGTCCTTACCACCCTTCTTAAACAGTGGCACCATGTTAGCCAACTTCCACTCTTCTGGCATCTTACCTGTGACTATTGATGATACCAATATCTCAGTAAGGGGCCTAGCAATCACTTCCCTACTCTCCCATAGAGTTCTAGGGTACATCTCATCAGGTCCTGGGGATTTATCCACTTTTATGTGTTTCAAGTCATCCAGCACTTCCTGCTCTGTAATATGGACATTTTTCAAGATGTCACCATGTATTTCCCTACATTCTATATCTTCCATTTCCTTTTCAAAAGTAAATACTGATGCAAAATACTCATTTAGTATCGCCCCCCCCTCTCCTGCAGCTCCACACAAAGGCCGCCTTGCTGATCTTTGAGGGGACCTATTTTCTCCCTAGTTACCCTTTTGTCTCACATTAAAAGAAATCCCTGCTATCCCGATTTTGCAAGACAGGCAGTTAAATGCTCCTTATATCATAGCCAGAAAGCTTTCCATTGCTAAAACATATTAAAAAATTGCTTTCTACACTAAGAAGTCTTACCTGTATCTAAAAGTCAGTTCATTTCATGAAAGCAGAGGCAAACTTATATGATATCATCACTCCTTATTTGGAGTGAATGGCACCTGCAAACCTGAAATTTTGACTTAACAAGTTGTAATTCTTCAAATGGCATTCTTAAAGGCGCCAAGTCGTGTGAAAGAGCAGCAACAGGAAAAAGAAAGGAAATGGGATCAGAAAGGGGGAAAATTAAAAGAGGGAGCAGAAAATCTAGCAAAAGGAATAAACAAATATTGCCCTGCGCTCTACTTCAGTATAAGAAAATATAGACATGCACAAAGAAGTGTGGAGAGTGTGGTGCTGGAAAAGCACAGCAGGTCAGGCAGCATCGAAGGAGCAGGAGAATCCACGGAAGGGCTTATGCCCGAAACGTCGATTCTCCTGCTACTTGGATGCTGCCTCACCTGCTGTGCTTTTCCAGCACCACACTCTCTAAGCTGATCTCCAGCAACTGCAGTCCTCACTTTCTCCTAATTCACAGAGAAATGGATTACAACCAGTTCCTTGTGGATTTGGACAGCCAATTATAACCTTATAGAATTGTAACTGCACAACCAAAGTATGCAATTTTACTTTACAGATCAAACAGTGGATGATACCAAGAAAAGAGCTTTGAAAATCTTGTGTACCATCTGTAAGAAGATGCTTGCCAGAATTAACATAACTGGTAATTCTGTTGACAATGCGAAAGACCCAGTAAAGGAGTGGAAGGTACTCAAAGACCAAAACTAACTTCAGAATCAACACATCTGCCTAATGCCATCCAGAGTGTAACCTCAAGAGCCTATTTACCAGTTTGTTAGCACAAGGCATGCATTGATTTTCCTGAAGAAGAAATTTCAGAATTCTCAACCCTGCACCAGTTAAGACATTCAGGAAGGGTCTTCTGAAAACTGGCCATCCCCTTTGAGGCATTACTTGGGAATCAAAGCAATTATGGAGTTAGAGTGGTGGGTCAACAGCAATTGAAGAACACCTCATCTTCCACCTCCAGCCCCATGAACCCCAGGGCATCAATGTGGAATTCACCAGTTTCCTCATTTCCCCTCTCAGGATCCCAGCCTCATTCCTGATGAAGTGCTTTGCTCGAAATTTCGATTTTCCTGCTAATCTGATGCTGCTTGACCTGCTGTGCTTTTCCAGCACCAAACCTCGACCCTTAGCTGCAATCAGCTCTATTCCAGCACCAAACCTCGATCCTGAGCTGCAATTAGCTCTATTCCAGCACCAAACCTCGACCCTTAGCTGCAATCAGCTCTATTCCGGCACCAAACCTCGACCCTTAGCTGCAATCAGCTCTATTCCAGCACCAAACCTCGACCCTTACTGCAATCAGCTCTATTCCTACAATTGGAGAGATGCACAAAACCAACAAGATCTGTAACCGATGTGTCACCCCTACCTAAAATTAGTCCAACTTCCTGAATATCTGTAAAGCATGTGGGACCAAAGGATATTCGGCACGCATGCATGTGCAAGAAATATGGTCCTAAAGGCAAAGACAGACCCCAGATCGATGATCAGAAGTTCTTACAATCATTAATTATCATTTGTCCTAATAAAGCAGGATGACACACCTCAAAATCTAAATTTAATGCCAAAACACGTAGTCTCTTTGCTTTCATGAAATGTCCCCAACTTTGTGGGAAAGGTATCTGTGCTGAGAGGTTTGAAGAAGGACTTCCCCTATATGTCGCAAGATGAACACCAAGACGTTTTTGATTCTCTCCAACAAGCTCTCTCAGCAAAATCCTGCTGACTGCAATACTATGGACCCAGGAAAGTCATGGTTCTCAAACTGGATACATTACAAAATTGTCTCAGTGCAGGTCATTCCCAAGATGAAAAAGCTATTGCTTTGACTCTAAATTCCTGTCACCAGCTGAAGAAGGGCTCATGCCTGAAACGTCAATTCTCCTGCTCCTTGGATGCTGCCTGACCTGCTGCGCTTTTCCAGCAACACATTTTCAGCTCTGACCTCCAGCATCTGCAGTCCTCACTTTCTCCTATGTCAATACAGACCATGAAACATTAGCTCTAGTATTTGACGTGATGCAGTTCCACACGTACTTAGTTGGCAAGAACTTCACTGATGAAACAGATCATAAGCCACTAGAAATGATCACCTCCATGTTTGCAATGCCTGGCTGTCAAGGTTCAGGGATGTCATCTATAAGTGAGATCTAAGTCAAGGACCAAGATGATTGTGTCTAACACATTGAGCAGATTTCCTAAGCTTGATAGTCATTTTGATCTACATGATGAAGCTCTTGACTATGAAGTTGAAGACTTTGTCAAATTTGAGGGTATTAGGGCCACAGCCATGGTTAATGTTTTAGTTGCAATCCAGAACTGCAGAAGATCAGCAACTACAAAGAGCTACAGGAGATAACTATCCATGATAGCCTTATTGCATTAAAGAAAGCTTTATTCATTTTGACCAGACAGAGAGAAAAGTGGTATATCATGACAAATAATTTTCAACAACAGATAAAGGTCCAAGTACCAAAAGCATCACATCAAGATATCTTGCACATGTTAAATGAAAGACACATTAGTATTTACAGACGAGACAGCTATCATGTGAGTCTGTGAACTAACCAAGGGTGAATCAGGATATTCAATGACTTGTGAGTGTTTGTGAGGCATGCCAAGTACATCAGCCCCAGCAACAGCGAGAGAATCTAAAACCATATGAGGTTCCATTCATTCCTTGAGTTCAGGTAAAAGCAGACAGCACACAGGGACAATTACTTCTTTGTCATGGATTACTTCACCAAATTTCTCATTTGGCAGATTAGCAGCTCCACAACTGCAACCAGTGCTGGCCACTATCTTCGCAGCATCATAGAAATGTTAAGGAGGCTACTTGGTCCTTTGTGTCTGTATCAGCTCTTTAACTGAGTGTCATTGCAGGCTGCTAATCTTCTGCTTTATCTCTGTATCCTTAAACTTTATTTCTATACAAATAATCATCAGTTTTCCTCTCGAATGCCTCAATTGAACCTACCTCCAGGAGTGATCCTGCCTTCCAGGCAGTGAAATCCATACCCTAAACTCACTGTGTGAAATGTTTAATGATTATTTGGCATGTTGGAACAAGGTATATGACAATGGTCCACAATTTCCTGGCCAACTACTTAAGGTCATGCCTATTAAATGGGGAGTGACTCTTATCATATTATTATCCAACTATCTGAACTTAAATGGTCTAGCAGAATGTATGATAAGTATTATCAAATCAATGATCATTCACAAAACAAGACTTTCACATTGCATTGTAATATTTTTGTGCAACAACACTAATGGAGAAGGGATTACCATCCCAGGACAACTTACACTCAGAAGGCAACTGTGAATTACTTTGGCTAGCAACCAATTGTCTGACCGTTCAGAAACACGGGATATTCTTCTTCAAAGACAAAAGAGAATGAAAGCGATACATGAAGAATGAGCAGGTAGAGAACGATCAAAACTGAGCAAAGAAATTGAGGGTTTGGTTAAGAAAAAGAAGGAAGCATATGTCAAGTATAGACAGGATAGATCGAGTGTATCCTTAGAAGAGTGTAAAGAAAGTAGGAGTATACTTAAGAGGGAAATCAGGACGGCAAAACGGGGACATGAGATAGCTTTGGCAAATAGAATTAAGGAGAATCCAAAGGGTTTTTACAAA
>NC_057746.1:13853085-13863040 GCF_004010195.1 Chiloscyllium plagiosum | reverse complement strand
CACACAGAGGGTGGTACGTGTATGGAATGAGCTGCCAGAGGATGTGGTGGAGGCTGGTACAATTGCAACATTTAAGAGCCATTTGGATGGGTATATGAATGGGAAGGGTTTGGAGGGATATGGGCTGGGTGCTGGCAGGTGGGACAAGATTGAGTTGAGATATCTGGTTGGCATGGACGGGTTGGACTGAAGGGTCTGTTTCCATGCTGTACATCTCTATGACTCTATCAGACCAGCAAATGTTTCTGAAATGTGCTACCAGCCACGATCTCGCAAAGTCATTACTGACCGTGATTTTACATTGTAAAGGAGTAGAAGGCAGATCAATCAATTTAGAGCACAGCACTAGTGTACAAAGATAGTGACAAGGAACATTTCAATAATGATTGTGCTGTAATGTTGAGTGACCTCAACTAGTGGCAAAACAACTAACAAGAGCAACAAAGAACAATGTATCCCCCTCTGCTTGGATATATGATCACCATATCATATGGTGCACTGTCAAACCTCCGAAGTGGTATTTTGAAGTGTTACTCTTGAAAATTATTTTTATTTGATTGTATAATTAACAACACTCACTTAGGTATAACCATGCATTTCCGTTTGGAACAATATTTCTAAATGGGGGGATGTTGCAGTATGTCTTGCATTAAGCATATTTGTATACATTAGGTTTTGTTGATGGGTTATGACAGCTTTAGTAATTATTGTGGTATATTGAGATTCGTGTCATAGAGTCATAGAGATCGACAGCACAGGAAAAGGATCTTCCGCCCGTCATGTGCAGGTATCAATTTTGATGGTGAAACTGACCACATGATCTGACATCAGTAAGAGGGAAGGTACCAGTTAGATTGAGCATGTGAAGAAGTCTTAGACACTGCATGAAAAGCTGTGTTTGGCAACCTACTGTAAACAGGTATAAATACAGGAGTGAAGTGCTGCAGACGTTCTAGTCAAGAGGAGCAAGCAGCCTCAGGAACACTGAATATGCAAACATTCAATATACTCCAGGTTGGTAACCAACCATGGATAATGTATGGACAGATGACAAGATACTACAGAGGGGTATCTCAGTCTGTAGATGACAATGCTAGCTCAAACCTCAAGAAAAAATAGCAGAGTTATCAAAGTGATGCATGACACAGAGAATCAAGGCTAAAAGTGATAATAATGATCAATTTGAATGAGTTACAAACAGCTTCAGGAATGATGATGACCTAATTATCATTATTTAGTTTAACTGTGCAGAGATAGATAGACTAGATTAGATTGTTAGACAGATGGACAGACCGACAGACAGAGAGACTCAGACGATCCCTCAACAGTGTGTGGAACAGAAATGCTTATTCATTAGGATAAATATTAATTTAAGCAGTAATCAAGATCCACTTGTTTAGAGTCTGGTGATAACCACACATTGAGATCACTAAAATAAGTATCTCTAATAATACGTGTCTGTTAAGTTCCAGCATCCGCAGGAATTTGCTTGTATCTGTTAAGTTGGTCTTCAATGAAAAAGGCACAAATGAAACTGGGCGTGGAGCACGATAATGCAATTGATTTTGAAAAGACTGGTTCTTCAGTTTACTCAATCAGGGTATTATTAAAGCTGTCATAACCCATCAACAAAACCCAATGTATACAACATGCTAATGCACGATGCATTGCAACATCCCCCCCATTGAGAAATATTATTCCAAATGGAAATGCATGGTCATACGTAAGTGAGTGTTGTCCTTTTCAGTTTTGGACAGTTCATTGTCAAATGATATTTGGATTCACATCTGGAGCACCTGCTCCCTGCAAATAGTTTGCAAAGAATAAAGGTCTAGAAAACAGGCAGCTAGTGGGTCACATTTTCATTGGGAATAATCACATCCAGGCCTCTTATGATCATGCACAGAATGAGAAGGTATATCTCTCTCTGCGTGGGAACTGGGAAAACTATGTCACTTCTCTCCCCTCCTTCACTCCATGCGATCAACATGCATGCGAACTATGGGACAGTGAGTTCTGGTGAACTATTTAACTCTGATGAGCTAGAACAAGTTTCCATTTCGCTGAATATTTTCACTGAGTAGGTTTGTTGTCATGAATGTCGCAGGATCAATAATCATTCAGAACTTGCAGAAAGGGACAACAATTGGAGCTGAAACCCAACTCAACGCCAACGGCAACAAGCTTTGCATTTGTGTAGCAGCCAAGGCATTTCACAGGAGTGTTTCAAAACCAAAATGTGGCACCCAGTCATGGAAAGAGCCACTCGTGTAGTTGGTTGAATATTTGGTGAAACTGCTACTTTTTCTGGAGCATCTTAGGGGAGCGGGTGGAGCTAGAAGGTTGTTGAGGTTTAGGAAGGGAATTCAAATATCTAGTGCTCAATCAGCTGAAGGTATGGCCATCAGTGATTAAAATCAGAGAAGGTATGAATGGTCAGAATTAGAGTGACTCTCAGGCATCTAAAGACTCTAGTGTAAAATGCTCATCTTTGTGCCAGATCTCTCCAGGGCCTCATCACTGGTTTGACACTCTACCCCTTAGAATTTAGGCCAAGTGAATAAAACTGTGCCTTCTTCATCATTGTTTAGAGTGACATCAGTTTGAGGTAATCTTTACCCAATTTTCAATTGTGTCTAATCCATCACACAGAACTGGCTGCAATTCAGCTCAACTGGTTGCGATGTTATCAACTTCACTTTCAGTGACGACGGTGGGCACTGAAAGGGGAGCATGGCAATCTTAAAGGATGGAAGAAAAGTCTCAAAGCAAAAAGGGCATCAAGTGGTTCAACTGTCACCACCAAACTACAGCATGCTCGGGAAGTCCCTGGCTTTTTTCAAATGGTATCACGTGGCCTTGAATAAACATCTGCAAAGGCAGATAGGCATAAAGTCCTATCTGAAAGACAGCACCACTGTAGGGAAACACTCCTCTGTCCTGCACTGGAATGTTTTCCAAATCCCTGGAGCAAAGCCACGGACGTGCAAACACATCGAAGATTAAGTCAGGAGTCACGCAACACCAGATTATAGTCCAACAGGTTTATTTGATACCACAATCATTCGGAGCGCTGCTCGTTCATCAAGTGAAGTGGAGGGAAGCACACAGGCACAGAGTTTATAGGCGGAGAGATCATTGCAAGGTAATTCCATCAAGAGATAGGACAAATGGTGTGAGTGGAGTGTCGACAGGCTGAATAACAAGTCTTTGAAGGTGGTCAAAAGAGGCAGACGGTATGAGTAAAGTGTCAACAGCTGAATAGCAAGTGAGGCATGATCATAGGTTCATTAAAGCAGAAAGGTAACTACAAAACAAAATCAAAAGAATAGGTGGCGGTAGAGACCAGCCAAACAGCTGGACTAACATGACAGGTATAAGAGTTGCATGACGAGAGTCTAACCAAAGTAACAAGTAATGCAAAACTGTACAAACTAATTAAGGTAGAGAGATCATAACAAGTTACCAAGGTGATGGTGTCAAAACAAAACAGTAAGGAAGATTTTAGAGATACAGAACCGTGTGGTGGGGTTACATGTAGCGTAACATGAACCCAAGATCATACTTGAGGCTGTCTTCTTGGGTATGGAACTTGGTTATCGATTTCTGCTCAACGATTCTGCGTTGTTGTATATCTCAAAAGATGCCTTGGAGGACGTTTACCTAAAGATTGGAGGCTGAATGTCCTTGACCACTGAAGTGTTTCTGGACTGGGAGGGAACATTTCTGTCTGGCGATTGTTGGACGGTGTCCATTCATCCATTGTCGTGGCATCCTCATGGTCTTGCCAACATACCTTGCCTCAGGGCATCCTTTCCTGCAGTGTATACCAACCTTTGATGTTGTGGAAGTGGGCTTGGAAATGGACTCCAGCAAGTTTTCAGCATTACATGTAGTGCTTAACACTAAGGGGATCAAAGGGTGTGGGGTGACAGCAGGAACAAGGTGCTGAGTTGAAAGGTCAGCATTGACCGTATTGAACGATGGAGCAGGCACGAAGGATTGAATGATTTTCGAGGAGACTCTGGGTTTTGGAGGTGATGGGCAGTGTAAGGATTATTGCTGGAATATTAATCCAGAGACCCAGGGATGTGAGTTCGAATCCTGCCATGGTGGACAGTGGAATTTGAATTCAATCAAAAATACCGGGATAAGGAGTCTGACGATGACCATGATTCCATTGTTGATTGTCAGAAAAACTATCTGGTCCACTGATGTCCTTTAGGGAAGGAAACTGCCATCCTTACCTGGTCTGACCTACATGTGACACCAGACCCACAGCAATGTGGTTAGTCCTTAACCACCTTCTGGGCAATTGGGGATAGGCAGTAAATACTGGTCTAGCCAGGGCAGCCCACATTCCATGAATTAAAAAGAAAAACAAGAAGACCACTCAATTGCCAGTCCTGCCCAGCTTGGCACTCACCTCAGCTCATCGGCTACCGAAGCCGTCATCCGAACCTTCACTCTTGCTAGGCATGACCAGGGTGACAAGCAGCTGGTTGGTCTTTCAATTTTCATGGTCCGTCACCTGGACAATTCCAAAACTTCTGCTGACCTGAAGCCAGAACAGAGATTTAGGAAAAAACATAAGAATGGGCTTTATAATACTGCAGATAATGGAAACCTGAAACAAACACCAGTGAGTGGTGCTGTAACTCAGCAGGTCTGGCAGCATCTGTGTAGGGAGAAGCAAAACTAGATTGACTTAGTCTTTCAACAGTTTTTGCCGACTGTCAAAAACCTATTGGGTTCTCTAATGTCCTTTTGGAAAGACATATGCCAGCCTTACTTGGTCTGGCCTACACATAACTCCAGGCCCACAGAAACATGATTGACACTTAACTGTTCAGTCTGACATGACTCAAAAGTTTTTAAACTTGGTTAGCTCATCGTGGTTCACTGAGCACTGGGTCAATGAATAAACGGGAGTTTATGCGAGTGAGGATGCAGACGGCCTCAACTCTCTCTGAATAAGGCTCATTGGAATATCCCTCATTGCAGGGCAGGTAACTATTAGAGTCATAGAGATGTACAGCACAGAAACAGACCCTTCGTCCAACTCGTCCATGCAGACCAGATATCCCAACCCAATCTAGTCCCATACACACCCACACCACCCTCTGCGAGAAAAGGTTGCCCCTCAGGTCCCTTTTAAATCTTGCCCCTCTCACTATCTAGTTTTGGACTCCCCCACTCCAGGAAAAAAACTCACCTATTTACTCTATCCATCTCCCTCATAAACTTTGATAAAGTCACCCCTTAGCCTCAGATGCTCTTGGGAAAACAGCCCCAGCCTATTCAGCCTCTCCCTATAGTTCAAACCCTCCCCCTCTGGCAACATCCTTGTAAATCTTTTCTGAACTCTTTCAAGTTTCACAACATCCTTCCTACAGGAGGGTTGCACACAATATTCCAAAAGTGGCTTAACCCATGTTTTGTACAGCTGCAACATAACCTCCCGACTCCTTTAATCGCTGTTGTGACCAATAAAGGCAAGCATACCAAACGCCTTCTTCACTATCCTATCTACCTGCGACTCTACCTTCAAGGTGATAAGGAACCAAAGAAAACATTATGACGACAACATTCACGGGCCAATAAGGGCTAGGGTGCAAAATTAGCGATGATGGTCAGAGGAAAGAGGGTGGCGGAACTTGTGGATGGGAACTGGTGCTCCCAACCCACGTGGCCGCACTTTTAAATAACTGCAGATGCTTACTGGCTATAAGCTTTCCCAATCTTATCTTCCAATGCCTCCATGTCCTCACCTCCCCCCAAACTCTGTCGACTCCTGCAACCCTATGCACCTTTCAAACCTTCTGCACTGCTCACATTCTGGTTTCTTGAGCATCTCCAAGTTTAAACATTCCACTCTCTATCCTCCAAGTGCCTGGGGCCTCAAGCTTGGACATTTCTTCCTTGCTTCTCCCCCTGAGCTCCCTCTTTTGAGTGACTCGTTAAAGCTGGCGTCTTTGATCAGGTTTGATCATCTGATGTAATATTTCCTTTCATGGTTCAGTGTCGTGTTTTGTTTCTTAATACTTATGTGAGTCCACTACTTTTTGGCATTGATATGAATGATTTGGATGTGAACATAGGAGTTATGGTTAGTAAGCTTGCATGTGACACCAAACTTGCATGTGTAGTGGACAGTGAATAAGGTTATCTCAGTGTACAAGGGGACCTTGATCAGATGGGTTAATGGGCTGAGGAGTGGCAGATGGAATTTAATTTAGATAATTGTGAGGTGTTGCATTTTGGTAAGGCAAATCAGCGCAGGAGTTACACAGTTAATGGTAGTCTTTGGGAGTGTTGCCAAACAGAGACCTTGGGGTACAAGTTCATAGTTCCTTGGAGGTGGAGACACAAGTAGTGAATACACTTGTCTTTATTGGTCAGTGCATTGAGTATAGGATTGGGATATCATCTTGGGGCTGTACAGAACATTTGTTAGTCCACTTTTGGAGTACTACATTCAGTTATGGTTTCCCTGCTTTAGGAAACATATTGTGAAACTTGAAAGGGTGCAGAAAAGATTTACAAGGATGTTGTCAGAGTGGGAGGATTCTAAAGGGAGAGGTTGAACAGGCTGGGGCTATTTTCCCTGGAGTGTCAGAGGCTGAGGGATGAGCTTATGGAGGTTTATAAAATCATGAGGGTCATGGATAGGGTAAATAGACAAGGGTAGGGGGGTCCAAAACTAGGGGATTATGTTTAAGGTGAGAGGGAAAAGATATAAAAGGGAACTAAGGAACAACTTTTTCATGCAGAGGATGGTGTGTATATGGAATGAGCTGCCAGAGAAAGTGGTGGAGGCCGATACAATTACAACATTTAAAAGGTACCTGGATGGGTATTTGAATATGAAGGGCTTAGAGGGATATGGGCCAAATGCTGGCAAATGGGACTAGCTTAATTTCGGATATCTGGTTGGCATGGATGAGTTAGAGCGAAGGGTCTGTTTCCCTGTTGTACACCTCTATGACTCTATGAATAACCTTACAGATTCTTTCACAGCTTGAAGGCACAACAAAAAAAATCTTAAGTTGTTGATGGCTATTTCCATATAAAGGCAATCGAGGGGATGGAGGCTAATGGCAATTCTACTGGCCGACCAAGATATCCAAGCCTCTTCTACAAGGTACAGTTTTGGCACCCCTGACCCAGCCATCTGTATAACTGGAATCGTTATGAATAATCTGGATACCCAGCTCCTTTATGAAAATGGACTCCACCTGGGAGTTTGGCACAGAGACCAAACTAGGCCAGGTAGCCTTTCAGAATCAGAGTATGGCTCAAAGAGCTTCAGAGCTGATATGTTGATTTTTCATTTTGTTTGAGTATGTTTTGTATTTGGACCAATTCTAAACTTCTGAATGTCTGGGTCAATACTCCTCCCAATAACATTCCCCATCCTTCAAATTTATGGCCTCTGGACTTAAAACTGAACCAGTGATAACTATGTGAGCGCTGCTGATTGTCATTTTTAAAAAAATGTCCAGTTCACTAATGCTCTTTAGAATCCCTACAGTGTGGGAGCAGGCCATTTGGCCCATTGAGTCCACACTGACCCTCTGAAAAGCATCCCACACTAGCCCTGTAACCCTACGTTTCCCATGGCTAATCCACTTAGCCTACACATCCGTGGACAATGTAGCATGGCCAATTCACCATAACCTGCACACCTTTGGACTTTGGGAGGAAACTGGAGCACCCAGAGGAAACACACATAGACACAGGGTGAACATGTAAGCCCCACGTAGACAGTCGCCTGAGCGTAGAGTCGAACCCAGGTCCCTGTAGGCAGCAATGCTAACCAAGGAGCTTCGAAATCAACATTTCGGGCAAAAGCCCTTCATCAGGAATACAGGCAGAGAGCCTGAAGCATGGAGAGATAAGTTATCTCTCCATGCTTCAGGCTCTCTGCCTGTATTCCTGATGAAGGGCTTTTGCCCGAAACGTCGATTTCGAAGCTCCTTGGATGCTGCCTGAACTGCTGTGCTCTTCCAGCACCACTAATCCAGAATCTGGTTTCCAGCATTTGCAGTCATTGTTTTTACCTCAGCAATGCTAACCACTAAGCCATTGTGCCATCTATAAGGAATTCCCTAAGTACTTGAAGTAAGGAATCTGCCATCCTCCCCTGATCTGGCCTACATGTGCCTCCAGACCCACAGCAAGATGATCAACACTTAACCATCCTCTGAACAAGCCATTCAGTACAAAGAATATTAAGGATGGACAATATATGGTGACCCAAGAAATGATACCCTCATACCACGAATGAATAAAACAAAATATTAGCCATTGGCAATTGACCAAGTTTCCAACTTGATCATATTTTCCACTGCTTTGGAATCCCTCCATTAGAAAGCAAGAAATCCCTCCATTTTTCTAACGCCTGTCTCAGCTTTCACTTAATCCTAAAGTGCTTTCCGGCCAATGAAGTAACTACAAGGTATGATTGAGGAAGCATGGCAGAGGATTGGTGCCCAGCAAGCAGCAATTTGATGCCAACGAGAATGTGTTTTATTTTAGAGAGAAGGATGGCATTAGCCCAGGAATCCAGGCAGTTCTGAGAAATCGTGCTGGTGCGATGACTCAGCCGACGGCCGAGCAGTTTTAATGTCTCATTCGAAAGAAGGTTTAGCCTGAGATGTTTTCAATTCATTCGCAAAACCCCCCCTTCCTCATGAATGGCTCTAGGCCTCAGGGATGGAGAGAGTTCAATTACTTGCCTACTCGCTGCCTTCAAACACCGTGGAATGCAGCTCAAACCCCAGAGGGGCTTTGTCATGGAAATGAGACTGGGGCCAGTTCTCAGAGAATGAAGCCACTGAATACATTTGCACACAGCCTCAGTCCTGACACGCCACTATAATAGCAGTGAGGGCATTCTCTTATTCTCCAGCTCATATCAACACCGTTAGCTGTACTAATTAAACCGTGCATGCTATTGCTCCTTCATTCATTAGCATTCCTTCACAACGAGTGCTGAGGGAGCCTCTCATCACCTCACCTTGGTTTAGGAATTCCTCTGGCCACTATGCACGGACACATTGCCAGCGGCTTTGTGACATTCTTTTTTTTGCCCATTATTTCTTACAACTCGGGTTGCAAATGAGGTCCGGGAAATGAAACGCTCACAAACCAGCTCACAAATAACTTGGCTCATTCTCAGCAATATATTTTAAGACAAGCAACCTTGGTCCTTTTAAAGCACTAGAGAAGGGGCAATAAAAGAGTGACAACAGAATAGAGGGGTGATAACTATCAGTAAAGGCTACACAGGCTGGGGCACTTTTATCTACAAAGGAGAAAGCTTAGCCAGGACTTGATGATGGATTTGATGATTAGGAAAGGGTTTAACTGGGTAGACAAAGGCAGCATGTTACCACTTGAAGAGGGCTCCGTGTTGTGGGGGGTGGGGGGGGAGGTGGTCACTATTTGGTTTAGATTTAGATTTAGATTTGATTTACCGTTGCCACTTACACCAAAGTACAGTGAAAAGTTTTGTTTTGTGAGCAGATCATAACATACAGTGACATACAGGTCATAGGGTGCTTGGACAGAGAGAGGCACACAAAGTTACGCCTGCATAGGAGGTGCGCAAAGCAAGATCGATATTGGCAAGATCAACATTATTTAAAAGTTGAGAGGTCCAGTCAGCAGTCTAATAACAGCATGGACGAAACTGTTCTTGAACCTGTTGGTGCGTGTGTTCAAGCTTCAGTACCTTCTCTACATTCGGTCTCCTCTATAATCGGAAAATAGGCCGCCTATTTGCGGAGCGTTTCAGAGAACACCTCTGGGACACCCGGACCAACCAACCCAACCACCCCGTGGCTCAACACTTCAACTCCCCCTCCCACTCCACCAAGGACATGCAGGTCTTTTGGACTCCTCCATCGCCAGACCAAAACAACACGACGGTTGGAGGAAGAGCGCCTCA
>NC_057746.1:13838604-13853074 GCF_004010195.1 Chiloscyllium plagiosum | reverse complement strand
ATTCTCTTGTTCCCTGGATGCTGCCTGACCTGCTGCGCTGTTCCAGCAACACATTTTCAGCCATAACCACCTGATGCCTGGAGGAAGAATGCCTCATCTTCCACCCTCCAACCACATGGTATCAATGTGGATTTCACCAGTTTCTTCCCCCTCCCCTCACCTTATCCCAGTCCCAAACTTCCAGCTCAGCAACTCCCTCATGACCTCTCCTACTTGTCCATCTTCCTTCCCAACTTTCCGCTCCACCCTCCTCTCTGACCTATCACCTTTACCCCCACCTCCATCCACCTATTGCACTCTCAGCTACCTTTCTCCCAGCTCCACCCCTCCCATTTATCTCTCTACCCCCTCGGCTCACAGCTTCATTCCTGATGAAGGGCTTTTGCCCGAAATGTCAATTCCCCTGTTCCTTGGATGCTGTCTGACCTGCTGTGCTTTTCCAGCACCACACTCTCGACTCTGATCTCCAGCATCTGCAGACCTCACCTTCTCCTTCTGTATTTTCTGCCTGACAGAAGAGGTTGGAGAGGAGCATTGCTGGGCTGTGGGGGGGTCTTGGATGATGTTGGCAGCCTTCCTGTGGTAACAATAAGTGTAAATAGAGTACATGGAATGGGAGGTTGGCTTCCGTGATGGTCCCATCTCTGAACACAACCTTATGTAGTTTCTTACAGTCCTGGGGAGAGCAATCGCCATACCAGGCCGTGATGCACCTGAACAGTACACTTTCAATGGTGCATCTGGAGAAATTGGTGAGTGTCCTTATGGATGTGCCGAATTTCTTGAGCTACCTGAGGAAAGAGAGGCATTGTTGTGCCTTCTTGACCGTTGCATTTATGTGGAAGGTCCAACACAGATTGCCAATTGTCATCACTCCTAGGAACCTGACGCTCTCGACCCTGTCCACCTCAGATTTGTTGATGGAGATAGGGGTTTGTCTTTCTCCTCCTCATAAACCCAATAAGGTTCCCAAGAGGAAGTTCTTTACCCAAGGAGTTGTGACAATGTGGAACCTGTTAACCCCAAGGAGCAGTTGAGATTAGTAGCATTTAGGCAAAGCTGGATAAACAGAGGAAGACATAAGGAACAGAAGAATGATTTGGTTGAGGGGAAAAGGGGAAGAAAGAGAGCTGTCTGGAGCATCAACATGAGCATGGGCTAGTTCCTGGGCTTTAAATATTTCGCACTTTGTAATAAATTTTGTGAGGTGCAAGATTGAGCCATTGATCAAGTCATGGAAGAAATTTTAAAGCAAAATAAAAAAACTCGGTCAGTAAGGTGAGAAGTAGTTTCAGGAGAGAGCACCAGATTTTGGGACCTTGATGGTTGAAGACATGGCTAGGCAACTGAAACTGGGGTGGGGGTGACCGAGGGAGAAGCGCTGTGATTGCCAACAGTTATGGAGCTGGAGAAGTCACAAAACTGTTACTGTGCAGAAGAAAGCCACTCGGCCCATTGTGACCGCAGTGGGTGTCAGGGCCTCGTAACTGAATTGCCAGTCTTCTGCCCTGCCTTGGTAGCCCTGCACATTGTCTCTAAACCAGTAACAATCCATTGCCCTCATAGGTGCAGTAGACTACTGAGAAGAGGAATTTTGAAGATGATGATAAACAATTTTAAACGAGAGTAGTGGCTGGAATGGGAGCCATTGTCGGGCAGCACGTACAGGACATGATAGAAGTCAGGTTACGAACATCAGAGATTTTGAGTGATCTCCACTTCTGTCGGAGGTCGACTGGTAGAATGTTGAAAATTATTCAAGTCTGGATTGAGACAACAAGGACACCGGTAAGGTTTTCACCTCCAGATTGGGGTCAGGCAGGCACAGAGATAGGAAACCTTCGAGAAGTGGAAAAAGCATGCTATTGTCATGGAAGGAATATGAAAACATGGTGCTTACTGCACCACTATTGTCCCCATCCAGCCCCCCAACCGGCTGCTTTTATACCATTGGTGGCACAGCACTACCTCAGAGCTCAGTATTTATGTCCCTGACCCCATGAGAATTTCATGCTGATTTTTCCCCTCAGTCTTCTCTGCTCCGAAGAGAACAGTCTCTCATCCAGCCTCCCTTCAGAGCTGAAATGCTCCATCCCAGGCAACATCTTGATGAATTTCCTTTGCACCCATCCAGTGCAATCACACCCTCCCTATCATGTGGATTCAAGAGCTTCTCACTGTAGTTCTGCTAAGGCCTAATCAAGGTTCTATACAGCTGCAATACATGCTCCTTGTTCTTATATTCTGTTCCACACTTGATAAAAGCAAGCATCCTGTATTCTTTCTTAACCAACCTATTAAGTGTCCTGCTACCTTCAGGGATCTGTGGACAAACACCCCAAGATGCCTGAGTTCCTCTGAGCTTCCGACTGTCTTGCTATTCATTGTACTCCCATGTATTGTTCCCTTTCCCAAAGAGGGTCACCTCACACTTACCAGAGTTCATTTCCATCTGCCACTGACCTGCTGATCTGACCAATCCATTCTTATTTTCCTGTACCCTAACACCTTCCTCCTGTCAACCTCCGGGCCAAACTTTGTGTCACCTACAAACTTACTTATCGTCCTTCCCATATTCTCATTGACATCATTTAGGAATATCACAAGCAATAAGGGACTCAGTACAGATTCCGATGGAATGCCACTGCATCTTGAGCTCCAGTCACACAAACAGCCTTCTACCACCACTCTGTCTCCTATCATTAAGTCATCTTGTCAAGTTACTGAATCTCATGAGCCTTTACCTTCTTTATTGGTTTCCCATATGGGACCTTATCTAGGGCCATGCTGAAATCCATATGAACAACATCAACTGCCCTACGCTTATCGCTTCTGAAAAATTCCACCAGATCTGTAAGGTATGACCACCTTCTGACAAAGCCATTCTGTCTATTCCTGATCAAACCTTACCTAACTAAATTAAGGTTAATTTCCTCTCCTACTATTGAGGTTAGACACACTGGTCTATAATCCTCTGGCCTATTTCTATCACCCATCTTGTAAAGTGAAACCACATAAGTTGTCCTCTGGCCCCTCCCCTGTGACCAGAGCTGATTTAAAAATCTGGGTCAGGACCCCTGCAATTTCTTCCCTCATCTCCCCCAGCAGACTGAGATACAAATGGAATTGGAGATTTGTCCATTTTTAAATTTCCAGTACCGCCTCACTTAGAGTCATAGAGCCATAGAGATATACAGCATGGAAACAGACCCTTCGGTCCAACCTGTCCATGCCAACCAGATATCCCAACCCAATCTCATCCTTCCTGCCAGCACCCAGATCATATCCCTCCAAACCCTTCCTATTCATATACCCATCCAGATGCCTTTTAAATGTTGCAATTGTACCAGCCTCCACCACTTCGTCTGGTAGCTCATTCCATATACATATCACCCTTTGCGTGAAACAGTTGCCCCTCAGGTCTCTTTTATATCTTTCCCCTCTCACCATAAACCTATGCCCTCTCATTCTGGACTCCCCGACTCCAGAGAAATGACTTTGTCTATTTATCCTATCATCTGCCAACGAACTTCACGGTCCAGCATCTCAATTCTGTACTTGGATCAATTAATAAGCTGGTATCTGCCAATCTTAAGCACTACCTTCTGCAGTACAGGAGCCTTTACATTTTGGAGAGGTGGTCATACTGGTGGAGAAGCCTATCAGTGAGATGATACAGCTGAGATGGAGCTCTTTTTGCTTGTGAACAAGAATCACCCATTTCGTTACATGTATCCAATTCTCTTTTGGAACTTCTTATTGAGTCACGCATTGGTGGAAGAAAATGCTCCTCCAAATCCACTTTTCCAAAACTCCGTCCTATCTTTGAAAATCTGCATTCAATCTCCTCTTAACTCTCTCTGAGAATTGCAATTGTGGCTTCTCCAGTCTCTGACCACCATTGACATTTGTTCCATTTCTGGTCCCATTCTGGTTACTCCCATCCGCACCCTTTCTATGGTCCCGACATCTTTAATAGAATGCAGTGCCCAGAACTGATCACAGTACTGAAGTTGTACCCAAACCATATGATTTCCAAATCATTAGTAATGACTTTACCCCAATCTTAAAACCATGGATTCCTACTTTCGCTTTTTAAGCAACTTCATGAACTTATTCTGGAAAAGATTGTTAAGGTGTGTTGTTCACCAACAATTTGTTCCTTGTCCCTTTGAAATTGTGCCACTAATTTTGTGTTCCTTTCTTTTATTATTTCAGGGGATGTGGTAAGGTCATAATTTGTTGTCCATCCCTAATTACCCTTGAATTGTTTGCTTGCTCGGTCTTTTCTGGGGGAGTTGTATTACCCATGTAACTGTAGGTCAGAAGTTACATGTGTGCAAATTTTGGCAAGAGTAGCATTTTCCGTCTCCAAAGGATATAGTCGGATGAATGTCGATAGGTTGGGGCAGTCTCGATGGGCCGAAGACTTTTCTGTTCTAAATGACCCTGACCTAAGTAAACTAGGTGGAATGTTACATGTTTCTATTGCACTTTTTTTTTCCCCCATGACCTCTAATGTTTCTCACAAACTTGTTGTGCAGTACTGCATCAAATGCCTTCAGGATGTCCGTATTCACCACATCAACAGGCTTGCTCTGGACGACTGCCAAGAGCTCACAATAAAAGCGGGAGGTTTAAAATAGCATGAAAACAGGAAGGCTTAAAGCAGTGTGAGAAAGTGGAGAGAATTTACATACAGCACAAGAACAGGGAGTCTTGAAGCAACAAGAGAGAGAGAACGATGGAGAATTTGCTACCAGTGCAAGAGCAGGGAGACTTAGATTAACATGAGACAGTATTGCAGTATTCACATTTGACTGCAGAATGGAGAGACTTAAAACAGACAAGAAAGTAATAGATAGCTTACTAGTATGAGAGTGGAAAACTTTAACACAGTGCAAGAGAGCGGTTAAGAGTTTCAACTAGCATGAGAGTAGGAAAGGTTAAAGCAGTATAACAGAATGGCCAGGGCTGCAGATTGAGCTCAGTCTGTGGGCATTCACTTTAAGAGTGAAGAAATCAAATGTACAATGTCATAGGTAAACAGGTAAGAGATTGGTAATTGAATATTTTGGGTATTTATCATTTGTGTCTCAGCTAATTTACTTGTAATTATAAGTTATTATGCATATTAGTAATGTTTATTAGCACTGTGAGATTTAGTTTTTATTAATTATAAAGCATAACTTGGTAGTTGTTTCGCACATGATAAATCTGGCATAGCAGATAATGTACTGAAGGATTTTGGGACATTTGGATTCTTGTGTAGTCTGAGCAAACATGATCTTGATAAGAGCTACAACTGCAGGAACAACAGCTCAACGCCAGAGGTAAGATGCAGACACTGTAGTACATCAGGAAAGGTGAAAGTTATCTGGATACTTTATTTCAGGAAGTGGTCACATCCATTTGATAGGGTGTTTTGGTTTGGTTAGTGGTCAGTTATAGGAGAGTGGCAGGCAGTTTTAGGTGATCAGCCTTTGCAATTGCAGAGCGATCCAGGTATATGAGTCACAAAATGTTAACATGGAAGCCACATGGAATTCAGATGGCTAATGAATGCTGTCTTTTGTTACATGAAAAATTGAACATAAGAAAGGAAGCTACCTTTCAGTTTACAGGATATGGTGTGAACACATCTTGTATACAATTTTGATCTAATTATTTAGAGGAAGTTCAAAATGCATTGCAGATGATTCAAAGGAGGTTTACTAGATTGGTATCGAGAATGAACAGGTTCTCGTTTGAGGAAAGGTTGGACAGAATGGATTTGTTTTCACTAGAGCTTAGCAGAGTGAGGGGTGACTTAATTGAATTGTACAAGCTCCTGAATGGACTTGGAAAGGTGGATGTGGAAAGGATGTTTCCTCTTGTGTTGAGAACTGGGTTTGGAGGGTACTGCTTTAAAGTCAGAGGATGCTCTTTCAGAGTTTGTGCGAAGATTTGTAGCTCGGGTGCTCGTTGTTGTGGTTCTGTTCGCCGAGCTGGAAGTTTTTGTTGCAAACGTTTCGTCCCCTGGCTAGGCGACATCATCAGTGCTTGGGAGCCTCCTGCGAAGCGCTTCTTTGATGTTTCCTCCGGTGTTTATAGTGGTCTGTCCCTGCCGCTTCCGGTTGTCAGTTTCAGCTGTCCGCTGTAGTGGTTGGTATATTGGTGTACCAATAGTAGTGTTGTCCCAGTTCTCACAGTGCTAATAAACATTACTAATATGCATAATAACTCGTGGGGCAAGCCAGACAGAGAACAGCCAGGGAATTCCTAGAGGCATGGCATTCATCCACAAACTCCATCAACAAACACATCGACCTGGACCCAATATACCAACCACTACAGCGGACAGCTGAAACTGACAACCGGAAGCAGCAGGGACAGACCACTATAAATACCGGAGGAAACATCAAAGAAGCGCTTCGCAGGAGGCTCCCAAGCACTGATGATGTCGCCTAGCCAGGGGACGAAACGTTTGCAACAAAAACTTCCAGCTCGGCGAACAGAACCACAACATGCTCTTTCAGGACAGAGATAGGCAGATTTTCTTTCTCTCAAAGAGTTTGAATTCTCTGCACTGATTAATTTTTGTTAGGAAAGGGAATTGAATCTTATTGAGGGGTCAATGACAATTTGGAATTTGAAACAGGAAGGATCAGTCTGATCTCATCAATTGGTAGAGTTGATGTGAAAGGCGAATGGCACATTTCTGTTCATAATTTATATGCATCTACATATGTATTTACAAATGCACGTCTGCATTTACAAAGTTCTTCTATGGATGAGAGTGAGGGCTGTATTGTAGGTGATTAAACTGATCATGGCACTGTGATATTAAAAGCCGTTCTAGCAGAGTGTGAGATAGGTATGTAGTGATCGTAGGATACTGCACAGTCAGGATGAGAGTTGCAGTTTTCTGTAGCTAAGAGAGAAAGTTCAGGTGGCTGTGTTGCCTATCTGGCACTGGTGTTCAGGACATCTGCACTAGGCTGCAGAGGAATATATAGTGGGAGTGGGAGGATCCAGTGGTTATGCTACATCTGTGTACCAAGACATAGTAGAGCTTGGACAGAGGTTCCACTGAGAGTGTTTAAGGAGCAAGCAGCTACATTCAAAGAAAAAGAACCACAAAAATAATGATCTTTGTATAAATACCTGAGTCACAAGCAAATTAACATAAACGAGCAAAATTGGGGAGAGAAATGTGTGACTCAAAGACTGGTGTGGGAGAAATGCATTCTGGTTCATGGGACATTGACATGAGTACTGAGGAAGTAGGATCCGTGCTGTTGGGACACTCGACTCCTGAACATTGCTGAACAGTGTTCTAATGAGTTGTAAAATGTAACAGTGGAGAGAGGTTTCCACAAAATTATCGGAGTAAGGAGTCATATTTGGGAAGATATGGGAAATCAAAGTAGTAGGGACAGGCAAGAAAAAAGGTACTATTAGGGAAAGGGTAGAATCATAGAATCATACATGACAGAAGAAGCTCTTTGGCTCTTTGTGTTGTCAAAAATCAACACTATGTACACTGGTCTTACTTTCCCGCACTAAGCCGATAGCTGTGAATGTTATGACATTCAAGTGCACATCCAAGTACTTTGTAAAGGTTGTGCGGTGTCCTGCATCAACTGCCCTTCCAGGCATTACATTCCAGACCCCCCCACCACCCTCTAGGAAAAAAACATCTTTACTCAAATCCCCACTAAAACTCCTGCCTTTCAATTCAAAATTATTTCCCCTGATTATCGACCCTTCAAATAAGGGGAACAGCTGTTTTCTATTCACCTTGTCTATGCCCCTCATAATTTAACACCTGTATAGGTCCCTCCTCAACCTTCTCTGCTCCAAAGAAAGCAACCCGAGCTTATCGAGCCTCTCTTTAGAGCTCCAGCCCAGGCAGCCAGCTGGTGGAGCTTCTTTTCCCCCCCTCCAATGCAATCCTATCCTTCATACAGTGTGGTGAGCAGAACTGGACACAGTACTCCAGTTGTGGCCTAACCTAAGTTCTATAGAGCCCCAACATGCTCTTGATCTTATAACCTATGCCATGACTGATAACAGCAAGCATCATGTGTGCATTTTTAACTATGTTTTTAACCTGTCCTGTCACCTTCATGGATCTGTAGACAATCACCCCAAGTTCCCTCTGTTCCTCTGAGCTTCCTTGTGTCTTGCCATTCATTGACTGCTCCCTTGTCTGCTTCCCTCTTCCAAAGTGTGTCACCTCACATTTATGAGGACTTCTTACATCTGCTACTGATTTGCCCTTCTGACCAATCATTTTATATCCTCCTGTAACACTTTCCTCCTTACTGTCAACCACCCGGCCTATCTTTGTGACATCCACAAACTCATCCCACATTCCCATCCACATTTTTCTGAATATCACATACAATACGGGGCCAAGTGCTGATCCTTGTGGTACAGCCTGGTTTCAATCACACAAACAACCTTCTCCTGCTACACACTGTTCCCTATCACTCAGCCAATTTTGGATTCATCTTGCCAAGCTACCCTGGATCCCATGTTGTTTCCCATGTGGGACCTTGTCAAAGGCCTTGTTGAAATCCATATGAACTACATCAGCTGCTCTATCCTCATCCAAACACTTGGTCACCTTCTTGAAGAATTCCACCAGACTTGTTTATGTAACCTTCCCCTACAAAGCCATGCAGACTATTCCTGAAGAATACTTGCTTCGCTGAATGGAAATTAATTTTCTCCTTCATTATTTTCTCCAATAGTTTATCTACCATTGAGTTCAGTCTCACCGGTCTATAGTTGCCTGATCTGTCTCTACCATTCTTCATGTAAAGTGAAACCACATTAGCTCTTCTATAAGTTTTCTGTCTTCTCCCTTGTGGCCAGAGACAAATTAAAACTTTGGGTTAGACCCCTTGTAATTTCCTTCCTCGTCTTCCACAACAGTCTTGCGTACAAAATTGTCCACTTTTAAATCTGCCAAAACTTCCAAGTCTCCTCATTTCTATATCAATTTGCTCAAGAACTCTGCAGTCCATGTTCTTGAATTCTGAATGCATCCTCCTTCACGCAATTAAAGATAGATATTTAACACACAAATAATGTCCTCTGACTTCACACACAGATTGCCCCTTTGGTCCCTAATAGGACTTTTTCTTTCCCTGGTTATTCTCTTCCACTTGATATGCTTGTAGTATATTTTGGGATGTTCCCTAATATTGCCTGCCTGCATTTTCTCATGCCTCCTTTTTGTTCTCCTAATTGCTTTCTTCAGTCAATCCTCTGCATTTCCTATACTCTGCTTATATTTGAAAAGGCAAGGACTGATTAGGGATAGTCAACATGGCTTTGTGCGTGGGAAATCATGTCTCACAAGTTTGATTGAGTTTTTTGAGGAAGTAACAAAGAGGATTGATGAGGGTAGAGTGGTAGATGTGATCTATATGGACTTCAGTAAGGCGTTTGACAAGATTCCCCATGGGAGACTGGTTAGCAAGGTTAGATCTCATGGAATACAGGGAGAACTAACCTTTTGGATACAGAACTGGCTCAAAGGTAGAAGACAGAGGGTGGTGGTGGAGGGTTGTTTTTCAGACTGAAGACCTGTGACCAGTGGAGTGCCACAAGGATCGGTGCTGGGTCCACTACTTTTTGTCATTTACATAAATGATGTGAGCATAAGAGGTACAGATAGTAAGTTTGCAGATGACACCAAAATTGGAGGTGTAGTGGACAGCGAAGAGGGTTAACTCAGATTACAACAGGATCTTGACCAGATGGGCCAATGGGCTGAGAAGTGGCAGATGGAGTTTAATTCAGATAAATTTGAGGTGCTGCATTTTGGGAAAACAAATCTTAGCAGAACGTACTCACTTCATGGTAAGTTCCTAGGGAGTGTTGCTGAACAAAGAGACCTTGGAGTGCAGGTTCATAGCTGCTTGAAAGTGGAGTCATAGGTAGATAGGATAGTGAAGGTAGTATGCTTTCTTTTATTGGTCAGAGTATTGAGTACAGGAGCTGGGAGGTCATGTTGTGGCTGTACAGGACTTTGGTTAGGCCACTGTTGGAATATTGCGTGCAATTCTGGTCTCCTTCCTATCAGAAAGATGTTGTGAAACTTGAGAGGGTTCAGAAAAGATTTACAAGGATGTTGCCAGGGTTGGAGGATTTGAGCTATAGGGAGGGGCTGAACAGGCTGGGGCTATTTTCCCTGGAGCGTCGGAGGCTGAGGGGTGACCTTATAGAGGTTTACACAATCATGAGGGGCATGGATAGGATAAATAGACAAAGTATTTTCCCAAGGTTGGGGAGTCCAGAACTAGAGGGCTTAGGTTTATGGTGAGAGGGGAAAGATATAAAAGAGACCTACGGGCAACTTTTTCACGCAGAAGGTGGTATGTGTATGGAATGAGCTGCCAGAGGAAGTGGTAGAGGCTGGTACAATTGCAACATTTAAGAGCCATCTGGATGGGTATATGAATAGGAAGAGTTTGGAGAGATATGGGCTGGGTGCTCCTTGAAAGTGGAGTCACAGGTAGATAGGATAGTGAAGATGGTGTTTGGTATGCTTTCCTTTACTGCTCAGAGCATTGAGTACAGGAGTTGGGAAGTCAATTTGCAGCTGTACAGAACATTGGTTAGGCCACTTTTGGAATAATGTGTCCAAATCTGGTCTCCCTCCTATTGGAAGGATGTTGTGAAACTTGAAAAAGCTTAAAAAGATTTACAAGGATGTTCCAGGGGTGGAGGTTGAATAGGCTGGGGCTGTTTTCCCTGTAGCATTGGAAGCTGAGGGGTGACCTTATGGAGGTTTATAAAACCAGGAGGGGCATGATAGGGTAAAGAGACAAGGTCTTTTATCTTGGGTGGGGGAGTCCAGAACTAGATAGCATACGTTTAGGATGAGAGGGCAAAATTTTAAAATGGACCTAAGGGGCAACTTTTCCATGCACTGGGTGGTGCATGTATGGAATGAGGAAGTGGTGGAGGCTGGTACAATTACAGCACTTATAAGGCATCTGGATGGATATATGAATAGGAAGGGTTTTAGAGGAATATGGGACAAGTGCTGGCAAATGGGACTAGATTAGTTTAGGATATCTGGCCGGCATGCACGAGTTGGACTGAAGGGTTTCTTTCTGTGCTGAACGTCTCCATGACTCTATGACTCTAAATGACAAAGGCAAAAAAGTCACTTATGGGAATGTTGTACATGTCCTTTAATAGTAACCACACAGTCGGATACAGGACAAAGAAGTAATAGTGAAGTTTATCAAAAAGGCATGACAATAATCAACATGTGACTGCAAAATTTAGATGTGCAGAGGTGGCCAACATGAGAAGTTATTGAAAGTTTTTGGGATAACTTCTGAGAACAGCACATTCTGAAAGACAAACAGAAAGTATTCTTATTCAACTTTATATTATGCAATGAGATCAGACAAATTAATGACACCAAAGTAAAGGCACTCCAAGATGGTACTGATCACAAAATAATTGAATTTTATATTCAGTTTGAGGGAGAGAAGACTGGATCCATGACTGGTACATTAAACTGAAATAAGGTTAATTATAGGGCATAAAAGCAGAGTGAACTAAGGAGAACTGGCAAATTTGGTTAAAAGATAGGTCAACAGAGATGCAGTGCCCTTGAAGGGGATGTTTCAAAGAGTAGATATGAAAATGAATGATTCCAAGGGGAGGACTCATGATTCACTATAAAAATTAAAGATGGTATCAAATATAAGATGAAATCATGTAGTTGTGCAAAGAGGGGTAGCAGCTCAGAAGATTGGACATCATTTACAAAACAAACCAAAAAAGATTAATAAAGAAGATACACTTAAAGTCAGAGAGAAATCTAGCTAGTAATGTAAAACATAGACAGCAAATGATTTGATTGACACTCAAAAGGGAAAGGAATTGATGAAGTGAACACTGATTCTCTCGAAAGTGGATTCGGGGAATGGATAATAGAAAATAGCCTGATGGCAGGTGAATGGAACAAATATTTTGCAATAATATTCACTACAGAATTTAACATTAACATCTCAGAATCAGCTGCAAATCAAGGAATGGGAGGGAATGAGTAACTCAAGAATATTGCAGTTGTCAGGAAAATGGTGCTTAGCAAATTATTGGAGTTGTAGTCTGACAGATATTTGAGTCTTGATGAACTCCATCCTATGATCTTAAAAGAAGTGATGGTGATGGTCTATTAGTTTTAATTATCCAAGCATTGCTGGAATAGGGAAAAGTTCCATTCGTTTGGTAATTAGTGAATGTAACTCTTTTAATCAAAAAGGGAAGGAGACAGAAAGCAGGAAACTTGATGCCACTTAGCTTAACATCTGTCACAGATACGATGTAAGAAGCTTTTATGAAATTCATTATAGTTGGGTACCTAGATAATCTCAAGTTGTTAGGCAGACTCAATAGCATCTCATAAAAGGGCAAATCATGTTTAAGCAATTTATTGGAGTACTTTGAGGAAGTAACACTAGTTGTAGATATATAGGATGCTTGTCCTTAGATTTCTAAAACTTGTTTGATAAGATGCCACATCAAAGATTATTATAGAAAACAAAAGTTCATAATGAAGGGGCTAGCATATGGCATGGGTGAATATTTGGCTGGTTTTAAGGAAACAGACTGTATGCATAAATAGGAGAAAATGCATAAATAGGCCTTTTTGAGATTGGAAAGATGAAACAAGTGATGTGCCACAGGATTCAGTGCTATGGCCTCAACACACGATGGCTCAATAGTTAGCACAGCTACCTAACAGCACCAGGAACCGGGGTTCAATTCTAGTCTCAGGCAATTGGCTGTGTGGAGTTTGCACAATCTCCCCATGTGTGCTTGGGTTTCCTCGAGGGGCTCCGGTTTCCTCCCTCCAAAGATGTGCAGGTTAGGGTGGATTGACCACAGTGTTCAGGGATATGTAGGTTAGGTATATTAGTCAGGGGAAAATGTAGGGGAATGGGACTGGGTGAGTTACTGTTCAGAAGGTTGATGTGGACCTGTTGGGTTGAAGGGCCTGTTTCCGCACTGTAGGGATCCTATGATTCTTTGAATTTCTGGAAATAATGTAGATGAAGGGACACTTCACTGCTGATGACACAAAGACAGGTAGGAAGGCAATTGTGAAGAAGATGGAAGGATGCCAAAAAGGGATAGAGAGAGTTTAAGTGAGTCAGCAAAGATGTAGCAAATGGAATGTAATGTGGGAAAAGATGAAATTGTCATTTTAACAGGAAGAATAAGAAAGGAGCGTACTATTTAAATAGTGAGGTATTGCAGTCCTCTGCAGTGTAGAGGGATCTGGGTGTCCTAGTGTATGAATCACAAAAGGTTTGTATGGAAGTCCAAGAAACAATTTTGAAAGCTAATGGAATATAACTTATTGTGAGGGGAATTGATTATAACAGTAGGATGATTATGCTTCAGTTATGCAAGGTATTTTTGTGGCTGTACTGTGTTCAGTGTTGGCTCCTTTAGAAAGATGTAATATGTTTAAACAATTAAGAATACCTGGAACAGATAGATTATTTTATGAGGAAAAGTGGGCAATCTAGGCTTGTATCAGTAAGAGGCAACTTGATTGAAACAAATAAGATCATGAGGAGTGTTGACAGGGTGCATATGGAATAATTATTTGCTCTTTTTTTATTAACTCATGGACTATGAGCATCACTGCTGAAGCCAGCATTTACCGCTGATCCCTAGTTGCCATCAAAAAGATGCTAATGAACTGTCTTCTTGAACTATTGCTGTCTATCCCTACTTGTCCTTAACAAGATAGTAGTGAACTGCCTTCTTGAATGTTTGCAGTCCATTTGCTGGAGGTATGCCCACAATGACATTAGGCAGGCAGTTCCACAATTTTGACCATGTGACACTGAAGGTGCAGCGACATATTTCCATGTCAGGATAATGTATGGCCTGGAGGGGATGATGCAGTTGTGGTGTTCCAATATATCTTATGCACTTGTCCTTCTGGATGGACGTGGTCTTGAGTTTGGGAGGTACGGTCTTTGAATCTTTGGTGAATGGTGCAATGGGTACACACTATGGCTACTGACCATCAGTGGTGGATGGAGTGAATGTCTGTTGCCCTCCCTGATTTTGAATGTAGACTAGAATAGAGTGGTGCTGGAAAAGCACAGCAGGTCAGACAACATCTGAGGAGCAGTAAAATCGATGTTTCGGGTAAAAGCCCTTCATCAGGAATGCAATCTGCCATCCCAGACGGAATATCAGAAGTGAGGACAGTCAAAGTTTGTGCGAAGATTTGTAGCTCGGGTGCTCATTGTTGTGGTTCTGTTCGCCGAGCTGGAAGTTTTTGTTGCAAACGTTTCGTCCCCTGGCTAGGCGACATCATCAGTGCTTGGGAGCCTCCTGCGAAGCGCTTCTTTGATGTTTCCTCCGGGGAATGCACACTCAGGAACAATGGACTGACAGAAGAGACACAACAAACAGTGAGACAAAC
>NC_057746.1:13821363-13837671 GCF_004010195.1 Chiloscyllium plagiosum | reverse complement strand
ACAGCGTAGGAGGTTGAGGGATGACCTTAGAGGTTTAAAAAACCATGAAGTGTGTAGACAAGGTGAATGGCCGGGGGTAGGGCGGAATTCAAGACCTGGGTGCATACAATTTGAAAATAGATGAGAAAGGTTTAAAAAATAAATTGGGGATTTGTTTTTACCTTTACATGTGTGAAGTGAACTCCCAGAAAAAGAGGCAGCTGTGAATACAATTACAATGTTTAAAAGACATTTAGACAAGTACATAAATAGGAAATATTTGGATGAATGTGGACCAAGCGGAGGCAGGTGCGATTAGATTAGTTGGGAATTATGGTCGACACGGATTGGTTTAACCATAGGGTCTGTTACTGTGCTGTATAACATTATGACTAACTCTCGCTATCACTGAATTCCTCCATGCTCACAACTCCCCAGATCACTGTCACCTCATCCAGACTAAACTCTTCCTTATCTCTAGAAATCCTCTCTCACCTCAGAACCATCACTATCTCGGGTATCACAAACATCTCTGTAATACCCTTCAATCTCCTCCCATCTCATCATCCTCACGATCTCTAATCTTGACAACCTCTACAAATCCGTCCTTCTCCACAGTAAACACTGATGCCACTCGTTTAGTATCCCCCCCAACAACCATAATCTCCTATGTCTCCACACATAGGCTGCCTTGCTGATCTTTAAGGTAGCCAATTCTCTCTCTAGTGACCCATTTGGTCTTAATGTATTTCTAAAAACCCTTTCCCTATTCCTTACCTTATTTGCCAAAGTGGTGTCCTGTCCCCTTTTTGCCTTACTTATTTTATTCTTAAGTATACTATTCTTGCCTTTATACTCGAAGGATGTTTGTGATTTTTTGGATTGGAATAAATGCAAAATATTACATCTTGGTAAAACAAACAAGGGCAGGACTTACACTGATTAAAGGTTGGGCCTCGGATAGTGATATGGAACAAAGAGACCGAGGGGTTCTGGTCTTTGAAGTATGTGTCACATGCAGACAGGGTGGTTCAGAAGGGGTTTAGCACATTTGCCTTCTGGGACAACACTACTATCATAGGGCAAGCCAGACAGAGAACAGCCAGGGAATTCCTAGAGGCATGGCATTCATCCACAAACTCCATCAACAAACACATCGACCTGGACCCAATATACCGGCCACTACAGCGGACAGCTGAAACTGACAACTGGAAGCAGCAGGGACAGACCACTATAAACCCCGGAGGAAACATCAAAGAAGCGCTTCGCAGGAGGCTCCCAAGCACTGATGATGTCGCCTAGCCAGGGGACGAAACGTTTGCAACAAAAACTTCCAGCTCGGCGAACAGAACCACAACAATGAGGACAGTCAATTTGAAAAGTGGTGTTAGGGGAGCAGGGAATGCATCCAACTCTGTGCAGCTGGCCCAGGAGTGAAATCCATGGCACAGAGTACAAAATTCAGGAGGCAATATTAATCTTACATAAAGTATTAGCTTGTTTCCCATTGGAACAGCCTGCCCAATTCTGGACATCATTTTGTTTGAAGAATACAAAGGGTTTGTGAATATACAAAAGTGATTAACCAGAATGGCTCTGGCGATGAAGTAATTGTAGTTAGAAAGGGAGGCTGGAGATATTCTCTTGAGGTCACAGGTGCCTAATGTGAGAATTTCAAAATATATTTATTCTTTTGTGGATGTGGATTTCGCTGCTGAGGTCAGTTTTCATTGCCCATTTTGAATTACTTTGGAACAGAGAAGCTTGCTATGCCATTTCTGAAGGCAGTTAAGAGTCAATCTGTTGCTCTGGGCATGGAGTCACATGTAAGTCAGAACAGGTAAGGACAGTAGATGTCCTCTCCTGAATATTAATCTACCAGAAGGGTTTGTACAACAATTGACAATGGTTTCATATTCAAAATTAGTATAATTAGCTTTTTAAAATCAAATTACAGATTTGTGAATTGAATTTAAATTTCGCCAGATATGGTAATGGAATTTGAATCTAATTCCCAGAGTTTAAGCCTGGACCTCAAGATTACAAGGAGAAAGTGAGGACTGCAGATGCTGGAGATCAGATGGATGCTGCCTGACCTGCTGCGTTTTTCCAGCAACACATTTTTCAGCTCTCATTCCTGAAGAAGGGCTTATGCCCGAAACGTCAATTCTCCTGCTCCTTGGATGCTGCTTGACTTGCTGCGCTTTTCCAGCAACACATTTTTCACCTCAAGATTACAAATCAAGTGAGACTACTGCTATATTACTGCCTCTCTCACTTTATAGGATTCAAGGGTTGGATTCACCACTGCTCTTTCAGATTCTTAGAGTGACGTTAGATGATCTGTCTGGTTTAATTCGATTTTATAGACTTTGTAGCAGTTTGATACAGCTAAGTCACTTGCTCAGCCATATCAGAGGATAGTTAAGAGTCAACCACCTTGCTATGGTTCAGGAGACCCATGTTGACCAAAGCAGGTAAGCATGACATTTTTCCTTCCCTCAAGCACAGTCGTGAATTGATGCTCACCATTGAGTGAGCAGTTAATAGCAGATTTATTGATTAATTTTAAATGTTACCAGTTGCTATGGTGGATTCAGTCTGTATCTTAGAGCATTAGCCTGGGTCTGTGGATTACTACTCTAGTAATTCTACCACCTCACCACTGTCCTTTCCTCTTTTCAGACATCAGTGTGATTCTCCCAACATCTCAAGGGAACCTTCACTGTCCAACAAAAGTGGTGCCATCAGAAAAGGTAAGCAGCCAGTCATATTAAAGTATGCACACAGTAAATCAGGCAATGAAATTAATTTTTTTTTAAATTTCCAATTCTGATTTTATTTTACAGTGAGTGCAAAAAGTAATGTGAACGTATGTTTGATAGAAGCTAAGAACACATTTCTGAAAAAGACTTCAAAAATGCATAATTTTTTTCGGTATAATTACAAAATAGGAAATGGGAAACATTTTTATGGGCCAACGAGGATTCAGCAGTAATTAATGAAGTTAATACAGAATTAAGCTTCCAAATTATATCATGTTCAGTGTATCTTTTATCAGCTTTCAACAGATCATCGATTTCTACTTGGGGTTACATTTCGTTGGTGGTCCCCGCAACAGGTCAGAAGGCCAGGAGCAACCTTACCCCAGCAGATTAGCGATGGGCTACCTGACTTCCACAGCAATACAACAGCTACTGAGCTGGCGGTGATAGGGACAAAAGCCTTCCCCAGGACCTGCCGGCTGAGCAGGGGGCCAGCAACTCTTCTGTCTCAACACTGTCCCCAGGAGTGGTGTGCCCATTGCTGGGACTGCACTGCAACAGCCGAGAGGATGCAGAGATGAAAGCTGTTCTTTCGACCAAGGCAATTCGAACAACTGGTTCGAATAACGAGATTGACTCTGACATCCAATCCTATGACGTTGCCACCGCCTCCTCCCGTCCTGTTCCAGTAAAGTACATTTCGAGCTCCCACTACCTGCACTATTCTCGCTGTATTAACCCCTGATATAAAACAAAGCTTTCAATTGTGCGGGTGTACACAATCTCTGAATGTCTCAAAGTGCTTTACAACCATTGAAGTATTTTGAAATGTTCTCGTGGTTATAATGGTGGAAATGCAGCGGCCAATTTCAGTACAGCCAGCTCCCACAAACAGCAATGCTATAATTAGCTTGTTGTGGTGTTATATAAGACAGAACTACCAAACTCGGCAATCTTCTTCAAATTGTGCTATGTACATTTTATGGCACAGTGGTTAGCACTGCTGCCTCACAGCACCCGAGACACGGGTTCAGTTCCCGCCTCAGGCGACTGTCTGTGTGGAGTTTGCACGTTCTCCCCGTGCCTGCGTGGGTTTCCTCCCACAGTCCAAAGATGTGCAGGGTCAGGTGAATTGGCCATGCTAAATTGTCCGTAGTGTTAGGTAAGGGGTAAATGTAGGAGAATGGGTCTGGGTGGGTTGCGCTTCGGTGGGTCGGTGTGGACTTGTTGGGCCGAAGGGCTTGTTTCCACACTGTCATTAATCTAATATCAACATGAAAAGGCATGCTGGGGGCTTGGATGAACGTTTTACCTGAAAAAAAAAACGACAACTTCCCACTCAGCAGTGAAGGCCTGTGAACTTCAGGGAAGGTTACTGTGGGAATGCCAAGAACTGGGTGAACAGCCTTCCAAGCTGAATTCTGCAAAACCTGGGTTCCTCTGACATGAAACTTCAGAGCTGGTTTGGAAAGAACAGTTGTCAGATGCCCCATAGTGGCCGCTTTAAATCCAGGCAGCTGAAAGGCTCCTAGCGCGAGATCAGTGAAGCGTTGACTTCCCACACGTTAGGGGGTGTCTTCAGAACAACTGCTGGTTCACTAAAATGTGAACAATTAAAGAATTGCACGTCGGTCAGGATAGATGCACAGATTACTTTATCTGAAATGAGTTAGCTACAGGTTGAATGTTTGGGCTTGATGTCAGCTGTGGCTCACTGGCTGTATGTCTTGTCTCCAAGTTAGAAGGCCGCAAGTTCAAGATCAATATGAGCAGGTAATCCAGGCTGGCATTCTTTGTGCAACACAGAGGGAGTGCGTCGCTGTCAAAGACACTGCCTTTCACACGTTAAGGTAAAACCAACAGTTGTTTCTGGTGGATATAAAAGATTTGCTTGCACTATTTCAAGGAGGTGCAGGGCTATTTTTCCTGGCATCCTGGTCAATATTTATCCCTCAGCCGCTTAAACATAGCTTAAAGGCCATTAATGCTTTAAGCTGGTTTGTGTACACAAGTTGGACACTGCATTTTCCCACATTACAAAGATACAACGATTCAAGGCATAGAAGGATGCCATTTGGTCCAGTACCAACTATTTAAGACCACCATCAGCTCTTGGTCATAGCCCTATAAGTTACAGAGAAAAGCAACTTAGAGAAAGGAGAAAAGTGAAGCAAAGTATTGCTTCCTCGATAGTATAGTGGTCAGTATCCCCACCTGTCATGTGGGAGACTGGCGTTCAATTCCCTGATAGGGACTATAATCATTCGGGCAGCACAGTGGCTCAATGGTGAGTGCTGTTACCTCACAGTTCCAAGGACCGGGGTTCGATCCCAGCATGAGGTGACTGTCCGCGTGGAGTTTGTGTGTTCTCCCTGTCTCTGCATGGGGTTCTGTTGGGTGCTCTGATTTCCTCCCCCAGTCAGTGAATGCACAGGTTAGCCGGATTGGTAAAATCCGGGGTTATTGGGATAGGGTAGATGACCGAATTTGGGTGAGGATGCAGGCTTGGAGGGTTGGTGCAGACTTGATGGGCCCAATGGCCTCATTCCACACTGTGAGGATTCTATGATTAGCAGGGTGAAAAGATATCAGGAATTTGAAACCATGGGGCCTTGACAACATATGCATGTGAATCAATGGTTGGAGTAAATAAAAGCCAGAGATTCTAGAGGCCAGTTGAAAGAGTGTAGAGATGCTGTTATGGGAACGCGTGTGTGTGTGTGTTTTGAACTCCCCACCCGAGGGAAAAGACCTTCTCTTTTCACCTTGTCGATGTCCCTCATGATTTTATAAATCTCTATAAAATCACCCCTCAACTTGTGATGCTGCAGAGAAAAAGTCCCAGCCTATCCAGTTCTCCCTATAACTCAAACCCTTCATTCTCAGCAACATCCTGGCAAATCTTATCTGAACCCTCTCCAACTTAATAACATCCTTCCTATGCCAGAGCAACCAGAACTGTACATCAGAAGAGGCCTCACCAGCACAACCTCAACATGATTTCCCCAACACCTATACTGAAAGGTCTGTGTGATGAAAGTATGCGTTTTAGATGCCTTCTTAGCCACCCTATCTATGTATGTGAGTTAAGGCACAGACAGTACAGTTTTGGGTTCCCTCAAGTCAATGGTAATGAGAATACTGGTGCTCAGCCAGGTGTTGCGCAATATTCATTAGTATTCTGAAAGGTTTCAAATCTAACACCATTGAGATCACTATCTGGATGGCTGTGGTTCAAAGAGAGGTCTGACCGTTGTTTCTAGCTTAACTAGAGATGGGCAATAAAAACAAGCCCTGCCTGTATAGTTCACATTCTAGAATAGACGTCATGATTTGGAGATGCCGGTGTTGGACTGGGGTGTACAAAGTTAAAAATCACACAACACCAGGTTATAGTCCAATAGGTTTAATTGGAAGTACACTAGCTTTCAGAGTGTCGCTCCTTCATCAGGTGATAGTGGAGGGCTCAATCCTAACACAGAATTTATAGCAAAAATTTACAGTGTGATGTAACTGAAATTATACATTGAAAAATTGAGTGTTCCCTCCCAGTTGGGGAACACTTCAGTAGTCCAGGACATTCAACCTCGGACCTTCGGGTGACCAGCCTCCATGGCGGACTTTGGGACAGGCAGCAACAAAACGTGGCCGAGCAGAGACTGATAGCTAAATTCAGTACCCATAGGGAGGGCCTCACCTGGGACCTTGGGTTCATGTCACATTACAGGTGAACACCATTGCACTGTACACACACACAGACACTCCTACACACACATACTCTCACACACACACACAGGCACTCCTATACACACATACACATGGACACACATATTCGACACACACACACACAGATGGACGAAGACCCACATACACACATATATTTAGCGGGGTGAATTTGTACTTGCAGGGTTACATTGTACTTTGCTCAAAAACTGCATGAATTCACGTAAAACTCTGTTATCTCACTTTTTAGATTAGAATCAATCTAAACAGCATGGCATAAACAGAGAACACAGGGGGCTAACACCTTCTTTATTGTCTAGCTATCACCCATCGTTACAGCTAACCTGAGAATGCAACTTTTTAAAAAAAGGTTTTGTGATTTACACATGAAAGAAGTGAAACTATCATGGTATTCAAACGGATGAAAGGCTTAACAGACAATCAATTTTTCAATGTATAATTTCAGTTACATCACACTGTAAATTTTTGCTATAAATTCTGTGTTAAGATTGAGCCCTCCACTATCACCTGATGAAGGAGCAATGCTCCGAAAGCTAGTGTGCTTCCAATTAAACCTGTTGGACTATAACCTGGTGTTGTGTGATCTTTAGCTAGAATAGACGTAACACTTTGACTGGCAATCGAGTGGCTCCTTACAGATGTGAAGGATTTTCTGGAGTATTTGTTCTGAGCCATAAACTATGATAACCAAAGTTCTACAAACAACAAGAGAGCTGTTCTGTATTTTCATAAGTTGTCTGCCTCGAGAAGTGAGTTCCACTATTGCTGCAACAATATAGCATCCAATGATTGGGATGGGGCAACCAAATACGTGACAGCTAAATTTGCTGATGTCAGCTAGATGGGTAGAAGCATAAGGGGTCAAGAGGAGGTAGAGAGGCAGCAAAGGGAGATCGACAAGTTTTGAGGGGAAAAAGTTGGTCAGATGAAGTATAGCTTATGTGAATTTGGCCGCTTTGACAGGAACTAGCCTGGCTGTCAGTGGGCATGCAGTTAAAATCAGGGATGCAAAGAAAGCCAGAATTGGACTGGCTGCTGGTCCAGCAGTGCCTCATTTACAAAACTCTCAAATTCATTTTCCAATCCTTTCATGGCCTCATGAGCTTCCTGCAGGAGCCCTGAATTCCTGGGTTGTACGGCTGGAGGTGGCTACAGAGTTTACGAGGTGTGAGGCTATGGGTGGAAGGGAAGATCAGGATGAGAACTGAAAACCTGAGGTGCGTTCATTCTGGAGCCAATGTGAGTTAGTGGCCACAGAGCCGAAAGGTGAGTGGAATGTGGAGGCAAGTTAAGATTGTGGCAGCAGAGATTTGGATGAGATGAAATTTGTAAAAGAGCTTTGAAGTAGTGAAGTCAAGAAAGCAGATAAGAATTTCTTTTGTAAACAGAAAAGTGTTCTTTTATGGGAAGTGAATGCTGATAGCAAGGTCAGCATTTGTTGCCAGTTCCTAATTGTCCTTGAACTGAGTAGCTTGCTCAGTCATTTCAGAGGGCTGGTAAGAGACAACCACATTATAATGCCTCTGAAATTACATGAAAGCCAGACAAGGTAAAAATGGCAGATTTGCTTCTGAGAGGACATTAGTAAACCAGATAGGTTTTAATGTCAATAGTTCCATAGTCACAATTACAGAGGCTAGCTTTATATGTCAGATTTATCATTTGGATTTAAGTTTCGGCATCTACTAACATGGGATTTGAAATAATATAGCCAGCATGTTAGCCTGGACTTCAGAGTTCCTAGTTCAGTGACTTACCACCATCATTGTTTATAGGAGCCTGCTGCAGTAGGATTGGAGAGGTTGACCAGTTTCAATAGATCAGATCCTAATGATGAGGATAGTTTCACAAACAATATATCTGTGCTTCTCTTGTCCATTGTCCACTCAGCATATCCTACTATTGACTGCTCTGCCTTCTGACATCCAGGGTCTGGAATTCCCTCTCTGAGCTTCTCCACCTCACTCTCTTTTCCTTTTTGACATTTCTGAAATGTTATTTGTTTCATCTAGTTACATTTCATAATCTGTCCTTCTTGACTCAATGCCAAATTTTCTCTGATTATGCTGCTTTAGATGCTTTACACCAGCATGTTCACCATGAAAATGTGTCGCCATTGTCGGGTTGAATGAGACAACCTGTTATAAACTGGAAAGCCCATTGGAGCCAATCTTTACTCAGTTTCATATTTAATTATGGAGAAAAAGCATGCACCTGCTAACTCAACCAGCAATAGTTTCACGAAATGTCTCTCTTAAATAATTCCCTCCACATGCATATAATTAAACTCAATTGATATACAATTAATACAACTAGACTTACTGCTGCATGCCAGTGCCAAAGTATGGCCTTTCATCACTTGGTTTGTTTTGTTCATTCATTGCATGAAACTGTCGCTGGCTGGGTCAGCATTTATTGGCATGGGGAAAGTAGTGGTGAGCAGGGGCAACCATGGATGAGCAAAAGCTGCTCCAGGATGGCTATTAATTTAGTTGTTATTTTCATTGATATCGGTCACACCCAAAGTAACACTAGCACTCAAGCTGTCAGAGGCTGCCATTTCCACAAATTGACACGCCGACTGCTGACATTTGATATACAGGGTAGAGAGTGATTACATATTAGAACATTATTATTGGATGTGAGGTGGAAACTCAAAATGCAGAGAAACAATCACAGAAGTAGATGCTTGAGAATAAATGCTGGCATAAACAATGGGTTGAATAGCGTATTTCTGTGCTACATATTCCATGGAAATATAAACTACAACTTGAAATTAGCATATCAAATATCTCCAGACATTTCTCGTGGACTCATGTGGATGGCCTCAGTGTGGACCTTGAGGTGAAGGCTGGAAGGGAACTTTACTCATCAGAACGCAGAAGTTTGAGAGGTGACCTTATAGAGATTTATAAAATCATGAGGGGTACAGATAGGGTTATTGGGAAGTGTCTTTTGCCTAGGATGGCGGATTTCAAGAGTAGGGGGCACATTTTTAAAGGTGAGAGGAGAGAGATTTAAAAAAGCCATGACAGGCAAATGTTTTACACAGAGGGTGGTTCGCGTGTAAAATAACCTTCCTGAGGAAGTGGTGGATGAGGCTATAATTACAACATTTATAAAACATTTGGGTAAATACATAAATAAGAAAGGTTTGGAGGATATGGACCAGGATCAGTTTAATTTGGGAATATGTTTGGCATGGACTGATTGGACCGAAGTGTCTATTTCCGTGCTGTGTGATACTATGACTCTGAATTCCTTTTTCTGTATTTTTCAAATTATTGCTGGACTTTTATTTCTTTAGTTTTCTCATATTGTACCTAAGAATCTGTACCATGGTACCTAAGCTGGCACCGTAACTGGCAATTTGTAAACTTTTCACTATATGCATGTGAGTACATATGGCATTAAAACTAATTCTAATGCGTGGGAGCATAGTCAATTAAAAAAACACAAAACAGCAGCACAGGATTGTTTTATTGCCCCTTCCAACACCATTTTGATTGAGTACTTTCTCTCTCTCCCTGACTCTCTTTCACCTCTCTTTGCCATTTACAGGTTTTGCATGTAAATTAATCGTACAAAAAACACCAGTGGTATAACAATGGTGGTTAATTGATGAAAAAAAATGCCGTGATGAATTGGTGATGGAAAAACAGTTGTGTGTAAGAACACTTCTGAACATAAAAGTACAGAAGAAAAGCAAACTGCTCCATAAAAAAAGGTATTAGAAAAAGATTACCAAAAGCTTGATCAAAGAGGTAAGCTTTAAGCAGTGACTGAAAGCTTACTTGGTGTGGGGAGGGAATCACAGAGTTTACAGTATAGAGAAGCCATGGAGGGATTTGAACACAGGGAAGAGAATTATAAATCAAACATTGGTGAATAAGATAGAAATGTTTTCCCCTGCAGGGTTCATCGCAAAAGAAATGTCTTGCACTCACATCACTGAGTGGAGAAATATTATAACCAGAGAAGTAAAGGGAAATGGAACAGGAGAAGGATCAAATAGAGACACAAATGGATGGGGGAAAGCCAGAAAGTGAAAATGTTTCTGCCCCCGGTTTTCTGATGTGGTTTGAGTGAGAGGAGCCCTGTGAGATGCACAAGTGTGAAGCAGAAGGAGAGTCTTGAGTATCTGAAGAGAAAGCTGTAAGATCAGTGTGCATGGATGGACACTAGGCCTTGTTATCTTCCCCTCTGTGAACACTTTTACTTATGAAGGGGTATGCCCCCGAGCACACAATGGGAGTGAGGGACTCGGCAAGGAGCCAGTAAATGTTTTGCTTTTGGTCAGTGACCTTTCCCTTTTGGACACTGAATACAGCAGCTGTTGCCTTTTCGGACTTTAGCCTGCATTTGTGGCCTCCTCGCTTTGCCAAAAAAAAACCATCCCGCCCCCCAATCTCTCACCCTCGCTGTCCCCTGGGTGATCAATCAAACTGATCGATCGCCAAGCTACCGCTGGGAGTCTCGTCGCTTCATTAACAAGTGAATAGCCCGAAAGGAGGGGCTTTGAGAGGGAGGCGGAGATGATGAGGAATCTATTCTGCCTGCGAAAAGAAAGAATTTGCTTTTCAGATTAGCTCGGGTCCATTAAACAGTAGGGGGGTGGTGGCAGAATCAGAAATGGGACTGCGGCTATGGGAAAAGCAAAATAAAAGATTGGGACATTTGCAAACTGAGAAAGAACAGGTCAGAGCCAGGATTCCCATGCATGCCCTGGTTGAAAGTTGGGCTGGCAGATATTAAAGGGAAGGGATAGTGTCATCAAGCAGAATGGTTTCACCGCCGACATGGCTGCTGTGACAAAGGATGCTTTAACTCCTTATCAACAAGACAGAGAGAAAGAGATGCATCATTGAAGGGTGGCTGCTAAGAAGTTCTTTGGATTTGATTTTTTTTTCTTTGTTTGTTTTTGTACTTTTCCTCTTGTCAGACATTCTTCCCTGGATGTCAAGGACTGAGAGTTGGGCAAGTGCTTGACCTGCTCCCATGCTCTCAGGGTAAAGGCCTTCAGGATAGGGTGTTGTTGTGCCATCATTGACTATTTGAGTGGCAGGCCACAGAATGTAGGGGCATAAGAAACAGCAGATAAAGTAGACCACTCAGCCCTTCCGTCCTATTCTGACGTTCAGTACCACCACAGCTAAATTTTCTTTCCTCATCCAAACCTATACTCAAATTGCTTAATACCTTTTATTACCAAAAGTCTAATCACATCTGGTGTCTTGAATATTCTCAATGGCTGACTGTCCACAACTCTCTGGGGTAAAGAAGTCCAAAGTTTCACAAACTTAGAGAGAAGAAGTTTCTTCCAACTCAGTCATAGAGATGTACAGCACGGAAACAGACCCTTTGGTCCAACTTGTCCATGCCGACCAGATATCCTAAATTAATCTAGTCCTAAATAGTCAACATTTCTTTGGGGACTGTGACCCTGAGTTTTGACTTCCCAGGCTGGGTGGGGATGGGTAGCATCATCTACCCCGTCATGTCCCTTAAGATTTTTTAAATGTCCCAATCATTCTTTTAAACCTCCAGCAAATGCAGGTCTAGTCTACACAATGTTCACTTATCCCACGGAGCAGTCTTGTGAATCTTTGTTACGCTCCCTCTGAGGTAAGCATAGACTTCTTTCCTTTGGTAAGAGACCAAAACCTCACAGAGTACCCCACATGCAGTTTTACTGAGGCCCAGTATAATTGTAGTAAGAATTTTATTTTACCTTTTAATCCAATCCCTTTGACATAAAAGCTAACATACCGTTTCTTTTCCTGATTGCTTGCACACACATATATACCAGCACATAACATCCCCAGCTCACATATAATGACATAGCCTCATTGATCACTTGAATATCATAACATATCCTCAATGACATTTAGGATATATGACTTGGAGGTGTAGATGTTAGACTAGGGTAGACAAAGTTAAAAATCACACAACACCAGGTTATCGTCCAACAGGTTTATTTGGAAGCACTAGCTTTTGAAGCGCTGCTCCTTCATCAGGTGGTTGTGGAGGCTAAGATCATGCAACACAGAATTTATAGCCAAAGGAGTCCAGTGTCATGGAGATGTGATACAGTAAGCAATCTTAGATTAAAACTTTCATTTTTTATTTGGCCTCCTTTGGGTGACCATCCTCCAAGGTGGACTTTGTGACAGGCAACAATGCAGAAGGGTTGAGCAGAAGCTGAAAGCAAAGTTTGGTATCCGTGGCGTGCACGCGCACACACACGCACGCACACACACACACACACACCATGCAGACCCTCCCATACAAACAAATTCTGTCTCACATGCACATACATGCACCCACTGAACTCACACCAACACACGCACCCTCTCACACATATCCCATCACATTCACACACACTTTATCACATGCACTCACACACACACTCACATGCACACTCAATCTGCCACTCCTACATGTGCAGACATATAAGCTGATGGGGTGAATTTGTTTTTGCAGAATTACATTTTATTTTGCTCAAAAACTGCATGAATCCATGTAAAACTCTGTAAAACTATACAGAGGGTTTGTCAGTCTCAGCATATACTTTCCTCATTCCTGAAGAAGGGCTTATGCCCGAAACGTCGATTCTCCTGTTCCCTGGATGCTGCCTGACCTGCTGCGCATTTCCAGCAACACATTTTCATCTCTGATCTCCAGCATCTGCAGATCTCACTTTCTCCTCACAGCATTGCGACACAGACAGACTTCACACCTATTGTTTAAAACGCTGAACTATCTTGAGAATGTAATTTAAAATAAATTCAGGGATTTACATATCAAAGAACAGAAACCAGCATATCCCATTATAAAAGATGAAAGTTTTAATCTAAGATTGTCTACTGTATCACATCTCCATGACACTAGACTCCTTTGGCTATAAAACCTGTGAGCATGATCTTAACGTCCACAACCACCTGATGAAGGAGCTGCGCTCCAAAAGCTAGTGCTTCCAAATAAACCTGTTGGACTATAACCTGGTGTTGTGTGATTTTTAAATTTGGGGCATAGTTTGATCAGTGTGGAAATGTCCTTGCACTAGTGTTTGCTGTAACTCTCTCAGACAGATATTTCAATCAATGTTCATATACCAGACCATGGCCATACTGGTCACTCATTTGGTATCACCAACTGCTCACATACAGGACTCACCCTCATTTAACCATTCATATACGAGGACATAGAGTCATAGAGTCATAGAGATGTACAGCATGGAAACAGACACTTCGGTCCAACCTGTCCATGCCGACTAGATCTCCCAACCCAATCAGTCCCACCAGCCAGCACCCGGCCCATATCCCTCCAAACCCTTCGCCCTATTCACACTAACTGCTCAATTACCAAGGTAAACCTGGTATGTGAGCAGGCAACATTCATAAATCATGAGATAGCATTACCAATGGGGCATATTCCAGTATATACCCTCAGCAATCGGTCATGTACCAGCGTATGCCCTCACCAACTACTCATTTAGCAGCACGTACTGTTACTAACTATTTATAAACCAGGACATAGCCATACCAAATACGCATAAACCAGGGTATACCTTGACTGACCATTCATGAACTGGGATATGCTCTCACCAACCAGGGCATATCCTCATCAAACATTCATATCAGGGCAGATCTTCATTGATCATTGCGAAACAAGGGCACTGTCACACCGAACTCCAGCATTTCAAATTAAAATCACACTGACCATTTGCATTTCCAGACAGATCCTCAAAAGCTGTTAATCTACCAAGGCATAACCATACAAAGGTATTCACGTACTGACCACTGATATACCAGGACATATCCTCATTTGCCACTTATATAGTAGGGCATTTCCTCACTGATTATTCATACATCGTGACATAGCCACACTTAACAATAATAAATCAAAGCGTACCCTTTGCCACCAAAATTCATAGCAACTTTACAAGGGATTCCAATTGGTCATTTTGGTTAATCAGACTTTGGAACTCCCTCATTGACTGTTCTGGTGGTTCACCTTCCTTTCCTAGGGCTATGCTGTCCTGGGTTTGGAAAGTACTTTCCAACTCAGAAGCACAACTTTAGCTTTTCACCAACAAAGAGCTTCAGCAAGGCAGAACTGCCCCTGGGTTTTGTTTCCTGGGCTCTAACCTGGCTTAGTTGTACAATGAAAGTACTATTAGCAGGTTTCCTTCACCTTTACTTACAGTTGTACTGAATTATCTATAGATCAAGGTTTGGTTTTAGTCCTCATAGCTCTCAGGGCTTTTTCTGAGCTTTAGTACTCCAACACCTACCTGCGCCCACTAATTCCAAGAACTTCGTTCTGCACTCTGGCTGCATAAATCAATGTGGTTCAGCCCTTTTCCAGGAGTTCAGCTAACCAGTTATTTTCTGCATCTGGCTGTCACCTACTCCCACAAGCTTTGAACCCAAATCTGCTCCTCAGTGACACCTGAACTCTTTTGTGTGATCTGTGAAAAACCTTGCAACAAGCTGCACCCTTGTTCCGAGGCAAAACTGACTGTAACTAAGTTTTTGAAGCAGTCAAATGTAGGAACCACTTGGAACCCCTGTGTGTTTTCCGAATGCTCCAATGTTCACCAAGCGCTGTCTCCACCAGCGTAAAGTGCATGAGAGAATGAAAAGAATTATATACATTTGAAAGAATGCATTTAGCAGAAGTGATTATTCATTGAAATACAGTGAACGTCTTCCTTTATTTTACATGTGACGTGATCATTGCTATCAAGACCAGCATTTGTTGCCCCTGTAGTGATTGATAGATCACAAACCCTGAGGTCTACTTAAAGAGGACAAGGCAGTGCTACCCATAGCTTCAGGCCAAATTCAAAGGCTTTGATTCTAAGCGCATATAATTACAAGTTGGAACACCATCCAGGAAGCCAAGTAGCAAATGCGGATGCATTGAGCTCCCTCCCATTGACAGATACATCTGACAGTGGTACTGCCACTGGAAGAGTCCTTAATAGTTTTCAATTTTCTGGACACACTTCCAGTCATATTTGACAATATCAGACTTTGGATACAAAAGATCATGTCCTGGCAAAACTGAAACAGCTGATGGTGACGGGGAAACTACAGGGCCATCACAACTGGAAATGAAACCCTTTTGGACCCAGAGAAACCAGATTACAGGAGAGGCTGGCATATTATTATGGGGAGCCAGAGTTACTGTCCTAAGCAAAGGTTGCTGCCAGATACTGACTGACCTCAACCAGGGTCATCCAGGCATTTCCAAAATGAAGATATTGGCAAGACATTATGTCTGGTGTTCAGGATTGGATGCAGACATAGCCACATTTTTGGGGCAGTGCTTAGAATGCCAACCAGACAAAAATTGTTACAAGCAGCTCTCGCATACTTGTGGAAATGGATGGGAGAACCTTGGAATCAGTTACACATTGGCAGTACTGGTACTTTCATAGGCTCAATGTTCTTAGTCTTTGAGGATGCCCACTCAAAGTGGCTGGATGTGCACAGAGTTCATTCACTAGAAATGGAGAGGATGATAGAAAAACCAAGAGCATCTTTTGCAATACACCAACTCCTGGAAGTATTGGTCACAGATAACAGCCCATTGTTTATCAACAGGGAATTTGACATTTTCTAAAGTCAAATGACATTCAACATTTAAGAAAGGTTCCATACCAACCATCATCCAGTGGTCTGCTAGAAAGAGCAGTCCAAACTTTGAAAACAGGCTTAAAAAAGCCATCTACAGCTTCACTCTATACCAAATTGTCCCGGTTCCTGTTTAATTACAGGACCATACCTCATACAACTGCAGGGCTAGCTCC
>NC_057746.1:13790813-13820863 GCF_004010195.1 Chiloscyllium plagiosum | reverse complement strand
CCATGTCACTGTTTGCTACACTCACCACTGGCAGCCTTAATGAACATTTCACTTTTTGAGACTGCTCCATCAGTCAATGTCGTCATCGATGATCATCCAGCTCAATACAATGTTCTAATTTTTTGCCCTTATGTTTTGATTCCTTTAGATATAATAAATGTAACTAAATCTTTCTTGATAACGTTCCGTATTTTGGCCTCAACTACTCCCTGTTCTAGATAATTCTACAGACCCACCGTTCGTTGAAATAAATTTTGCCAGAACTTGTGTACTTAATCGAATTTCCCGTGTCTTTAGATGCATCCCCTTGATTTGGGACTCTCTGGTTTTTAGGAAATCCTTTCTGCATTTATATTAGTTCTCTTCAAAATTTGTACGTTTTTCTGAGATTCCCCGTTCTCCATAAACGATTCTCCAAATATCCAATGGATATCGTCCAATGCAATCTCTTTTTTACTTCATACATTTGTCTGGTCATCCAGAATAATCTGCTAAATTGCCATTGCGCTTCACCAGAGAAGCAGACGAAGACTACACACAATCTTGCCATTTCGGTCTCATATAAGTGCTGGCGCAAGTACAATGGAGCATGACATCCTGTTCGTCTGCCTGAATCATTTCACTATGAAGACCAACATATCATTTGTCTATTTCCATTAAGGTTTAGATGAATGGATGATGTTTTAAACAATACAGCATGCTTCTGGGATCTGACGGGATTGATGACTTTACTTGTGTGATCGATTAGAAAGGGAGATATACTTTTAGAATTAATTGCTTTTATTTTCATTTGAACTGGAGTGGAGGAGAGTGCTATTTCTGTCTGAAAGTGTGATGAGACTTTGAGTAATTCCTTAGCACATGTCTTTAGAGGCAGATTCATGTTTTATTTCATATTTCTACGATAGAGTAGCTCGGCTTTTCACAAACAACGGGGTCAAAGTTCATGGGAGCTCGGTGGAGTGTGAGTTCAGCGCCACGATCAGTTGTTGAATGGATTTTTATTGAATGGACAAGCAGGCTTGAGGGAATTAATAGCCGACTCCTGCTCGAACTTCGAATGCTTGTGTATACAGCTTAAACCTTTTCTTTTGGATGGAACACCAATCAGATGATGTCAGTTTGAAACTGGTGAGTACAAACCAAAAAAATGACGTTGTCCTAAATATCCTGCAAAATGTCGTCTGAGTCCAGAACTTGAAATAAATGGTAGCGCCAAGCTTTCGATCCTGTCACTACAAACATTTTTCCTTTGTCTATCCACCGATAGTCCTAAAACGATTTTCCAGAGGCTATAAATTTAAGTCAGACTCGAATTTCTTTTCAAGAGCGTCGTCAGATATCATTCAGCTTCTCACACGAACATAGTACTAGAGACGCAGAAAATCTAGACAAGTTAAATAAGCTGGAAATACAGATTAGTTCCTGCAGCAGTTTTAGAAACAGAAACTGAATTAACTTTTATCACTTCTAACTGGGGTACTGCAGCCATATTAAGAGTATTCGCCAGTATACGTCTAGTAAAATTAGTAGTTCTGGTTAGACAATGACATAACCTGCATTTTTTTAAAGTCAAATTCAAGTCGGACAGCAATGTAAGAACGCTGATAACCAAAACTCTCCCTAAAGTAATTGCTCGTTGAATCTCGTAACTATACTGTGTTCAAGCAGAATCCTCAAAACCTTCAGCACACAGCATCTCTGTCAAATTAAAAATGGCAGCTTAGGTTGACATCTGCTATACTTCTTAACTAGCCACTGATTCCATGCTTTGGAGCCACAAAGTCATGCTGCAGCTGTCCAAACCTCTGGTGCAGCCGCACTTGGAGTGTTGCATACAGTTCTGGTCACCACATTATAGGAAGGATGCAGAAGGTTTGGAAACGATGCAGAGGAGTTTTACTAGGGTGTTGCCTGGTATGAAGGGAAGGTTTTATGAGAAAAGCCTGAGGGACCTGGGGCTGTTTTCGTGAAAGGGAAGTTTGAGAGGTGTTTTCATTGAAACATTTAAGATAGTCAGAGGGTCAGATAGAGTGGACAGTGAGAGCTTTTTTCCTTGGATGGTGATGGTTAGCATGAGGGGACATAGCAAAATTGAGGGGTTATAGATATAGGACAGAGATCATTGTAGTTTCTTTACTCAGAGAGTAGTAGGGGAATGGAATACACTGCCTGCAACAATAGAGTTCTTAATGACAATGAGCAATTTACCTTATTGGTAGTTAATATAGCACAACTGGCATTTGTCTGGGAAAGAATAAAACTGTCAGAAGCATTTTAATATCCCAAAGCTAAATGATGGCGGTATCCATTAAACTACCTGAGATGATGGGAGGAGCTGGGGCTGACCATAGAGTAGTCCTTTATGCATTGTGTGTTTACTGGATGGGATGCACAGATGAGGTAGATGCGGCTCACAAGGACAACAATGTTGGATGTAATTATTGAAAGACAAAATACAATACACAATAGGTGCAGGAATAGGCCATTCTGCCCTTCGAACCAGCACCACCATGCAGTATGATCATGCCTGATCATCCTCAATCAGTATCCTGTTCCTGCCTTACCCCCATAACCCTTGATTCCACTATCCTTACGAGCTCTATCCAGCTCTATCCAAAATATAGAAAATCATTGTATTTCGGAAGTTCCAGTGTCATTGATCGTCCGAACTGACCTATTATTAAGAGGGCAGCTGGGCTCCAGGTGGAAGTTAGATTTAGGTGGTCTCTGGCCTCTGCTACATTTTTGGTACACAGGATTTAAGACTCATCTTTGATATTTCTCCCGACAACACGTATCTATACATTGTTTTGGCGATGTGCATGAGATTTTGATAATACCGAGATATTGTTTTCGTGGTATACATCTTCGCATACAGATTTTTTTTAACATAATACATTTTTTAACCAGTTGTAGCAGATATGATGAAAGATATTTGGCTCAGTGATATGCACACATATTTCATACGTGAAAACGTTGCACTACAATAGGATTTCTGTCATCTTCTAATATAGGAAATATACGAAGCAGTGCAGTAACACTTTGGCACGTTCGTAGAATCTCAGCTGCCTGTAAGCTTAAACTAAATACCTTTCATGAGTGGGTTTTAAAAATCATGCAAGTTAACAGAAACTAATGATGAGATTGCCATCTTCGTGATCCTGGGTATTTTCTGAATTATATGGCTAGAGATGCAGGAAGAATGTTCCTAACGATTGGAGAGTCCAGCACCAGGTGCCATAATTTAAAGATCCTGTGTATCCCATTTAAGACTGAGATTAGCAGAAATACCGTCAACCAGAGATTGGGAAGCCTGTGGAATTCTTCAAAACAGAAAGTGATTGAGATCAAAACATTCAATGGTGTCAAGGAATTAAATATTGTTCTTAGGGTTAAAGGGTTCGAGCGTTGTGGGAGAAGGTGAGAATAGAGTACTGAGTTGTTTCATCAGCCATGATCATATGGAATGGTGGAGTGCAAATGGTTGGGGGAGGAGTAGGCGGGGAGGGGGCAGAATAGGCAACTACTGTTAATATTTTATGTATGTCCCTTATTACGTCACACGCTATGAGGCATGGGAACAGTGTCTTTTTTCCATGAGAGTCACAATAAGACCTTAAATAATACAAGGTTAAAAAGGAGAAAAGACCAAAAACTAGAACAGTCAGCATTGAGACATCAATTCATCTCCAGTGGAAAGACAGAAATGCTTTGGACGCTGTAAATCTAAAATAAAATAGATAGTTCTGAAATGCACACGAGCTTGGGTCGCATATTTAGAGAGACAGAAACAGCTTTTGTTTCAGTTCAAGAACATTTCATATGAATTTATTGTATGCGAATTCTAAAGTGAATCATCGGCGACAATGCATGGTTTTAAGAATTGCATTGTGTGCTTTGTTTAGAAGAGAAGTTTTGAGCCATTTGTGATTTTCCGTCTCTTCTAAACTAATATTGGCCTTTTTTAAAAGTTGGAGCAATAGAAGTAGTATGAATGAGTGGAACCAAGTTCCCACTGAATCAAGATTTTAGTGTAGCTTTCAGTAGTTGCTGTAGTTTTGAAGTTCATTGTGGAGCTGCCATAACACTCTCTTTCCTCATGGACTGGAGAAACTGGAGAAATATATTGGAACATTTGCTGATTCGTAGTTAAGTATTGCGTTATTGTTTTAGATTTTCAAATAGACTTAAAGTTATGCCAATTCTTATTTCTTTCGTTTGCATTTTAACTGTTCAGTAATAATAAAATCTTTTTTGTTTAATGCTGAGTCATGTACCCAATCTAATTAAATCTGGAACATAACACCTTACATTTGTTGCTAAATAAGATCAACGTTCCTGATGAGTCTATCTACTTGTCATTTTTGAATAGGTTCGGTATGGTCAATCATAAACTGGGGGCTCTTGTCAGGAACAAAATCTCTCATTCCAGGTTGAGTTTAGGATTCTTGAACTCAAAGACAGTGAGTGGTGTTGGTGATTTTATTTCCAGTGTTGAATTCGGTTCGTCTTTCCAGTGTGCATCGTGCAATTGTGTCTCCTTCAGTTGCTAACAGTCACTTTTTAGGGTGAAAGATAATTGACAGCAAGTAAGCAAGGTTAAGCATTCGGAATTGGCAAACAAGTTGAAGTTGGAATTGCCTGTGTTTGTGAGGGAAGCGGAGATAATTGCAGCTATAGCTCTGAATTTATAATTTCCAGGAATGCAATCAGAATGATTGGAAATTGGAAGAGAATGAATTGCGAATAAAACAGCTTGAATTACAGGTAATGACAAGGCGGGAAAAAAAAACGAAATTTTTGCCCTGGAAGAATAAAACGAAGGAAAGAAAATGAACAGTTTTAATTAGGATTAACTACAGATGAAAAACAAAAAAAGGAAAACGTAGTCCTGGCAGAACCAAAAGGAAAGGAAAGGATTGTCCTAGCAGAAGAAAGCGAGACAGCCAGAGAAGAGAGGGAATAAATTAAACATTTTTGAACTTCAGATGTTGGCAATGAAAGAAGAAAGTCGACTTAAAATGGCAGAGGCAAAGATAGAAAATGGGTGCAGTGATGGGGACAGTGATGAAGAACAAAGACATCACAACCAAAAACCTGATTGTCTCTTTAAATATGTCCAAGCTTTACCAAAGTTTGAAGACAAGACGTGAAAGTTCTTTTTTTCATGACAGAGTGGCCAAAGTAATTAAATGACCAATAACCATATTGTTAATTCAAACAAAATTTGCAGGTAAAGCTAGTGAGGTGCTCTGCATCACTATCAGAGGAGTTTCCTAGAGAGTATGAAGGTCCTGTAAAGCCATCTTAAGTGCATATAAGCTAGTGCCAGAAGCTGACAGTAAATGTTTTAAGAATCTAAGGAGGGAACCTTGTCAAATGTACGCACCATTTCAAAGAATTAAACAAAGTAACTTCAATAGATGATTTGGGGGGGGGGGGATTAGACACCTGATGGTCTGAGAGTGGCCGTTGTTTTGGAGGAGTTTGAAAGTTCCGTTTCTAAAAAATGCAAAACTCATATGAGAGGGTAGAGAGTTACAACTACAAAATAAGCAGCAGACGTTACACATGATTATAAGCTATTTTGTAAATTAAATGTTTTGTTCCCATATCAATTTCAATTTGTGGGGGACAGATATTCGAGCAAGGAGAAATCTTCAGATAGTAAAGGAAAAGTAGATCTCATTAATGATAGTAAAGACAGTTTATCACAGGTTAGAAATGAAACCCTAAAGGGGAAAAGAGAAGTAAAAAGCCTCAGGTGTTCCCACTGTAATTAAGCAGGACACATGAAGTCGCAGAGTGGATGATTTAAGAAAAATATTGGGAAGGCAGATTGGTAAACTGGAAAGAGGCAGTCGGGTTCCTTAAAGTGGTAAAGATTTCAGTGAAAGCTAAAGAGCTGCAAACAAACGAACAGCATTGTCTTGGGTTGACTCATAAGAATGTACCAGATCTCGTTAAATAATTTAGCTGTGTGGGTAGGTTTTGCTCAAGTGTACCAGGATAAGTGGGTTAAAAAAGAAATAACATTTTCAGAGGTAAATACCCAAGTCAATCTTTGCTGGTGAGAGAAGAGGATGTAGGTACTTTAGAAGAAGTATTTCCAGCGAAGATAGTAATATGTGGAATTCATGGTGAGAAGAGAAGTATTCAATTCCATAAGGTGAGACTGGATAGTCCGATTAAAAGTGATAAAGTGAGGATTTTGAATAATAGTGGAACATTTTATCCTTGGGAATATTATAACTCGATCAGAGCTGGAAGTCATGTCTACTGTGATTGAAAATCCAGTGGAAAATGAGGCACTGAGATGTTGCAGGCAGTATATCCTGGGATTCCTTTTGACTGTGTGGTCAGAAGGTCACAAAGGTATAGATTGAAACTGGAGCAGAAATCAAAGAATAATGATAAGCAATTTGAAATTCAATTATCGGAAACTTTATTTGATAAAATAGTTGAGAAACAAAAAAAAAAGAAGAGGTGGAAGATGAAGTGGATATTGTCAGTAGAGAGAGGTCTGTACACTTAGAACAAAAAGAAGATAAAGTAAAGTAGTTGTCTCAAAACCATGTTCAGAATAGGAATTTGAGAGCATCACAGAATGCTACTACCTTAAAATGAAGGATGTGTAACAAGTTGTATTGCCAGTGAGTTATAGAAAAGAGGTAGTGTAGGTAGTACATCAGTAGGAGGTCATTTTGGATTAAGGAAAAGTCAAGCCACACTGGAGAAAGAATATATCGGCATGGACAGCACAGAGATGTATTTGAATTTTGCTGGATATGTCATACTTGATAAGTAATATCAGCACCTCAGGCATTGATAAACCAGCACCATTACTACTTATTCTGGTATTTGAGCAAACTTTTGCAAGAGTCTTAATTTATTTTGTAGTATACCTCCCTAAAACAACAAATGGGATTCAATAATTGTTGACTAAAAATGATGTGTCCACGAGGTTTCTGGAAGGAATTCCATTACACAATGTTGCAACTAAAAGTATTGTAGAAGATTTTTTTTCTCATTTATTATATATCACTTTCCAATGGAAATATAATCAGATCAGGGACTAAATTTTGCATCAAAATTATTCAAGGAAGTTATGAAAAGTTTAGGATTAAAACAATTTACACAAATTATCTACCATCCAGAATTGCAAGGATCATTGGAACGGTGGCATTCAAATTTATTGGCCATGTTGAGGACTTATATTCAAGACTACCCCGAGGATTGGCATAGAGGAATTCTATTTGATCTTTTTAAAATTAAGGATGCACCTGATGAAGCAACTAAATTCAGTCCATTTGAATTCGTTTTGAAACATATAGTGAGAGGGTCACTAAAATCATTTAAGGAAAATTTGGAAAGCAAAGTTCAGAAACCACTTACTTGGCCAAGTGCTAACTTTGAGGGAAGCATTAAATATAGTGGCTGATTTCGCTAGACAGCATTTGAAAGGAGCACAGCATGTGGTGAAACAGGGACCAGTCAAGAAATCAAAACTTCATGAGAGTTTACCAATCGTAGATGAATCTTTAAAAGCAAGTGTTAGTGGGCCTTATCAAATGGAAAGGAAATTGAGTGAAGTGAATCATTTGATAAGAATACTAAATAGAAGGAGAAATCTCTGAGTGTGTCGTATGAATCTGTTGAAATATTATTTTCATAAGGAAGGAAAGCAAATGAATAAGGTGAAACGTTACAACTCGTAGTGACGAGCCAATTTCAGGTAATTTGAATTTAACATTCCTCAAATTAAATAGAATAATGAGAAAGTTCTCAAAAACTGAGATACATTTCATAGAATCCGTATAGCGGGCTATTCAGTCAAACAAGTCTACACCAACACTCTGAAAGTCATATGGGGCAATAAGCTAGGAAGTACTAACATGATTATGGGTGATGTATATACAAGAAATGATGTTCCAATTAACAAACATCCCTATAGATATAACTCTCTAAAATTGGCTTAGGTTCAAACAGAGATTAAGACCCTGTTGAATTAGATAGAATCAAAGTGAGCTGCAGAGAATAGAGCTTGCCCATAGTGATAGAACCAAAACTAAATGGTACCCAACATTTTTGTATGGATTTCCATGACAGCAATGCACTTATGAAATCTGCTTCATACCTTATTTCGTAGCTGGAAGACCGTATCGTGCAGGTATGACAAGTAACTTTTACTTCAAAGATCAACTTACTCAGTGGTATCTTTATCTGAGAGTGTCTAGGGAACTTCAGCTTTCATGGCACCAAATGGACCTTATCAGTTCAAAGTTTTGCCATTTGGTATGAAAAATGTGCCAGCTGCAGTTCAAAGACTAACTAATAAAGTTACTTCAGGATTACAGGATTGTGTGGTGCGCAGAGACGGTCTAGTAATTTTTATTCAGACAAGGGAGGACATTTGCATCATCTATTGGAATTGTTTGATCAACTGCAGAATATGCTAAACCTGGCTGAAAGTGAGCTCAGAAAAGTGCAATTCACATTCCTAGGCCATAGTATTGGACGTTGGCAGATGGCCTCACTGGATGTGAAAACAATAGTTATTGGAGAGTTTCCCATGCCATCCACGAAGAGGGAAGAGTTATAATTCTTTGGACTGAGTGGACTACGTCAAAAAATTGTACCAAATTTTAGTCACGAGGTGGCTCCACTGAGTTAAGAACAGAACATTTTAGTGAATAAAGGGATTTTAGAAGGCTTTTACAGCTGGAAAGCTGTGTTAACCGTCACTCCAGGGTTAACCAGTCCTAATTATGCAAAGGCATTCAAAGTGGCAATGAATGATGTGGGTATTGCTCTTTTACTCTTATAATAAGATGATGAGAAAGAAGGATCAGTTGACTGAAACATTAACTCTGATTTCTCTCCACAGACCAGGTTGCCAGACCTGCTGAGCTTTTTAAGGAACTTGTTTTTGAGTATATTTTATTGAATTTGCCTTTGCTGAGGGAGTGTTTGTGGGGTAATACTACATCAGACCAGTCATTGTTTAGTTGTTACATCAACTATTATTTTGTTACGTTTTCCAGTGGAGTTAAAGTTACAGTAAATCGTCTTTCATTTAACTGACGGGTAAGAATAAAGTGTATTTCCCTTAAAGCCGATCGGTGCAACTAATTTAATTACATTTGGAACACAGCACACTACATTTGCCTTTAAGTAAGGCAAAGTTTAGTGTCAAGGCTGTCACATTGATATACTTGAAGGGGTTTGGTCGAGATCATAAAACACAAAACACATAATCATCTTCCTGCCATTTCAGAAATTCAAAGGAAGCATTCCTAATGAGATATTCCTGGTGTATTCCTCAGTTATATAGACATAGTGTCATAGAGTTATACATCATGGAAGCAGACTTTTCAGTCTGACCAATCCATGCTGAAGGATATCCTAAATTAATCTAGTCACGTTGACCAGCATTTGGCCCATATCTTTCCAAACTTTTCCTATGCATATACCCACCAAGTTGCCCTTTAAATGTTTTAATTGTACCAGTCTCCAGCACAATGTCTGGCAGCTCATTGCAAACATGCACCTCCCTCTGCATGAACAAGTTTCAATCTTTTCCCTAACATCTTAGCCTTCTGCTCTCTGGATTTGGACTCCAACCATGGATCATAGACCTTGGCTGTTCACCTATCCATGCACCCCACGATTTTGTAAACCTCTTCAGCGTCACACTTCAACCTCCAAAGCTCCAATGAAAATAGCCCCAGCCTATTCATCCTCTTTTCATCGTTCAAACTCTTCAAACCTGGCAGCATCCTTGTAAATCTTTTCTGAACCCTTTCAAGTTTTGTAACATCATTCCTATAACAGGGAGACCAGAATTGCGTACAGTATTCTGATGGTGACCCAGCCAATGTGTTGTACAACAGCAGCATAATTTTCCAACTCCCAAACCCAATGCACTGACCAATAAAGTCAAGCATACCAAACGCCTTCTTCAATATCCTGTCCATCTGGAACTACATTTTCAAGGAACTATGAATCTGCACTCCAATTTAATTACATTTGTAACATAGTACACTACACTTGCCTTTAAGTAAGGCAAAGTTTAGAATCAAGGCTGTCACACTGATATACTTGAAGGGGTTTGGAACTCCATTTTCAAGATGTCTGTTCAGGAACCTCCCCCACCAAGGACTTTAAGATTAACTGCATAAGTCCTGCCCTGATCTGCCTTTCCAAAATGCAGCACCTCATACTTATCTAAATTAAACTCCAGCTGCCACTCCTCAATCCATTGGTCCATCTGATCAAGGCCCCATTATACCATGAGGTAATTGTCTTTAGTAGCCACTACACCAAGCAATTTTGTTGTGATCTGAAAATTTACTGACCATATCTCATATGTTCACACCCAAATCATTTATATAAATTATGAAAAGCAATGGGCTCAGCACCAATCCTTGTGGTACACCATTGGTCACAGGCTTCCAGCCTGAAAACCAACCCTCTACTGAACTTTGAGCCAGTTCAATATCCAAAATAGCTAGCTCTTCCTGTATTCCACGGAGGAGCAGAAACACTCCTCAGGCCAAGAATTGTTCCTTTTTTGAGGTACTTTCAGTGCTGGAGCTGATTTCATCGAATTATAGATCTTGTAATTATTGTTCTATAAGCTGTTGCATTGTTTTGGAACTTTTGGGAGAAAACAAATTCACCCAGTAGTCCAACCAATTTCCACAGAGTTTTCTGTGCAAGCACAGGAGACTTAAGAAACTATAACTTTACCTCTTCTCTCATCACCATGCAAGCCCAGAAACTATTCTTTCAAACTAAAGCAGGTATTTAGTTGTATGTCTTTCAAGTTAGTTCAGTACATTCAGTGTCTCAACATGTGCTCTTCTGCATTGGGAACATCAAATGCAGAGATTAAATGACACCTATGCACAACACTTCATTCAGTAAACAAACAAACAAACAAAATTGCAATCACATGTAATTTGGATTCTCAACTTGCTCTCACATTGACAATACTGTCCTCCGGTCTCCACAATGTTCGACTGAATGTTTATGTAAACTTGAAAAGTAGTATTTCGTATTTTGATTCAGCACATTTCAGATTTCATGGGTCAATACTGAGTCAACATTTCTATCTAAAACGTCAGCACCAATTTTGAATCGTTTTTATGCTTTGCTTGGGTTTGTGCATTTTTGTTTTGTGTTCAGTTAACAGCATACCAGCCCTTGGTATATGTTTCATTTCTTATCTTTTGGTCCTAGAAGATGAACTTTCTTTTCCTGCCATTTACACGCTTCACAGACCTTCTTTTGTCCCACCCAATATTTGCTCAAAACCTACTGTACGGCTATAGTTTTCTCCATTCTCAACATTTTTTTCAGACTGCAACTATTTTTTTCCTCCATCTACAAATTTTGCTTAACATATTGAGCATTTTCACAATTTCATGTTTTTTTCTTTACTATTAATTAGATACATCTGATCTTGGAAAATAAAGAATATAATGTAAATCCATTTCAGGAAAGTTGATTTATTTGACAGATTTCCAGTACATTGAACGTCAGTCCAATTATACTAAATTCTAGCAGCAGAAACAAACATATAATGCAGGTAAGAGGACAACCAAAATATCGTGTCACATGTGAAGTCGCTGGTGTCTCAGTAGATGTTGTGACTGAGCAAATCCCTTTCCACACATGGAACAGGTGAAAGGTTTCTCCCCAGTGTGAACTCGCTGGTGGATCAGTAGGTTCGATGAACGAGTGAATCCTTTCCCACACACAGAGCAGGTAAACGGCCTCTCCCCAGTGTGAACTAGCTGGTGCTTAAGTAGAGTTGATGAGTGACTGAATCCTTTCCCACATACAGAGCAGCTGAATGGTCTTTCTCCTGTGTGAACTCGCTGATGTCTCATTAGGGAACATGACTGAGTAAATCCCTTTTGACACACTGAGCAAATGAACGGTCTCTCCCCAGAGTGAGTACGTTGGTGTGTCAGAACTTCACTTGTGCTTTTAAAGCTCTTCTCACATTCACAACATTTAAAAGGTCGTTTATCTGTGTGAACTCTCTGGTGTGCCAGCAGGGTGGATAACTGAGTGAATCCCTTCTCACACATGGAGCAGGTGAATGGTCTCTCTCCAGTGTGTACTCGCACATGCACATGAAGCTTGGATAACTCTGTGAAACCCTTCCCACACAGGGAGCAAGTGAATGGCCTCTCCCCAGTGTGACTGCGCCGATGGGTTTCTAACTTTGAAGGGTAATTGAATCCCTTTCCACAGTCCCCACATTTCCATGGTTTCTCCATAATGTATGTGTCCTTATGTTTCTCAAGGTCGAGTAATTAATAGAAGCCTATCCACATAAACACACATGCAGTTTCTCCCCACTATGAATGGTGCAGTGTTTTCCTGGTATCAAAATGATTAAGTCTCTTTTCACGGTCAATTTACTGGAATACCCTGATTTTGGCATTTATGTCTCAGTACATTTCAAGTCATACGAATGTTTAAAATACATCCCCATATGGCAAATATCTCTCTTCACAACCTCAACGCCCAATGATATTCAGGCCGTGATAGATCAAATGGCTCCACTAGATCCTGTGTGATGTTTCCTTTGAGTATCCCATCAGGAAATCTCAACATTTTAGTTTCCTGTAAAAGTAGTTTACAAAACTATCACTACAGGAATTGGACAAAAATCTGAATAGAAAATTTGACGTTATGCAAAGCATTGTTTCCTCTCCTTTTCCCAAAACTGTAAATTCCCCTTTCACTTAAACATTCCTCCTAACTGAGTGGAAATTCAAACCCACCATATCCTTGTAAAGAATGTTTTTACTTTTTTCCTCCCCTTAATGTGTTAGTTTGAGTTACCATAAGTTTTGCAGTCCCCACATCCACACATACTCACCTGCATGAACACCTGAGTGTTGGAAGGTTGTTCTTAGCTGATACCTGCGAACAGACAAATTTAAAACAGCAAGGCAGGAAAATGCAATCACTAAAAAAACCCAATTGAAGTTGATAAGGAAGCGATCAAGGATTTTCTTTTTACCAGCTCACTTGACTGACTGACTCAGTTTCTGCATCTTGAGCACTGCTTCTCTCTGCGCCTTCAGCTTCCGGACTCTATTGCTGAAGGTTTACAGGATAACCCATCATCAATCGCCAATATTCTATCACCAGATGAGATAAGACCCCAACAATTGAGTTGGGAAATGCAACGAGATTAGCACAATTCAATGGATATATAATGCTTCAAATCGATGATTTCATGATCTGATTGAATGACGTAACAGAGTCGTTGGACTAAATGGCTTGCTTCAGCTTCTATGTCTAATGGTAAGTCAAACTCTCCATTAATATGACTCATTATTTTTAACATGTTTTTATGTCGCTCACGATACTGCTGTGGAGCAGGACCGAAAACAAAAAGTCACGACTTCAAATATTTCTAATTTCCTGTCAGACGGAGTGTATTAATAATCACTCCACGCTACAAAGTGCAAATGGCGACTGGCACTACCCAGAAAGCCACATGCGACAAAATACGGTCTACACCCACCAACAATGCAACAACGCGCAGGCGCGAGGATGACCCCGCCCCTAAAGCGGCGTTGCCTGCGTGGAGCATGCGCGGAACGGAGCCAGGAAGCTGAGCGGACGTGAGCTCAGCTTGGGCGAGACTGAGTTCGGCTCTGTGATCCCGGATCGGATCCTCTGGGTCCGGAGGAGTGCAACGGACAGACGAAAAAATGGTCCACCGTAGGTGGGGAGCGCCGTGAAACAGCCGGCGTCACGCCACAGCTCGCCCCCTCCCTACCCGCTCGGGCTGGCCGTCTGCTCCGGCTTCCTCCGAGTCCCAATCGCGCGACAAAAGGACGCCCAGAGTGCTCCGCGTCTGGCCCTTTCGAACATGCGCAGTCAACGGGCAGAAGAATGACCGCCTTTTGGATACGGCGATTTCAGGGACGCGGAGCATGGTGGGAAGTGCTGCTGCTACAGCCTCAGCTTCTAGGTGGTAAGTATTCAGCTACAGGCCTCAAGCCCTGGAAATAGAAGTGGGCCGTGAGGGACAGGTGTAGATCATTCAGCTCCTCGAGCCTAGTTCCGCCATTCAATAAGATCATGGGTGATCTGTGGTCTGGCTTCATGTTGCCCAGAACCCTCGATACCTTTGGTTCACAACAACAAATCATATATCTCGGCTTTACAACTATTAAGTGACCCAGCATTCACTGCTATTTGTGAAAGGAAGTTCCAAACCTTTGCCATATTTTGTATGTGAAATTAGATTAGATTACTTACAGTGTGGAAACAGGTCCTTAGGCCCAACAGGTCCACACTGACCCGCCTGCTTTCTAACATCTCCTGAATGGTCTGGCCTTAACTTTTAGACTGTGCCCTGGTTCTGCGCTTCTTTTTCCTGTTAATATCTTGAGGGCTTTGATTCAATCACCCATCATCCTTTGTAATTCTAGGGACAACAAGCCTAATTTGTATAAATTCTCATAACTTCTGCAGTCCAGGTAGCATTCTTGTAAACCTACTATTTATGTCTTTCAAAGCCAGTTTGCCCTTTCTAAGGTGTGATGGCACGGTAGCTCAGTGTTTAGCACTCCTGCCTCACAGCACCAGGGACCTGGCTTTAGTTCCTGCCTCAGGCAACTGCCTACATGGAGTTTGCACATTCTTCCAGTGTCTGCTCCCTGGAGTCCTCTGGGTAGTCCAGTTTCCTCCCACAATCCAAAGATGTGTAAATGAGGTGAATTGGCCATGCCACAGTATTGGATGCATTAGTCAGGGGTAAGTATAGGGTGGGGATATGTTTCTGGGTGGGTTACTCTTTGGAGGGCCGGTGTGGACTTGTTGGGCCAAAGAGCCTGTTTCCATACTGTCGGGAATCTAATCTAATCTGCTCACAGTACTCTAACCAGGTTTTGTGCAGCTGCAACATAGCTTCCTCTTGATACAAAGGCCAGCGTTCTTGGCTGTTTTCTGCACCTGCTCGTGGCACTTTAAAGAACTATGTATTTCAGCCTACTGAGTGTACTTTAGCATTCAGTGAAATCATGGCTGATCTAATAATTCTTAACTCAAACTCCCCTGCCTTATCCCCATAACTCTATAGAGTCATACAGTACAGAACCAGAATCTTCAGTCCAACCAGTCAATGCAGACCATAATCCTAAACTAAATTAGTCCTACCTCATGTGCTCAGATCACATCCCTCCAAACATTTCTTATTCATGTACTCAATAAATGTATTTTTAATTATGCAACCGTACATCATCCACCAGTCCCTCTGCAAGTTCATTCTGCATACAGACCACACTGTGCAAAAAAAATGCTGCTCATGTCTTTTTAGATCATTCTACTTCCATCTGAAAAGTATGCCCCCAGCTTGAAATCTTCCACTCTGCATTCTGCACCTACCATTCAACTTACCTGTAACCTTCATGATTGTATAAACCTCTAAGGTCGTCCCTCAATTCCAGTGCCTCAGTAGAAATTCCAGCCTCTGCTTATAACGCAAACCTTCCATTCCTGGCCACATCCTGGTATGTCTTTTCTGAACTCTCTCTAGCTTAATGTCCTTCCTGTATCAGGGCAACCAGAACTGGACACAATATGGCAGAAGAGGCCTCAGCACATCCTGTACAGCCTGAAAATGACATCCTACCTCCTATACTCGAAGGGCTGCGGACTGAAGGCAAGCATGTTAAATGCAATCTTAAGCACCCCATCCATATGTGAAGCAAACATCAAAGAAGTATATACCTGAACCCCTAGTTCTCAGTGTTCGACAACCCTACCTTAGGCCCATGTTTGTTTAACGAAAATACAATACTTCACATTTATCCAAATTAAAATCCATCTGCTACTGTTCAGCACTTTGATCCAATTGATCAAGATCTCTTTGTTGGCTTAGATAACATTATTTATTGTCCACTATCCCAAAAATGTTGGTGTCATCTGCAAACTTACCATACATGCCTTCTATATTCTGATCTAAATCATTGGTATAAGTGATAAACAAAAATGGATCCAGCACCAAACCCTGTGGATCAAAATTTTTCACAGGCCTCCAGTCTGAAAAGCAAACCTTCACCATCATTCTGTCTCCTACCATTTGGCCAATTTTATAGCCAACTGCCAAGCTCATCCAGAATCCCATGTGATCTAACTTTACTTATTAGTCAACCATGTGAACCCTTGTCACAGGTTTCACTAAAGTCCAAGCAAACAACATCTACCACTCTGCCCTCATCAATCATCTTGGTTACTTCCTCAAAATATTAAAGTTTAAGAGACCCTACAAGAGACTTGCACAAAACCATACTCACTATCCCTAATCATTCTTTGCCTTTCCAAGTGCATAAAAATCCTACCTTTCAGAATCACTGGCAACATCTTACCCACCATTGAAGTCAGACTCGCAGGTCTAAATTAGTATAAACAAAGGCACAACATTAGGCACTCTCCAGTTATCTTCCCAGTAGTTACATATAGTACAAATATTTCTGTAAGGGGCAACGTAAAGACCCCCCCCCCACCCCCCTCCAACTTCCCAAGGATGGTCTGGATCAACCTGTATGGTTGATGTATCCAGATTAATATTTTCTAAGACCTCCACTTAGTCTTGTGTAATGTAAACTGTTTTCAAAATATCACTATTCCCAGAGTTCTGTAGCCTCCATTTCTTTCTCCATCGTACAAACTGATGCAAAATAGTCATTTAATATCACTCCCGACTCCTAAGGTTCAACACAAAGGGAACTTTGTTGACCTTCAAGGGGTCTCTGTCTCTCTCTCTATCTCATTGCTTTCTTGCTGTTCACGTATTTATAGAATGCCTTTGGATTATCCTTAACCTTCTCAGGAGATTCATCCAGTTATTTACATATAAAATATGATTATTTTTATCATTAATTAGATCAATATTTTTATTCATCCACTTATTAGACACACCTTTACCTGTGAACAGTCTACTCAAATCAATGTTTGAAAGTTTTTGTCCCATACCATTAAAGTTTGCCTTACTCCAATTAAAAATTATAATTTAAATGGAAGACTTACCCTTTTCTGTAACTATTTGAAAACAAATGGAATTGCAATCACAAGACCCAAACTGGTCCCCTACTATCAGAAGGAAGCCTATGTCAGGTATAGACAGCAGGGATTCACCATCTCATCAGGCATTGATTTATATCTTTGTTGTTGTCTTATTCTTTCCCTCGTTCAAGGTTGACACTGGGAGTAAAGCAAAGACTACTACTTTTGAGATTCTTCTTTTTAATTTTTCACCTAACTTCATATATTCACAGTAAAGCCTTGATCCTTTTCCTGACTATGTTATTCCTTGTAATGTGTACAATGACTTCCATTTTCTCACTCTTGCCTTTAACAACATGCTTCAAACATTTTGAGACTTCCTTTATCCTGGCACCAGGAAAGCAACATACTATCCAAGATGCATGCTCACTGCTGCAGAATCTCCAGGCTGTGCTGTTGACCGAAGAGTCCCCAGTATCAATTCATCTTTTAAATTTTAGCATAAATTTCATTCTTCGTGCCCAAGGTATGACTGTCTCTTCCTTTTTTCTCTCTGAGAGACAACGCTTTCCAACAATACTCAAAACTGAATATCTATTTGAGAGAGGAATAGTCACAGGAGATTCTGAATTACCTTCTTACCTTTCCTGACAGTTATCCATCAATTTTACTGATTCGCTGTTTAATCATTTCTCTAAATCTACTAGCCATCTAACTCTGTGTCTCTTCTATGCCCTTAATGTTGTTAAGCCTAAAAATAGAGCAACTTACAATATTACCTTATTTATAAAATAAACTACCTTTCCTTACCCAAAGAGTGAATATTAAGTATGCCAAAAATAACAGTTCCTTAAACAAGTATAAATCTTAAATAAAATCAATTACATAACTGCGCAATCGAATTTGAAAAAAAAGACTTCCTCAACTAGTTCGGCAGGCAGTTTTCAATCTTATGATTAAAAATTACTCACTCAGCCGATCTCAAGTAGGCCTCTCCAAAAGCTCCATAAATACAACTCTATTTTTAAAAAAAATCTTCCTTCTACACATGTAATTTTCAAAGCAAAAAGAAACAAGCTGTCCACATGTAAGCATCTCCAAAAGATCTGTTAACAGAACTCAGTTGCAAAATTTTTTTTTGTCTTTCATGCATTTTGACTGTAAAAGAACCAAAAATGAATCAAAATAAAAGTCTTATTTGGGCGGCACAGTGGCTCTGTGGCTAGCACTGCTGCCTCACAGCACAAGAGTCCCAGGTTCGATTCCAGCTTTGGGTGACTGTCTGCCCATGTCTGCGTGGGTTTCCTCTGGGTGCTGTGGTTTCCTCCCACAGTCCAAAGATGTGCAGGTCAAGTGAATTGGCCATGTTAAATTGCCCATAGTGTTAGGTGCATTAGCCAGAGGTGAATGAGACTGGGTGGGTTACTCTTCGGAGGGTCGGTGTGGACTTGTTGGGCTGAAGGGCCTGTTTCCACACTGTAGGGATTCTAATCTAATCTAAACTGAAATTGTAATAACTGTAAGAAGTCTATAGTTAATGTCCTGTGTGGGAGATTTGCTAGAGCACTTCAGGAAGGTTTAACCCAGTTTGGCAGGGGTGTGGGAATCAGAGCTACAGACCAGAGGAGAGGGTAGTTGTTGAACAGGCAGAAATAGAATGTAGAGTGTCTGTCAAGAAGGATACACAGTTAATATGGCATAGGGATGGGTTAAAGTGTGTCTGTTTCAATACAAAGAGTATCAGGAATAAGAGTGATGAACTTAGAGCATGGATCCGTACTTAGAACAACAATATTGTGGCCATAAGAGAGACATGCATTTCACTGGGGCACGATTGGTTGCTGGATGTTCCAGAGTTTAGACCTTTTAAAAAGAACAGGGAGGGAGGGTAAAAGAGGAAGAAGGAGTTGCATTGTTAATTAGAGAGTGCATCACAGCTGCAGAAAAGGAGGTTGTTGAGGAAGGTTTGTCTACTAAATCAGTATCCGTGGAAGGAAATCAGTAAGAGGAAAGGAGCAGTCACTTTATTGGGTATTTCTGCAGATTTCCCAATAGAAGCAGAGAGATGGAAGAACAAATCGGACAGCAGATCTCAAAGGTGCAAATCTGATAGCATTGTTGTTATGGGTGATATCAATTTCCCTAATTTCATTGGAACCTCCCTAATACAGATGGTCAATTTTGTAAGGTTTGTCCAGGAAGAATTCTTGACTCAATATGTAGATAAGCCAACTGGGGGAAGGCCATATTGGATTTGGTAGTAGGCAACGAGCCAGGCCAGGTGTCAGATTTCGGTGGGAGAGCATTTCAGTGACAATGACCACAACTGCCTCACCTTTACCATAGCCGTGGAGAGGGATAGGATAGTATGAGAAGGTATTTAATTGGGGGAGGGAAAATTATACTGCTATTAGACAGGAGCTATGGAGTAGAAATTGGGAACAATTGTTCTATGGGAAATGCACAACAGAAATGTGGAGGAGGTTTGATAACTTTGTCCCAGTAAGACAGGCAAGGAATAGTAAGGTGAGTGTTCCTTGGATGACAAGAGCAGAGGAGCTTTAGAGCAAGAGGAAGTAGGAAGCTTACTTAAGGTTGAGAAAGCAAAAACCTGCCACAGCTTTAGGCAATTACTGGGTAACAAGGAAAGAACTCTCAAATGGACCGAAGAGAGGTTGGAGGGCGCATGAAAAAGCAGTGGCAGGAAGGACTGGGGAAACTCCAAAGGCATTCCACACTTACCTGAGAAGTAAGAGAATGATCAGAGAGAGTAGGGCGAATCAGGGATAGTGGAGTGAACTTGGGCCCGGAGTCTAAAGAGGTTGGGGAGGACCTAAATGAGTTTTTTGCTTCATTAGAGAGAGGGATCTTGTTGATAGTGAGAACACTGTGGACCGGGTTAATAGACTTGATGTTGAGAAAGAGGTTGTGCTGGAAATTCTGGGAAACATCAAGATAACTAAGTTCCCAGGGCCAGACCAGATATATCCAAGGTTACTGCAAGAAGCAAGGAATGAGATTGCTGCATGTCTGGCGATGATCTTTGCATCCTCAGTCTCCACGGAGTAGTAGCAGATGATTGGAGTGAGGTGAATGTTGTTACTTTGTTCAAGAAAGGGAATAGGGAAATCCCTGGGAATTACGTACCTGTCAGCCTTGTGTGTGACAAGTAAGGTACTGGAAAGGATTCTGAGAGATGGGATTTTTGATTATTTGGTAAAACATAGTTTGATTAATGATAGTCAGCATGGCTTTGTGAGGGGCAGGTCACGCCTCACAAGCTTTATTGAGTTCTTTGAGGATGTGACAATAGAAGTTGATGAAGGTCAAGCAGTGGATGTGGAGTATGTGTATTTCAGTAAGGCATTTGATAGGGTTCCCCGCGGTAGGCTCATTCAGAAAGTTAGGAGGTATGGGATACAGGGAAATTTGGCTGTCTGGATACAGATTTGGCTCACTGAAAGAAAGTGGGAGTGGATCTGTTCTTGGGTCTCTGCTCTTTGTAGTTTTTATAAATGACTTGGATGGAGAAGTGGAAGGGTGGGTTAGTATGTTTGCCGATGACACAGAGGTCAGTGGTGTTGCAAATAGTGTCGAGCTGTTACAGGCTGCAACAAGACATTGACAGGATGCAGAGCTGAGCTGTGTCAGATGGAGTTCAACCTGCATAAATTTGAAACCTGAATACAGGATTAAAGACAGGATTCTTGGCAGTGTGGAGGAACAGCAGGTTCTTGGGGTCCACGTACGTTCTTCCCTCAAAGTTGTCACCTAAGTTGATTGGGTTGTAAAGAAGATGTTTGGTGTTTGGCTTTCATTAACATGAGGATTGAATTTAAGAGTTGCAAGGTTTTGCTGCAGCTCTATAAAACCCTGTTTAGATCACACTTGGAATATTGTGTCCAGTTCTGGTTGCCCCATTATAGGAAAGATGGAGATGCTTTAGAGAGGGTGCAGAGGAAATTTACCAGAATGCTCACTGGATTGGAGGGCTTGTCCTATGAAGAGAGGTTGAGTGAGCTAGGGCTGTTCACTCAGGAGAGAAGAAGGAAAAGACATGACTTGATAGAGATGTACAATGTAATGAGACGCATAGACAAAGTAGACAGCCAGAGGGATTTCCCCAGGGCAGAAATGGCTGTCACGAGGTGATTGGAGGATGGTATAGGGGAGGTGTCAGAGTTAGGTTCTTTCTGCAGAGAGTGGTGGGTGCATGGAATGCACCGCCAGCAGTAGTAATAGAGTTAGAGACATTAGGGACTTTTAAGCAACTGCTGGACAAACACTTGGACGTCAGTAAATTGAGGGGTGTGTAGGTTAGGTTGATCTTTGATTGAGATAAATGCTTGGCACAATATCGTGAGCTGAAGGGCCTTACTGTGCTGTACTGTTCTATGTTCCATGTTCTATATAAGATATGCCTAGCCTTTCCAAAAATTCTGTTAACACAACTTTGTTTGAAAAAGAACACAAGCTGTTTCGTTTTATCTTTTTGACAATAAAAGCATCAAAACTGAATCAAAATAAATACCTCACATTTCTGAAATGTAATAACCTTCAGAAATCTAGGAGTATATCTAGAAATATGTCTGCAATCTCAGGAACAGTTGCAAGACCCACTGTACACTCAGTCCACCATTTTGTACTCCTGAAGACCATAGCTGTTCATTCCATTAATGATTATATTTCTGTTTGTCTTAGCCTTAATCGGGACTCAAAAGACCTTTGTAGTGCTGGATAGGGTAAATGGGCAAAGTCTTTTCCCAGGGGTCAGGGAGTTCAGAATTAGAGGGCATAGGTTTAGGGTGAGGGGGGAAAGATATAAAGGAGAGTGGAGGGGCAACTTTTTCAGGCAGCGGGTGGTACGTGTAAGGCATGAGCTGCCAGAGGAAGTGGTAGAGGCTGGTACAATTGCAACATTTAAGAGGCATTTGTACAGGTATATGAATAGGAAGGGTTTGGAGGGATATGGTCCGTGTGCTGGCAGGTGAGATTAGGTTAGGTCGGGATATCTGGTCGGCATGGACGGGTTGGACTGAAGGGTCTGTTTCCATGCTGTATGTCTCTATTACTCGATAATTCCACAAATGTACAACCTAGTGGTAAGGAGGGGTGAAGGTCCTCCTCGTCTCCATCTTAAATGGGCAATCCCTTACTTTGAGATTATGCCCTCTAGTCTCAAGACACTCCCACAAGGGAAACATTCCATTTGTATCTACACTCTGATCAGTTAGCTAAGTTGGCTAGATGACTGGTTTGTGATGCAATTCATTTCCATTGGGCTGATCTATTTCTACTCAGCTGGTGCAGAAATTTAATGAGGAGAAAGTGAGGACTGCAGATGCTGGAGATCAGAGCTGAAAATGTGTTGCTGGAAAAGCGCAGCAGGTCAGGCAGCATCCAAGGAACAGGAGAATCGACGTTTCGGGCATAAGCCTTTTTTCAGGAAAGGCTTATGCCCGAAACGTCGATTCTCCTGTTCCTTGGATGCTGCCTGACCTGCGCTTTTCCAGCAACACATTTTCAGCTCGGAAATTTAATGAGCACTGTTGCCATCGCTATGCATTGCAGACCAGTCATTCAGCCAAATTAACAAACAACCTCTATTGTGAAAGGACTCCCCTTCTTGATCTTGGCTGAGGAGTGGTGACCATTAGGTTTAAACCATGAGAGGTTTCTCTTTAAGGAGAGTGCAGCGCAATGCTCCCTCAGGACTATGGGGATCTACCCTGTAAGGCCTCCTAAAACTGTGTTTCAGTAAGGTCTTGGCTCATTGTTCTAAAAGCCAATGAATATTGCATGGATTGACCCTAGCTTTTCAGAATATATACCATTCATTTAGATAAGGAATCTATATGTCATATCTCATGTTTGTAGATCACACAAAGCAGGGTGGAAGTGCATACTTCTAGGAGGATACAGAGAAGCTTCAGTGGAATTTCGACATGTTGAGTAAATGGGCACATAAGTGGCAGATGCAATATACGGTTAATAACTATGACATTATTCACATTGTTCTCAAAACCAGGCAGCTTGTTATCTGAATGATGATAAATTGAGCAAGGAGACCTCATGCAATGAGACCCAAATGTTATCATGCATCAATTATTGAATGTAAGCATGCAGATCCAGGAGGTGGTGAAGAAGCCAAATGATATGTTGGCTTTCATAGCAAGTGGATTGAGCAGAGTATTGGGTGCTGTTTTTGGTTGTCTTATCTGACTAAGCATGTTCTGACTATTGAGAGAGTATAAAGAAGGTGACCTTGATGGCAAGAATGAGATCTGGGGAGAAACTGGATTAACTCATACTGAATTCACTCAAGTTTAGATGAATAATGAAGGAATCTCATGGAAAGACATAAAATTCGAGCAGGATTAGATGGGGTTGACATGGGAAGGATGTTCTCTATGACCAGGGAGTCCAGAATCCAGAATGACATGGAGTCATCGAGTCTGACAGTATGGAGACAGGCCCTTTGGCCCAAACTGGTCCATGCCGACTAAAATATCCCCCAACGCTAAGCCCATTTCCCTGCACTTGGCCCATATCCTTATAAACCTTCCCTATCCATATACTTTTCCAAATGCCTTTTAAATGTTGTTAATGTACCTACCTCAACCAATTTGGCTGGCAGCTCATTCCATAAGTGTTCCACCCTCTGTGTAAAAAATGTTTTTCCTTAGATTCCCTTTTATTCTTTCCCCTCTGACCTTAAATTGATGTCCTCTAGTCCTTGATTCCCCAACCCTGGGAAAAAGACTGGCTGCATTTATCCTATTCATGCTTCTCATGATCTTATATGCTTCGATAAGATACCCCCTCAGTCTTCTACCGTCTCTTGACTTTACTCTTTCTGATTACTGTGACTCCTTCCAGCCTCGCACTTGCCTCCCTACTGTGAAAGATACCTCCTCCTCCTCCTCTTCCTCCCACCCCCAACTGCCACCACCACCACTTATGTAGAAAAATCCCTCCCTTGCAGCACAAGCAAACCTAGCTGCCAAGATATTGGACACCCTCCAGTTCAGATGTTACCCGCCCCTCTTGAACAGGTCACCTCTGCCACAGAAAAGATCCCGATCATTTAAAAATCTGCATTCCTGCCCCCTGCACCAATTCTTCAGCCAGGCATTCATCTGTTTTTACCCTCACTGGCACATGGCGCTGGAATTAATCCGGAGATTACCACCGACAGACTCCTGGTTTTTAACTTTTTGCCTAACTCTCTATAATCACTCCACAGGACCTTAACCCTATTTCTCCTTATGTCATTTGTATATCAACATGCACGATGGCTTCTGACTACTTACCCTCCTCCTTGACAATGTTCTGCAGCTGCTCTGAGACAACCTGAACCCTGTCACCCAGGAGGCAACACACCATCTTCGATTCCTGTTTGCGGCCACGGAATCTCCTACTTGTATCCCTAACTACCAAGTCTCCTATCATTAAGATCCTGTTTAACTTTACCCTTTCCCACTCTGTCACAATGCCAGTCTTAGCACCACTGACCTGGCTACTGCTGCTCTCCTCTGAATGGTCATTCCCTCAACAGTATCCACACTGGTATACTTGTTTTCGAGGGAAATGCAGACAGGGGATTCCTGCACTCTCTACATACTCCCTCTACTTTTCCTGGTGATCACCTGCTCTGCCTGCACTTTAGATGTGACCACTTCACTAAAACTCTTATCGATGAAGTGCTCAGCATCTCGGATGATCTTGAGCGCATCCAGCTCCAGCTCCCTAACACAGTCTCCCAGGAGCTGCAGCTGGGTGCACTACCCATAGATGTAGTCATCAGGGACAATGTAAGTCTCCCTGAGCTCCCATATCTGCAACTGCCCTAACTGCCATATCAACTGCAGTAAGACTAAAGAGAAAAGTGTAAAGGACTGTACCTGAGATTACCTGTAGTTTTTTTTGTTGAGCCACTGCTCTCCGAAGCCTCTCGAGCCAAAGCCTTGCTATTTACTGTACTACCAACAAATTTTGCAATGGTACATCTCTCTACCCCTTTTTTTTTCCCCACAGTTTAAGAATATGGGGTAAGCCATTTAGAACTAAGATAGGGAGAAATTTGTTCACCCAGAGACTGGTGAACATGTGGAATTCTTTGCCACAGAAAACTATTGATGTCATCCTTGGGACGAAAGGGAACAAGGGTTATGGGAGAGAAAGCGAGAGCAGGATACTGAGTCAGATGATCGGACAAAATGATGTTGAATAGTGGAGCAGGTTCAAAAGGCCAAAAGGTCTAGGGCTGTTCCCTATTCAATATTTCTACTTAGCATCCCAATCCACTCAACGTCTCATAAGAAAATTCCTCCATTTTTGACATTATTCTATTGAACCTTCTTAGCATTGCATCCAATACCTGTGTATCTTCCCTTTGCTAAGGGAACAAAGATTCTTCACAGTATTCCAACTGTGATCTGACTAGTGCCCTGTAAAGTTTTAGGAAAACCTCCAACCCGAAATGTTAATTTTGTTTTATATTCTCTCAACGGACATTGCCTGATCTGTTGACCAGCTTTTTCATTCACTCTCCTAACTAAGGATTTCCAGAATCCATGATATTTCACAATGGCAGGCCTTATTCGCAGAGACATGTCTTGACCTACTGGTTATGAAAATGTATGTTTGCATTAGAATTTGTTATGGTACATGGCCTTATCCTTTCCATGTAGATTTGCATCAGTTTCAGCTGTGGTGAACACAGAGGTAGATCTTATGGGTTTAACCTGAAATGCTTTCAGTCCAGCAAAACCCAGCATTACTGGAGGTAAAACTGGAACTGGAAGAACACTGTACAGGAAACTTGGTGGCAAGACAGAACAATCCTTAAAGAAAGATAAATACAGTTGTTATTTATAAGAACAAATATTCTGTAAAACTTTTTATCTATTTTACCATGTGCAAATACTTGACTTATTTTGGGGATTTGACTATTTCAAGCCTGGGGTGTTATTGTGGCTCAGTGGTTAGCACTGCTGCCTCACAGCGCAAGAGACCTAGGTTCAATTCCACTCGGTGTCTGATTGGCAGAAAAATCAAACGCCGCACAGTGTTTGTCTGGGTTTTCTCTGGAAGCTCTGGTTTTCTCCCACAGTTCAAAGCTGTACAAGTTATGCGAAATTGCCCATAGTATCCAGGGATGTGTAGGTTGGATGGATCAGCTGTGGGAAATCCAGGATTATAGGGATAGGGTATAGACTGCTTCTCTTCGGAGAGTTGATGGAGACTCTTTGGAGACTCAATGGGCTGAGTGAACTGCTTCCACACTGTAGTGATTCGAAGACTGGCACATTCTTCCAACTCCCAAGTTGAGAGTCTGGAAATCGAACTTCTTGCACCACTGCAATCAAGGTTTGAGATTTTAAGCTCATGACAATATAAAATTGACAATCCAAAACTTTCATGGCTTCTTCACTTTGATGTCAATATCACAATCTATCAGTTTATGGAACTGAATTCAGCAGTGTGCCTTTGTCATTTTTTTTTACTAATTGCTCTTTTTTGTAATTATCTTCATGAAAATAAATAGTTAGGGCAGGGGTCAAATTTGGGCATGAAAGGGGAATCAAAGAATGAAGAAAATGCAACAGAGGGTGGAATTAATGTGGGACATGATATAAGCAAATGACAAGTAGAGACAGAACGTGCAAATCTAAGAGCAAATCAGATATGACTGGAAATTACAACATTAAGAGGACAAATTTAAAATACTGTGAATGCATGTAGAATTTGAAACAAAATAAGTGAACTAGTGGTACAAATTGAGGTAAATAAGCATGACTAAGTGGTGATAACTGAGATGGTCCCCCTACAGCCTTAAATTTCACCTGAATATTAAAAGGTATGTGACATTTAGGAACTACAGGCAGTTAGGAAAGGGTGGAGGTTTAAGATTATATTAGCTCAATAGAGAGTGATTAAATTAATGCAGGGAAACAAAATATAGAGGCACTATGTGTAGAGATGAGGAATAAAAAAGACAAGTTTTCTTTTGTGCAAGGCTTTTACAGGCTCGCAATAGTAATCATATGTCTGGACAAGGAATAAATAATGGCTGCTTCTCAAAATGCTATAGCAGTTGTCATGCAGGATTTAAACCTATTTATACACCAGAAACATTAGATGGAAAAAAGTAGTCTAGAGGAGGAATGTTTTGCGACAGTTTCTTAGACCAGCATGTTATGGCATCAGCCTGCGAACAGGCTGTGCTAGATCTTGTTTTGTCCAATGAGATAAGATTAATTACTGACTTCATAATACAGAAAGCCTCACAGGGTAGAAACAACCATAATACAGTAGAGTTTTGCACACAGTTTGAGAGAGAGAAGTGTGGAGCCAAGGCGACTCTGTTGAAATGAAACAAGGTCTAGTTTCAAGGCATGAAAGCAGAACTAATGAAAGTAAATTGGTAACTTAGATTAAGAAAGGCTCATGCCCGAAACGTCGATTCTCCTGCTCCTTGGATGCTGCCTGACCTGCTGCGCTTTTCCAGCAACATATTATCAACTTAGATTAAGAGACAGGTCAATAGGGATTTGGTAGAAATATTTAAAGGGATTTTCCAGAAAGCACAGACCAGATGCATTCCAAAACAAGAAGAAAAGTATTATAAGGGATGACCCCTCCATCTATGATGAAATATATAAAAAAAGTGAAAGATAATATCAAACTGAGTGTAAGTGGGGAAAAAAAATCTGCAAAGATAAGGGGCCGGTCAGAAGATTTGAAGAATTATGAGAAATTAACGAAGGTAAAATTAGTGTACAAAAGAAAGTTCAGCAAAAATATAAAAGCAGCTAAGAAACATTTCATCAGATATTTTTTAAAAATAGAACTATCAAAATAAATACTAATCCCATTTAAAATGAGTCTGGGGAATTAGTAATAGAGGATAAAGAAATGATGTATGAATTGAACACACATTTTGCACTGGTCTTCACTAGACAGGAAATATGAAGCATCCTGGAAATAGCTGTATCTCTGGATTTGAAAGGGAGGGTTAACTCAACGTTACAATTACCAGAGATTTAGTACTGAGTAAGCAGTTTGAACTGCATGTTGACAGGTCCCCACGTCCTGATAAATTTCACCTTAGGCCTTACAGGAATAGCCAGTTGATGTTATTCTTAAGTATTTTTAATCAACCTTTTCAGAAATGTTATGCGCATTTCAGAAGCAGGTGGGACTTGAATGCTGGCTATTTGGCTCAGAGATAGATAAACTACCACTGCACCACAACCCAGTCCGGTTCTTATAATTTTACAAAACTCATTAGATTCAGGGAAGATTTCTTTTGGTAGAAAACCGACTAATTGTTTTCATTCAAAAGGGGAGTGAGACAGGAAACTACAGGTCAGTTAGTTTAACATCTGTCAAAGGTAAAGATTTAAAGCTATTGGTAAAGACATTATACAAGACATTATGGTGCATTGAAGATAATCATGCTGAGCCAACATGGCTTTGACAATAGGAAGTCATTTTTGCTCATTTATTGGATTTCTATGAAGTAGTAACTTGGGCTGTGAATAATGGGGAATAACGAGATGAGTTCTATTTTGATTTTCAGTCACGAAGATAAGATGCTGTATCAAAGGTTTTTGAGGAAAATAAAAGTTTCTGGTCTAAGAGGTAATATATTGGTGTAGATGAAAGATTAGCTTGCTAACAGTAAGCACAGAGTAAGGATGAGTGGGTCTTTTTTTAGGCCAGAAGGATGTCATTATTGTGTGCCACAGAGGCTGGTGCTAGGGTCTCAACACTTTGCAATTTATGTAAATGATTTGGATGATGGGATCAAAAATATGATAACAAAATTGGCTGATGAGAAAATCAATTGGAAAGATGACATAAACCTATGAGGGGTTATACCTAGTGGGAATGAATGGACTTAGATCTGGAAAATGTAGTACAATGTGGGCAAGTGTCAAATTGTTCAGTTTGCCATTAGAAATGTTTTAAAAAGCAGAATTTCTAAATGGTGAGAGGTTGTGGAGCTCTGAGATGCAGGTGTTGAAGTCATGAATCTTAGAATATTAGTAAAAACAAGTAATCAAGAAAGCTAATGGAATGTCATGGTTTATTACGAGCGGAATTACATCAAAGAGTGCACAAGTTTATGCTTTAGTTATACAAGATGTTGTTAAGTCCACATCTTCAGTACTGTGTTCAATACTGGCCACAGTAGTTATAGGAAGGATCCTAATGCAGTGGAAGCAAATCAGAGAAAGTACACTAACCTAATACCTGGAAGGACTGGATCACCTTATCAGTAAAGACTGGTTAATCTAGGCCTGTTTTGCTCTGAAATTAATAGAAGTGAGGATTGAATTAGTTGGAACATACAAGATCCTGATAGAATTAACCAGCTAAATGTTGAAAGATTATTTCCTCTTGTTAGTCAATCCAGAATTAAGGATCACAGTTTAAATGAGAGATCAGGAACCTGTTTTTTTTTAAACGTCTGAGGTTGAAATTCTTTTTCTTGAAAGCCAATGAATGCAGAATCTTTAAATATTTTAAGGCAAAGTTAGACCAATTCTCGCTTATCAATGGGATTAAAGATTGTCAGGAATATGCAGAAATGCTAACTTATTTTATAGAGTCAGAGAGTCATAGAGATGTACAGCATGGAAACAGACCCTTTATTCCAACCCGTCCATGCCGACCAGATAACCCAAACCAATCTAGTCACACCTGCCAGCACCCGGCCCATATCCCTGCAAACCATTCCTATTCATATACCCATCCAAATGCCTCTTAAAATGTTGCAATTGTACCAGCCTCCACATCCTCTGGCAGCTCATTCCATACACATACCACTGTCTGTGTGAAAACGTTGCCCCTTAGGTCTCTTTTAAATCTTTCCCCTCTCACCCTAAACCTATGCCCTCTAGTTCTGGACTCCCTGACCCCAGGGTAAAGACTTTGTCTATTTATCCTATCCATGCCCCTTATAATTTTGTAAACCTCTATAAGGTCAC
>NC_057746.1:13755018-13788170 GCF_004010195.1 Chiloscyllium plagiosum | reverse complement strand
GCCATGTTTCTGTAATTGCTATGTTATCCCAGTCCCATGTTCCTAACCATGCCCTGAGTTCATCTGCCTTCCCTGTTAGGCCCCTTGCATTGAAATAAATGCAGTTTAATTTATTAGTCCTACCTTGTCCCTGCCTGCCCTGACTGTTTGACTCACTTCTGTTCTCAGCTGTACCCGTCTCAGATCGATCTCTTTCCTCACTATCTCCCTGGGTCCCACCCCTCCACCTTACTAGTTTAAATCCTCCCAAGCAGTTCTAGCAAATCTCCCTCCCTCCCTCCCTCCCACAGAAACGTCTGTCTGTACCTCTGACTACAGAATCCCATGACACAATTGATTTCTTGGAAGCCGACGTACCCCTCGTTGAATTAGAGCCAGTATCAATACCAGAAACTTGGCTGTTCGTGCTCCGTTCCCCTGAGAATCCATCACCCCCTACATTTTCCAAAATAGCATACCTGTTTGAAATGGGTATATCCACAAAAGCCTCCTGCCCTAGGTGCTGACTTCTCTTACCCTTCCTGGAGTTAACCCATCTATGTGACTGTATCTGAGACTTTTCCCCCTTTCTATAACTGCCATCCATCACATACTGTTGCTGTTGCAAATTCCTCATCGCTTCTAGCTGTCTCTCCAACCGATCCACTGAATCTGATAAGATTCGCATCCAACAGCATTTATGGCAGATATAATCCGCAGTAACCCTTAAACTCTCTTTAAACTCCCACATCTGACAAGAAGTACATATCACTGCAAAGGCCATTTTTGCTCCTTCACAATCCACAGGCCCAGAAAATAACATCGTCTTATTCCTCTACAAACACTGCACCAGGTTAAATTAATAGCTATGGCTTATATTTTAAGTTTAATCAAGAGACTTATCTCCAAGAACATATAATCAAGAAAGAATCCACTATAAACACTACTGCAGCCTTTCTCCTGTACAGACTTATAACAACAATTAACTTATCTGATTCTGTGCTGTGAACTTCGCCCAACAGTTCCTTCTAGATTAGTTGCGAATTTCGTTGTTCGTTAATCTTCCCAGATGCACTCCGATGTCCAGCGATACATGAATTCAAACAACAAAGGTAGCAACTGTGCAGGTTCTCTCTCTCTCTCTTGTTAAAATCAGATCAGCCGCAATGTTACTGTGTGGTGGAGTAGGCTTGAAAGGCCAGGCGTCCTCGTCTTAATCCTTGACCATGTCTTTTTGATGATTTCTTATGACCCCTTTATTCCTGTTAAAAATTTATTTCATAGGGTGTTAGAAGAAGAGGATTTTCTGACAGAAACTTCAAGATCTGGCTGACACATCACACAGATAATCAGGACTTGAATATCTTCAGCATTCTGTCATGGAAGCAAAAGGCACGAGTCGTAATGCAGAGAAACCATACATGTGTTCTATTTGTGGTCGATGCTTCTGCCGATCATCTGGCCTGTCAAGACACAAGCACAGCCACACCAGTGAGAAACCATGTAAGTGTGGGGACTGTGGGAAGGGGTTCAGTTACCCGTTTGAGCTGGAAATTCATCAGCGCATGCACACTGGGGAAAAACTGTTTACCTGTACCATGTGTGGTAAGGGGTGTACTCATTTCTCTGCCCTCCGGAAGCACTGGCGAGTTCACACTGACCAAAGACCTTTTAAATGTCCAGACTGTGGAAAGTGCTATAAAAGTTCCTGGGAACTGACGTGTCATCAACGTGTTCACACTGATGAACGACCATTCAGGTGCACTCACTGTGGAACTGGGTTCAGGCGATCATCTGATCTAACTGTACACCAACGTAGCCACACTGGGGAGAGACCCTTCACTTGCCCTGTGTGTGGGAAAGGATTCACTCAATCTTCCCAGCTTAGTACCCACCAACTTGTTCACACTAATAAGAGACCTTTTAAGTGTTCTGATTGTGAGAAGAGCTTTAAAAGCAAAAAGCATCTGGTGACTCACCAGCGAGTTCACACTGGTGAGAGACCATTCACTTGCTCTGTATGTGGGAAGGGTTTTGGCCGTTCCTCTTACCTACTGAAGCACCAACTGGTTCACACTGGGGAGAGGCCATTCACGTGCTCGGAGTGTGGGAAAGGGTTTGCTTGTTCATCCTACCTTTTGAAACATCAACGGGTTCACAATGGAGAGAAGCCTTTTTCCTGCTCTGTGTGTGGAAAGAGATTCACTTGCTCATCTAACCTACTGAAACATCAACGAGTCCACACTGGTGAGAGGCCATTCACCTGCTCTACATGTGGGAAAGGATTCACTGTGTCATCCAATCTGTTGAAACACCAGCGAGTTCACAAGTGAATACAAACTTTAGATTATGCTGCTTTTCCTGCTAAAAACGAAGGCCAAAATTGAACATTGTGATATTTGGGATTTGTTTCTGACAATGCTAATAATCCCAATAATGGAGTAGAATTTAAGATGCTTGAAAAATGTGAATTAAGCCAGCATTGTTTTGAACACATTGCTGTAAGATTTTGTCTTACCACCACTTTTAAGCATTAACTGGCTGGAACCAGGCAAACAATTTGGGGAAGGATCTTATGGATGGAAAAGAAATTTAGTCTGGACATACTCCTGAAAGGATCGTAAGGGGACTTGATCAGGTAAACGTTGAAAGGATATTTTCCGTTGTGTGAAAATCAAGAACGAGGGGTCAGAGAGTGAAAATAAGCAAACATTCACATTTGGTCTTCCTCAACTCTTCCACTCTGACAGCAAAGAACATATGTGGTTAATCATGAGGTGTATTAAGAATGTGGCAAGAGCCCTTTCTTCCATGGGTCAGCGCTCCTAGCCACATACACAAAGGATCTTCTACAGTTGTGCTTAGAATTTGCAAGAGTAACAATGAATCCTGGAAATGTGTCATCAGATCATGGTTTGATATCCAATTGTAACCTGTTCCTCACTGAAACTGAAAAACTGGCCTGTTGATAAATTGTACAAAGCTTAATGTGTTGGTGTAAGAATTCTAAGTTTACTATTTTAATATCTATTGAAAATAATCGGTTGAAGTTTGCATTAAAATAACAGATGTACAAATTCACAGGAGTGTTAGCTACTGGTATAATTGTGTACAGACATTTAATTTCCAGGTACAGAAAAATCTGCAGCATATTTCTACAATAGGATTGTTTTATTGCTGTGGGCTTTACTCAAATAATCCAATTAAATATAAACCTCAGTCCAAATGTAAATAGTGGTATTGTGTCTTTAATTATCAAAGAAGTCAGATACATTGTGCGATTAATGGGTGATTCAGCAATGGTGTACATATTTTATTTGTTCATTGGATGCACACGTCACCAGCTCAGCCAGCTGTTATTGACCAACTCTGGCTGCTCTTGAGAAGGTTAGAGTCAGCAGCCTTCTTTCATGCTGCATTTGTTTTTGTTCCTGTTTTTGACCCAGCAACAGTAAAGGATTGGTAGTGAAGTTCCAAGTGAGGTTAGTGTATGGTTTTAGGGGACATTACAGGTGACGGTTCTCCGATGCAACTGTTCCCTTTGTCCTTCTATGTGGTAGAGTTTGCAAGTTACTGTTGAAAGATGTCTAGTCAGTTACTGCATTGTATCTTGCATTGAATACACATACTTGCCACTGACAGTCTTTGGTGAAAGGAAGAAATGTTTATTGTGGTACATAGGTTACTTGTAATTGGTTACTTTGTATGGGATGGTGTCAAGCTACTTGAGTGACATTGAAGCTGCAAATAGCCAGGAAATTGTAGAATATTCCATTGCATCCATGCAACCTGAGTTACTTATTGTTGATTTCTTAAACTCTGACCTGCTGTTCTAGCCAAAGTATTTATATGGCTCAATCAGTTCAGTTTCTGGTCAATGGTAAACAATACCTCCCCCTCTTCTTCCCACCCACCCAAGAGCGTATGTATAGAAATTCAGCCATAGAATAAATGGAACAACATTGGAAGTCAGGAGGTGATTTTTACATTCTTTTTTGCTGTTTTTTTTTAAACTTACCTGGCCGGCATTTTACTTGATGCTAGCTAGCCAGGGCTTTATATTGTTTACAACTTGTTACATACGGACGTCAAATGTTTCAATGTCTGAGAAGTCACACATGGTGCTGAACATTGTGCAAACATCAGTGGGCATCGTGTTCTTACTTCAGGGTGGTGGGGAGGTCATTGTTGAAGCGGATGCTGCCTAACCTGTGCTTTTCCAGCATCACTCTAATCTTGACTCTAATCTCCAGCATTTGCGGTCCTCACTTTCACCTCGCAGGTGATGATGGTTGAGCTGAGAAGACTACTCTGAGGAACACCTTCAGAGCTGTTGTTCTGCTGAAATAATTCACCAAAAACAATAACCTCCCTTTGTTTAAAACGTGACTTGAACCAGTGGAAAGCTTCTCATCACCAAAACTGATTTCCATTGACTTTTTATTTTTGCTAGTATCCATGATGCCTCCGAAGATTAAATGCTGCCCTGAGTTCAGGAAATCATACCCACTTCTGCTTTTTTGTCCGCATTTTGACAAAGAGGAGGGCCTAAGTTGATTGAGCAGGAGCCTAACTGAGCATAAGTTAGCAAGTTATTATTGGGTAAGTGCTACATGACAGCATTGTCAATGATACCTTCCACTCCTTTGCTCTGGATGAGAATAGACTGTTAGAAAATACCATGGGAGGTCATAACAGTGCTCCAGATTCATAGATGTTGTTCTTTCGGACATGGATTCAAGCTGTTCATGAATGGAAACCTATTTGGAAGGTTCAAAGTAAAGCTGCAGGAAAGATAGGCAAGGATTTGTGAGACACAAAGGCACACAATGACTTCAGCTAGGAAGAAGGGATACACAGATGTATTCAGAATACGTTTTTTTCATCTTGTTTTGTCAACCTGTCAATCATGTACTTCCAAAGCAGAGAGAAATCTACATCTATTCAAACAAAATCCAGTTTTGTTTGACATCTCATTTAGGTACCCAAGAACACTTCTGGAGCATTCACATTGTTGGCCTTCAACTCGACTTGTCTATATTCTGGTCACACAGATCAAAGTAAGCACAGCTAGTTTCAAGGAATGAATGTTTATTGGTGTAAATAATAAATTTACCACCAGACAGTGATGGTAGTAGAAGAACTGACACTGAAACTTTTGAAAGTTATTGTTAGGACTCAGTTTTTAAAAAGCAAATGAAAGTGGATTGTAAAGGTGGTTTCGTAATTGTGAAAGAGAGAATTTTATTTTGGAGAAGATGAAATTTTGAGATCTGTAATACCAAGCACAGCTGTGAGCCTGCTAGGTTTGGAAGAGAAAAATTGATGATGCAGCTGAAGGTGGCTGGGCCAACAACTATTTCATCATACATAAATTATTAGTTCCCATTTGCTGTTTTAGTAGGTATTGCTTTGAAGCCAGTTATTGAAAATAATCTGTGTTGTGACTATACCTCAAGAGTACTGACTAAAAAAAGAACAACTTGAACTAATAGTGCACTCATGGACTGCACATCAGACATAGGAATGTGGTGCATAACTCTGTTTCCCTAACTTATATAAAAGGTTTGCATCCTCCAAAACATCTGCTGCCTAAAACTAAACATAATTGTCTAGTTGAGGCCAAATCAATGTTCCAGAAATGTTACTGTTGACTGTGCTTTTGTACTTGTTCCCATTTATAAAGCCCAGGATCCTGTATGTACAGTATTTCAACCTGCTTCCTGAACTTGCCCTACCACCTTCAATGGTGTGTCCACAAAATCCTGCAGTTTTCTCTGCTCCTGCATGCTCTTTGTCTTTGTTATTTCATGGAGTGAGTGTATTACTGCTGGGTCAACATTTACTGTCCATTCCTAATTGTCCTTGAGTGGAGTCACTTGATAAGAATGGCAGTATTTCTTCTCTAAAGGGCATTTGTGATTAAAACTGATTTTTACAATAATTGATAATTCATGAAACTTATGAGCATGCCACCATCCCCAACTTAAAATTGTTTTGTCTTTCTTGCTTTCTCACGTGAAAAGGGACCTTTTCAACATTTGTGCATTCAAGGCTGATAGTAACTTGTTTCCACATCCCTGTCCACCCATTCCACCAGACTAAATCCTTTTAAATTTTGTTATTCTCACAATTCAGCATGCTTTCACATTTCACATCATCCACAATTTGTTTTTAATTGTACCTTGTAAGCTCGTCTTTAAAGAAGTTTTACCCAACAAGTCTAGATTATGTATGTCAAGAAGACTTGAAGTCTTAACACCAACTTAGAAAACCCATCAAAACCTTTTCTCATTGGATACAAATTTCCAAGGCCCAACCACCTTCAGCTGCATCATCAATGATCTTCCCTCCATCATAATCTCAGAAGTGAGGCTATCGCTTTATGAATGCAGTGTTTAGTACAGTTCCTGATTCCTCAGATACTGAACCATTTCATGACTAAATGCAGCAGGAGTTTGACAATATCCAGGCTTGGGCTGACAGGAAGCAAGTTTGTGCCACACAAGTGTTATTAGATTAGATTAGATTACTTACAGTGTGGAAACAGGCCCTTGGACCCAACAAGTCCACACCGCCCCGCCGAAGCGCAACCCACCCATACCCCTACATTTACCCCTTACCTAACACTACGGGCAATTTAGCATGGCCAATTCACCTGACCTGCACAGCTTGGCACTGTGGGAGGAAACCTGAGCACCCGGAGGAAACCCACGCAGACACAGGGAGAACATGCAAACTCCACACAGTCAGTGCCACCGTGCTGCCCATCAATGACCATTTCCTGCGAGAGAGTATTTAACCATGGTTCGTTGACAGTCAATGACATTACCATTGCTGAATCTCCCTCTATCTTCCATTGACCAGGAGTTGAACTGGACTGGCCATACAAAAACTGACCAATGATAGCCGGTCAGAGTTTAAGAATTCTGCAAAGAGTAATACTCTGCCAAACCTGTTCCCCATCTCCAAGGCACAAGCTAGCAGTGTGATGGAATAAACACTTCTTGATTGGTACCATGTCCACAAATATTGGTTCAATAACAACAATGTATGTCATCTAGAAGATGCAAAACAGAAACTCCTTTATCATCTTTCAAACCCATGACCACTATCATTTAGAATCTAGATACATGAAACAGCAGGTATGCTGGCGCATAAGCAAAATCTTTCCCTCCTGTTCCTGACTTGCAAATGTCTCGCCATTCCTTCAATGTGGCCAGATCAAAATGCTGGAGCTTGCTCCATGACAATGTTCCGACATCAAATGGACTGTAATGGTTCAATAAAGCAGCTCATTGTCACTTTATAAAGGAGCTAAAGGTGAGCAACAAACATCTGCCTAGTCAGTGAAGCCCAGATCCCATGACTGAATTATTTAAACATGGTCAGACATCTCCTGGTACTACACAAAGCCAAAACATTACAAGTGCTGGAAATCCAAAATTTAAAATAGGAAAAGCTGGAAATATGTAACAGATTTGGCAGTGTCAACTGAGAAACTGAGGGAACTGTTTAAAATTATTTGCCTTTCATCACAGCTGAAAGTGCAACCAATCCTGTTTGGTGTTTCTCAAATGTTCTGTTTACCTTCACCCCACTTTAGACAGGAGATTTCAAACCACATCCACTGCAAAGACCGTCCAGTCTGAAAGTTGACCACTAAAGGCAGAAAATTGACAATTCTGGAAAGAATGATCACATATTTGTAGACCAAACCTTTAAGAACTCATCTTAAAGTTGTGTCTGATGGTGGGACATGTGCACAAGCAGTTATATTGATGCAGTTTGAGTCATGGAGAAGTACAGTATGGAAACAGACCATTTGGTCCAACTCGTAAATGCCGACCAGATATCCTAAATTAATCTAGTTCCATTTGTCAGCATTTGGCCCATATCCTTCTAAACCATTCATATTCTTATACCCATAGTTGCATCTTAAATGTAATGATTGTACCGACCTCCATCACCACCTCTGGTAGCTCATTCTACATGCACCATCTTCTACATGAAAAAGTTGCACCTTAGGTTCCTTTTACATCTTTTCCATCTCAACTTAAATGTATGCCCTCTAGTTTTAGACTCCCTAGCCCCAAGGAAAATACCTTGTTATTTATCCTATCCATGCACCTCATGATTTTGTGGACTCTAAGGCCATGCCTCATCCTCCAAAACTCTAGAAAAAATAACTCCAGCCTATTTAGCCTCGCCTCAAAAGAGCTCAAAACCTCCAAACCTGGCAAAATCCCTGTAAATCATCCCTGTAAATCTCAAGTGTCACAACATCCTTCAGGGAGCAGGGAGACCAGATTCACCCACAGTTTTGCAAAAGTGGCCTAACCAATGTGCTGTACAGCTGCAAAATGACCTCCCAGTTCCAAGACTCAATGCTCTGGCCAATAAAGGCAAGTGTACCAAATGCCATCTTCATTGCCCTATCTACATACGATTCCACTTTCAAGGAAATATGAATCTGCAATTGAAGGTCTCTTTGTTCAGCAACACTTTTGAAAGTGCTTGCTCATTCCATCAAAATTGGCCTTCCTCCGATTTCTATATTGAACTTTTAGACCCAGTCTATCTTTTTCCATCATTATTTTACAGCTATGATGTGGAGGTGCTGGTGTTGGACTGAAGTGGACAAAGTTAAAAATCACATAACACCAGGTTATAATCCAACAGGATTATTTGCTAGTTCAAACTTTTGAGCACTGCTCCTTTGAGTAACAGTATTACGGTTGTTGGCCCCCACCAACACCTCAGTCACCTGCTTTGCCTTATTTCCCAAGAAGAGATCAAGCATTGCACCTTTTTTTATTATGTACAACCATGGACTGCTTAATTATTTTCGTACACACTTAAAAAATACATCTACAACCAAGTCCTGAACTCTATGGCAGTCTCAGGCCATATTTGGAAAGGTAAAATCCCTTACCATAATAACCCTATTTTTCTTACAGATAATTGAGATGTCCTGACAAATTTGTTTCTCAATTTCCCACTGACTTTTAGGGTGACTAGAGGACAATCCCAATAAGATGATCATTCCTTTCTTATTTCTCAGTTCCACCCAAATAACTTCCCTGGACAGATTCCCAGGAATATCCTCCTGAAGTGCAACCATAATGTTATCCCTAGTCAATAACCCCACTGCCTCTCCACTCTTGCTCCCCTTTCTATCCTTTTCATACCATCTGTACCCTGGAACATTAAGCTGCCAGTCCTGTCCATCCTTGAACCATATCTCTGTAATTGCCATCATATCACAATCCCATTTCTCAATCTTGCCCCAAGTTCATCTGCTATACCTGTTAGGCCTCTTGTATTGAATTAAATGCAGTTTATCAGTCCTTCCTCATTCTCTGCTTTGTTCCTGACAGCCCTGACTGTTTGACTGGCTCCTTTTCCAAACTGTGCCAGTCTCAGATTGATCTCTTTCCTCATTTTCTCCATGCCCCTGTACCTGCCCCCTTCCCCTCCATCTTACTAGGTTAATTCCTCCTGAGCATCTCGAGCAAATTTCACCACCAGTATATTAGCCCCCTTCCAATTCAGGTGCAATTCAGGTAACTTCTACCCCAGAGGAGATTCCAAAAATCCAAAAGTATATATCCTTCTGTCCTGCACCAGCTACTTAGCCATGTGTTCATCTGCTCTATTCTCCTATTCCTACCCTCACTAGCTCATGGTACTGGGAGTAATCCAGATATTATTAGCCTTGAAGACCTCCTTTTTAAATTCCTGCCTGACTTATTATATTCTGTCCTCAGGAAGTGAAAAGGATGAGATTCTATGTTGTTAGTTCCAATGTGTACACCCACCACCTTTTACACACTCGGAGATATCCTTGATCTTGGCACTATGGAGACAACACACCATTCTGATTTCTCGCTGTCAGCCACAGAAACATCTGTCTGTGCCTCTGTCGAGAGAGTCCCCTATCACAATTGATCAATTGGAGCCTGACAAATTACTTGTTACATTAAAGCAAGTCTCATTACCAGAAACCTGCCTGTTCGTGCTACATTCCACGGAGAGTCCATCACCTCCTATATTTTCCACAGCAGCATACTTGTTTGAGATGGGGATAGTCACAGCATATTCCTGCATGGCCTACCTCTGTCTACTACCCATCCTGGAGGTAACCCAACTACCTGACTGTATCTATGTTTTTATTCTCCCTTCCCATAACTACCGTCCATCACACCTACTGGTAACTGTAATATCCTCATTACGTCTAACTGCCTCTCCAGCTGATCCATGCAATTCGATAGGATTCACAACAAAACACACCTCCTCCAGACATAGTTATCAGCAACATGGAAACTGTGCCTATTCTTCCACATCTGATTGGAAGATCACAGAATCTACTGAAGGTTACCTTTTAACAATGTGCAGACTTAGAAAATAGCACAGTTTTACTGTTCAAAACATAAAACATTTCTACAGGCTAACTTAGTACCAATTTTTTTTATGCAATTAAGAGACAGATCTCAATAGAACAGATAATCATAAAATAACACACTTTTGTAGATTTATCAAGAAAGAGAGTATGAATATATTTAAATATTTTCCACTTAGCTGTTCCGTTGTGTTGAGCTCTTCCACACAAGTTTCTCCAAGGTCAGCTGTGAATTTCACTCTTTGTTAATTGTTCTTAATGCACTTTGACATCCAGTGATTCTTGAACTCAAACAGCGGAGACAGTAGCTGTGCAGATTCACTGTTGAGTCAGGAAGCAGTGCAGGTTTCTGTCTCATTTGAATCATTTCCTATGTGGTCGCTGCCTCTTATCTCTCTTCCTACATTTTTTTAAAAGTGTGTTGCTTTGTTTAGTTTTACCATAAAGTTTCAAAAGAATGCAACAGCTTATATAACAGTAATTACTGTTCCTGAAACTCAAGGAAATCAGCTGCAACACTGAAAATACATCACAAACCCATCCTCCATCTTGCACACTTTACGTAGGTTTAGATGCAGGTGGTGACTCGTGGGGGAAAGAAAACAAGTTTATATATATATACGGCAGCATTGGCTCCATTCAGGTGAGGTCCATTTGTAGGTGATGGAAATTATGCGGAGTTTGGTGGGGTGGAATTTGAGGACCGGGGGGGTTCTGTCTCTGGTCCTCACCTTCCATCCTATCGACATCTGCATAAATTACATCATCCACTGATATTTTCCACCACCTACAAATGGACCCCACCACCCTTATCCGCTTTCCACAATGATTGCTCCCTCAGCAACTACCTGGCCAGGTCCACAACCCCCAAACAACCCACCCACCCCTGCTGGCACCTTCCCCTGCCACCACAGGAATTGCAAAACTTGCGCCCACACTTCCCCCCCCCCCCCCCCCCAGCTCCATCCAAGGTCCCAAAGGAGCCTTCCAAATCCATCAAAGTTTCACCTGCACTTCCACACGTCGTTTATTGTATCCGTTGCTCCTGATGCGGTCTCCTCTACATTTGGAAGACTAAATGCTTTCTCGCAGAGTGTTTCACAGAACATCTCCAGGACTCCCACACCAATCAACCCAGGGCCCTGTGGCCGACCATTTCAACTGCCCGTCCCACCCTGCCGAGGACATGCAGGTCCTGGGCCTCCACAATCACCACTCCCTCACCACCCGACTCCTGGAGGAAGAACACCTCATCTTCCACCTCAGGACCCTTCAACCTCAGGGCATCAATGTGGAATTCACCAGTTTCCTCATTTCCCCTCCCCCACCTTACCCCAGTTCCAACCTTCCAGTTCAGCACCCATGACCTGTCCCAATTGTCATTCTTCTTTCCCACCTATCTGTTCCACCCTCCTTCCTGACCTATCACCTTTACCCACGCCTCCATCCACCTATTGCACTCTCAGCTTACCTTTCCCCCCAGCCCCACACCCTCCCATTTATCTCTCCACTCCGGAGGCTCCCAGCCTCATTCTGATGAAGGGTTCGTGACCGAAACGTCGATTCTCCTGCTCCTCGGAAGCATCTGCTGTGCTTTTTCAGCACCACGCACTTTCGACATACACATATGTGCAGAATGATGAAAACGAATTAACCCCCAACGTGCACTTGGTGTTTCCCTCCATATCCAGAAATGCTGACGGAAATCCTAAGCGCTCCTTAAATTTCAACACGCATTCTCTCCTCTCCCGTTTCTGAGCGCAACATTCGTCACCACGCATTTCTTATTTTTTCAAACAAAAGAGGCGTTTTCTCAAAATTATCCTGTTCTTGGCTATTAAAGTGAAAAGTGCCCGAATGTTGCGCTCAGACAACCTGTCTCTTCAGTTAGCACCGAGTTTATCGCGCGCCCTCAGGAAAACATGAGGGTGGTTCGCCTCATGTGACGGCATTCAAAGCATGAACGTGCATTGATGTGGATGGGATTTACACCCCATCCACAGCGATGAGAACAGAGCAAACCTAACGGCGTCAGTTTCGAATGTGCCTGTTAGACTCCGCGGTAATTTAAAAACAAATTAAAGAAGGCAACGGAACGAGAGCAGTGATGGGGGAAGGGAGAAGAAACGGCATCTGAGAGCAATAGACATGGAAAGACTATTTAGGTTTTGACATCCAAATTAAAATGTATATGAGTTCTTTTATATGGGTATATGGGTAATCCAGAGCAAAATTTCACCAAAGAAAACACTGCCGTGACTCGGATTCGAACCGTGGTTGCTGCGGCCACAACGCAGAGTACTAACCACTATACGATCACGGCGCCACACAACAACGCCTGTTATAGGTTGCACTGCAGTAATCATATAAATGACATCGCCTTTTATGTTTTTCTCGAGTATCCTCTTCTGTTTCCCAACCTCCCCCCCAACCCCCCAACCAAAAAGTGTCACCGCTCCGATTGTGTCGGATCCAATCGTGTGCTCAACTCTTTTTCTCCCTTCCCCACTCCTCAAATCTTTTTCGAACAAAATTCAATCTTAATCATACGTTTAACATCGCAGTCTTCCACATATATAAACTTGTTCCCAGCCTTCACTGCTCCGAGGGCGAGCAACTCAACGTTTGATAGTCCCATTGAGAAAAATTCTTCATCACCTCCACTTTAAATGGGAAAGGAATTATTTCTCGATGACACAAAAAAAAGGGGGACGGTTTTGCCACCGTTAGTCTGTTCATTTGGCAATTTTTTAAAAAATGCATCAAAAGCTAATCAGCAGATGGCCATAATCGAGGCGCATGATAGTGCATGACACATGAAAAAACTGATTACTTTCTCGCAAACTTTAGCGACGAGATCCTGCAAGTTTTTTTTAAAGTGTTGGTGCTTAGGTTCGGATGTCGTGGATGCTCCCTGGAGCTGAGGTACAGCCTGAAACAGCTGATTTTTTTTAAAAAAATAGTGGAACAGGGATTCAAGCGAGGTGAGGAAACGGCAAGAATAGGTAGAAGCAGATACTGCAATTAAGAGGAGAAATACTGTTACCTGCAGAGCACAACATGAATCCTGAGGCAATGTTGCCTGCCTGGTGCCAAGGTTATAGAGTCATAGAAACATAGACATGTACAACATGGAAACAGACCCATCGGTCCAACCCGTCCATGCTGACCAGATATTCCAACCCAATCTAGTCCCACCTGCCAGCACCCAGCCCATATCCCTCCAAACCCTTCCTATTCATATACCCATCCAAATGCCTTTTAAATGTTGCAATTGTATCAGCCTCCAAACTTTCCTCTGGCAGCTCATTCCATACACATACCACCCTCGGTGTGAAACAGTTAACCCTTAGGTCTCTTTTATATCTTTCCGCTCTCACCCTAAACCTAAGCCCTCTAGTTCTAGACTCCCCGACCCCAGGGAAAAGACTTTATCTATTTATCCTATCCATGCCCCTCATAATTTTTTAAACCTCTATAAGGTCACCTCTCAGCCTCCAACATTCCAGGGAAGACGGGCCCAGCCTGTTCAGCCACTCCTTATAGTTCAAATCCTCCAACCCTAGCAACATCCTTGTAAATCTTTTCTGAACCCTTTCAAGTTTCACAACACCTTTCCGATAGGAAGGAGACCAGAATTGCACGCAATATTCCAACAGTGGCCTAACCAATGATCTGTACAGCCGCAGCATAACCTCCCAACTCGTGTACTCAATACTCTGACCAATAAAGGAAAGCATACCATACGCCTTCTGCACTATCCTATCTATCTGTGACTCCACTTTCAAGGAGCTATGAACCTGCACTCCAAGGTCTCCTTGTTCAGCAACACTCCCTAGGACCTTACTATTAAGTGTGCTAAGATTTGTTTCCCCAAAATGCAGCACCTCACATTTATCTGAATTAAAATTCAATCGGCCACTTCTCAGTCCATTGCCCCATCTGATCAAGATCCTGTTGTAATCTGAGGTAACCTTCTTCACTGTCCACCAAACCACCTCCAATTTTAGTGTTATCTGCAAACTTACAAACCATACCTCTTATGCTCACATTCAAATCATTTATGTAAATGACAAAAAGTAGAGGATCCAACACCGATCCTTGTGGCACTCCACTGGTCACAGGCCTCCATTCTGAAAAACAACCCTCCACCACCACTCTCTGTCTTCTACCTTTGAGCCAGTTCTGTATCCAAATGGCTAGTTGTCCCTGTATTCCCTGAGATCTAACCGTGCTGACCAGTTTCCCATGGGGAACCTTGTTGAACGCCTTACTAAACTCCATATCGACCACATCTATCTCTCTGCCCTTATCAATCTTCTTTGTTACTTTCTTCAAAAAACCCAATCAAGTTTGTGAGACATGATTTCTATTGCACAAAGCCTTGTTGACTATTCCGAATCAGCCCTTGCCTTACCAAATACATGTACATCCTGTCCCTCAGGATTCCTTCCAACAACTTGTCCACCACCGACATCAGGCTCACTGGTCTATAGTTCCCTGGCTTATCCTGACCAACCAATTTAAACTGTGCACCACATTAGCCAACTTCGAGTCTTCCAGCACCTCACCTGTGACTATTGATGATACAAGTATCTCAGGAAGAGGCCCAACAATCACTTCTCTAGCTTCCCACAGAGTTCTAGGGTACACCTGATCAGGTCCTGGGGATTTATCCACCTTTATGTGTTTCAAGACATCCAGCACTTTCTCCTCTGTAATATGGACATTTTGCAAGATGTCACCATCTATTTCCCTACATTCTATATCTTCCATATCCTTTTCCACAGTAAGTACTGATGCAAAATACTCATTTAGTTTCTCCCCCATTTTTTGCAGCTCCACACAAGGGCTGCTTTGAAGATCTTTCTCTCCCTATTATCTCCATTGTTACCCTTTTGTCCTTAATGTACTTGTAAAACCCCTTTGGATTCTCCTTAATTCTATTTGCCAAAGCTATCTCATTTCCCCTTTTTTATGAGGTTTGCCTCAAAGCTGAAAAAGAACTTGGAAATAAGAGGGGCAGAATTTAGTTATGGTGATGCACATGATAATCAATGATAAACGGAGGATTGAGAAAGAGAGTCTGCTGGGGGATTGAGAACCGCTTTGAGCTAAGTTTGCAAAAAATAAACCAAAGGCAATAATCTTTAGATGACTACATGAACAATGAGCATATCTAAATGTAGTCAAAACAATTAAATATATACCTCCTTAGCTCAGAGACTGGTATGAGAGAAATGTGCTTCAGTTCATTAGACACGGGCACTAGTTCTGGAGAACAAGGGAGCTAACCATTCGGATGGTCTTCAGCTGAAGTCAGTATCCTAGCAAGTCATAACTCGGTTCTTAAGAGGGTCTTATTACAAACCAACACTGTGCATAAAACTGAATACCTCAATCAATTATTGTCTGAAGCTGGGAAGCTCATTTGTGGAAAGATCCTATTTAAATATCTTCACCATTTAATTGTATTCAGATGAATGTTTTATGAAGTCAATGGTTTAAAAATAGAATTAAGACTAGAACTTGCAATTAGTTAATTACTTCACAGGCCTAAAAATGGACACGTTGAAATTTACTGTTCGTCTCTGTCGAGCTAACTTGTTAATTTTAATATGAGCAGTTGACAGACAGTAGTTGCAACACATGTGGAGAAAGTAAATACTTAGAGTTGTGGCACAAACAAAAACAGCCATATAATACGTTCAATATATTCCAGTTTTCTTGAGTAATTAAATCTTTCCTGAATGTTTAGCTCAAATGAAGAATCAGTTTAGAATCTGGAGATAAGACTTTCATAACCAGAGGTCAAGAAGAAAATTTAACAATGATGTGTTTCATTAAGACAATTATTTCATGTTTCTTGCATCAGCAGAATTATGCCTTTCTTCATGCAGTATTCCTGCTAATAAAAATTTGTATACTGTGTTCAATTCATTTTTCACCATAGTTACATGACATAATATGGCCAAGCAACACCCAGGATTCAGATTTCGCAGTTTCCCCACAGTCTCCTAAAAAAAATCGATAGGTTGCTATGTAATTTGCAAAATAATTTCTCTACCAGTTTTTTTTTAGCTGTCTTAAGCCAAGCAATGCAGTTCCCTCCAAATGGACAAAATTTGTTTTATGTTGTTCCTATGCAGAGCTTTGGGGACATTTGTTATATTAAAGATCAAGACAAGCATAAGATATTGTAACTCTTCAAGAATGGAAATTTGTGGATCATTCCTTCTTTAACTGTCAGAACAACAGTTCCCATGCTGAAATAATACTTTTCAAAAACACAATTCTTTTGGAAATAAGCCAGCGTGATTTTCAAAATAATTTATTCAAAGTATTTCCAGATTAAGTGGGTTTAAAAAAAGTGTTGTTTTAAATATTATGTGGGAATGTGAAATGGATCTGCCATGGGAAACCCTATTGATTTCAAATCCAATATCTCTCCCATCACAACAGCTAATACCCAGTCTTCAACAAATTAAATTCGCATCTGGTCATTCAGAATTTAAATATTCCCAAAAAAAGGGTTTTGCAATTATCAGGACAATTTGCAAAGGTGACTGATGGACCTGGGAAGCAAATTTAGAATCTGTTTGGGGAGAATTTACATTGCAAGGTAAGTGGCCAATGCTTCTAACAAATTTTATCCACTTCCTAACCAATCAGCATTTTCCCTCATACAAAATAAATACTGGCAGAACAGTTTCAGCAAATAATCAAGTTAAATTTTCCTACTGTGTAGCTATAGAAACAAAAGAAATGTTGTAAAGTTTCAACAGATTATTTTTGCTTCTCTCCTGACTGCTGCTGCTTAATGTGACTAACTGATAACAATTACTCCTGGGGAACATCATTGCAAAATTACTACTGGGACATTATACTTCAGGATTTTTGTATCCTAATTATAACTTTTTTAAAAAATTCAATTATCTCAAAGTTTCTCACAAGTCTATGGCATTATAAGCAAATATTTTTGAGATATTGACTACTCCCAGTTAATCACAATATCCTCACCTATAGTCTCTTGTTCCTCATTAAAAGACTAAACTAAATTAGGGTTTGCTCCTAAAAAAAGTTGTTTGTTGGTTTTTCTTAATTAACCCATGCTCAGAATCAGAATCACAGAATTTTACCCTCCTGAAAGAAGCTATTTTACCCATTGTGCCTGTACTGGCTCTGGAAAGAGCTATTGAGCTCGTCACATTGTCCAGATGTACCTCTGCAACACTATAAACTTCTCATTTTCAAATGTATATCCACTTCATAGAGTCATAGAGATGTACGGAATGGAAAGACTTTGTGGTCCAACTCTTCCATGTTGACCAGATATCCTAACCTAACTTCGTCCCATTTGTCAGCACTTGGCCCATCTCCCTCTAAACCCTTCCTATTCATATATTCATCCAGGTGCCTTTCAAATGCTGCAATTGTACCAGTCTCCATCACTTCTTGTAGCAATTCATTCTATACACCCGCTGCATGAAAACGTTGCCCCCTTGGTTCATTTTATATCTTTACCCTCTCACCTGAAACCTATGCCCTCGAGTTCTGGACTCCCCTACCACAGGGAAAGGACTTTGTCTGTTTATACCATTCATGCCCTTCATGGTTTTATAAACCTTTATAAAGTGACCGCTCAGCAAACAACACTGCAGGGAAAACAGCCCCAGCCTATTCAGCCTCTCCCTATAGCTCAAACCCTTACCCTGGCAACCTTCTTGTAAAAATTCTCTTTTGAAACCTCTTACATGATCTGCCTTCACAACTTTCCCAGGTAGTGCATTCTAAATCATAATGACTCTAAATAAAGAAGTTTTCTTTCATCGCACATCTAGTTCTCTTGCTGACAATCTTGAAATTGTAATCATCTTGTTATTGATGTACCAAATGGAAACAAAATATTCTTCATCACCCTGTCAATATTGTTTATAGTTATGAACACTACAATAAGGTCACCTCTTAATCATCTCTGCTCCAAGGACAAAAAGCCAAGTTTCTGTAATCATTCCTTGTATCTACAATTGCTCATTCCTCATACTATTTAAGTAAATCACCTTTGTACTCTCTCAGGGGCTTTAACTTCCTTCCTTAAATAATATATTAAATAATACTTGTTTAGATTCATTTTGTTCCAAGGTAACATTTCTTCCAGAGATGAAACGCACCAGTCTGTAGTTTCTAGGCTTATTTTTTTTCACCCTTTTGTAAATCAGTATGCAATTCTCCAGTCCTAAAGCACCACACCTGCTTCAAAGGAGCTCTGGAAAATTATGACCAGTGTATTTATACCTGTCATCTGGTACATCCCTCAATATCCTTGGATGCATTTCACAAGATCCTTCTGTGTCACCAAGGTTAATTACAATCTAGTCAACATCATTTTAACCCATCAAATGTTTCTAATTCGGCTTTTGCAATTCGAGTTATTAATAAAACTCAATTTCTATCAGCTGTTATTGTGGAAACAGACAGCATTGTCTTGTGGATTATTAGTATACATTGTAGCTATACTTTCATGAGGCCACAGTCACAATGTCATTGACAGTCCTGCATGTCTTGAGTAATGTAGATGAATTACAACAGTCAACATCTAGTAAAAGGATACTGAACAAATTGTAGTGGCAAACTTTAAAGGAGGTATTTAATAACTTTCAGCATGTATTTCAAAGAGAAAGAAAGATATGTCTGAGAATGATGGATGATGAATCATCTTTGACTAAATAAGGAATGGAAAGATCGTAGTAAATTAAAATTTAAAAACTTAAAATCTACAAAGAGTAACAGTGGGTCAAAGGATTGGACCATTTTTAAGAATGAGCAAAAGATGACTAAAAGGTAATAAGTAGACAGCAAGCATAAATTGAGAGAAAGTGAGCCAGCTACAATAAAACAGATTGTAGTATTTGAGAATTCTTTGAAAGGAAAAGAGTATCTAAAGATATTACTGCTCCTTTAAGTCTGCTCAATTGACAATCGAAAGTAAATAATGGTAGAGGCTTTGAACAAGTTTTTGTATCTGGCTTCATGGGATGAGTGAGGGGAAAATAGCTCTTGTTGCACAGTGGTAGCATCCCTGCTCCTGGACCAGGCAGCTAGAGTTGAAGTTCCATCTGCTTCAGAAGTGTGTAATAACATCACTAATCAGAAAAATATGTTAGTGAAAAACAAATTTAAAAATGAATTAAGTTTAGGAAAACCAATGGTAATTGAAAATCAAGAGGCAATAGGGAGAGATGAATTTAAAACTATCACCATCAATATAGTAAGGTTTCTAGCACACATGAAGCAAGCTTCTAAATCAGATGTTTTCCTCCGAGGCTTGTGAGCATATAGAATTGTCTCACCATGAGGTACTTGAGGCTGGCTTTTTTTAACATATTCAAATCTAAGTTAGATAACATTTTGATAGACAAGAGTGTGAAGGACGCTAGAGGGTAGGTAGAAAATTGAAGGCGAGACCAAAGCTAGATTAGCCATTATTATACTGAATGGTGTAACTGGCTCAAAGGGCAAAATAGCCTCCTCCTATATTGACATCATGGTAGACAGGCTCTCTGCACAGCACAAACAATAACTAACACATGTCAACAAGCTCTCAAATACACATTTGTAAGCCTTACCATTGAGGGAAATGGTGCACATAGCACACATATCGCAAGATGTGTGGGTCTGTTAAACCGAACTCCACATGTAATTGTGTTCTTGAACAATTATAACTACCTTTCAGGAATTACTAAAGTCTATATTGCCTTTCATCACACCAGCAGGTAACTGGACCTTGTGACCTCCTCCTGCTGTTATTTGAATAGAAACGCCAACCTATATATTTGAACAGGTTGATTTCAAATGGATTAACAAATGTATTAAAACATCAGACTCAAGCTGATAACACCAACACATTAGACTTTGGTGGAATAATTTTCACAGTCACTTTCAGACTAAAAACATAAGCCATTTCCACCTTCAAGCAGGAATAAATCACAGCTGTACATCAATCTCTACCATCATTTTCCATCTGAACTCTGAACATAATTGTAAAGGGAACTTCTGTTTCTTTTAATTTCCTTTCTTTTTCCCCCAGGTTAACCGTAGCACCAGCCAGCACAGAGTCGATGCTCCAAACGGAGGTGACTCTAAATCTCCTGGTTATATTTTGTTTTGCAGGTGTGAGACACAGTGAAAGACAACAGGAGTACCAATCTTTATTCAATTTCCACCACCAGGAAAAACAAACACCCAAGTGGCCAGTGACAAGCAGTGCCCTTACCATCAAGGAGCAATGCTGCATGATCAAAAAGGCAAAGGGGAGGGCAGGGCTTAAATCAAAATAGAGTTGGAGGAGAAAATAATACACTTCACTCCCTGTGGTGCCCACCTTTCCCTGAAAATCTTGAGGGTGTTGGTGGACACCGCGTGCTCCTTCCCCAAGGATACCCAGGCTCTGACATACCCAGGGAAGAGGGTCAGGCAATCCGCCATAATGACCCCCTCCATGGCCCACTGCCTGGACTTATTTATGGCCGTTTTGGCCATGTCCAGGAGCAGACCCACGAGGAGGTCCTCTGACCTATACTCCCTCCTCCGCAACAGGAACATGGGACTGAACTGCAACCAAAAACAGAGAAGGTCTTTAAAGAAATCAAAAACAGGGTGCAAGCGCCTATGCCATATGATCCACAGACTCCACAGCACCACAGAACAATAGGTTTAACTGGGAGTCCGTGAACCACTGCAATCTGTGGTTGCAGGGGACCGCTGCGTGCAGCGCCCTCCACCTCAGATCTCCAAGAGAAAGAGGGAGGACTCCCGCATACAGAGCCTTCCACTGGGGATCCCCACCGCCAGTGCCAATTGGGCATGCCAAGGTATGTCCGGGTGACGGATGAGGGAGAAGAGGTGGACGATGTGCAGCAGCAGTCTATACAGGGCCCGTCGTGATACGTCCTTAAAGGGGACAAAACTAAAATTCTGGAGATGGCTCAGGTTGTGGGGCACAGGTTCCCGTGGGACATATGGGACCTTGGGGCCAATGTAAAATTCTGTCCAGGCAGGAGTGAGCGCAGATGGGGTTCCACAGCACACCTGAGCATCCTCCAACGGGTGCACTACATCGGGTCCGAGCACCACCAGGAGACTTTTGTTTTGTGTCAACAAAGTCTGAACAACAATCTATTTTAATTACCACCATTAAAGCATTGAAATGTTGGGTAATGGAACAGAACAGTTTCAACATATTTATTTGATGCCTCAAAATTAACAGGGATAGAGTTTTTGCTGTCAGTGTAGAAAGCTGCAAAAGACCCAAGTTCTACTTGTCACAACCAGTGTGGCAATGAAGGACCATTTCCAGGATCAAGTTTTGTTCCATATCTGTTCCATGTAAGTTTGCACCCAGATCATCTTTACTGAGTTCCAATCATAACGCTGCTATACATGCAGTTGAGAAAGACAAAAAAATTTACAAAGAAGTCTAAAACAAAATTTATTTGACATTTATACAGAATAATGAAATTCAAGTCAATTCAGGTACAAACCCTGATGGTTAAAATCAAGACATGATTTCCACCTGCTTGAGATTATGATCAGCAAGAGTAGAATCTAACCCTTGCAGTTTGATGTGAAGTTGCTGGTGCCTCTTTAACTGGGATGAACAACTGAATCCCTTCCCACACAAAGAGCAGGTGAATACTTTCTTTCCACAGTGAAGTTGCTGGTGTTTCAGCAAATCTTTTCTGCTTTTAAAGGTCTTTTCACAGTCAGAACATTTAAAGGATCTCTGTTCAGTGTATACAAGTTGGTGCTCAGTGAGATGGGATGACTGAATTAATCTCTTTTCACAGACAGAACAGATAAATGGTCTTTCCCCTATGTGGACCTGCTGATGTTTCAATAAGTGGGATGAACGACTAAATCCATTTCCACACACAGAGCAAGTGAATGGCCTCTCCCCAGCGTGGGTGCATAAATGTGTCAGCAGATCATGATTACTTTTAAAGCTCTTCTCACAGACAGAACATTTGAAAGGTCTGCTATTAGTGTGAACTCGCTTGTGCGTTAGAACATTAAATCCCTTTCCACACACAAGGCAGGTGAATGGCCTCTCTGCGGTGTGAACCCGCTGGTGTGTGTAGAGACTGGATGACTGAGTGAATCCCTTCCTACAAACTGAGCAGATAAATGGTCTCTCTCCTGTGTGACTCCGTCGACGTGTTTCCAGCTCAGAGGGGTAATTGAAACACTTTCCACAGTTGCCACATTTCCACGGTTTCTCCGTGGTGCAAGAATGCTTGCATTTTTCCAGGTTGGATGATCTGTTGATGCCTTAACTAGACATAGAATACATATACGGTTTGTCCCTGACCCCAACCCTATCAACGGGCAAATTGTCTTTCTTCAGGCAACAGTTGATTAAAACTCTTTCTACAGTCAGTGCACTGGTACATTTTCAGTTGGGTACCTGTGTTGCTTACTCATGTAGAGGTTTCAAAATCTTCTTCACCTGGTAAAACACAAACATTTCACCTGCCAATTCAAAGGCAGGTCCAGATGATATTCTGGTCCAGATGAATTGAATGACTGACAGATCTTGACAGTATTTAGCTTGAGCTTTCCATCTGCAAATTCTGCTCTTCTAATGTCCTGTTAAAAAAAAAGTGTTTACATAATGAATAATGCTGAAAGAGGCCATTCAGCCCAGTGTTTGTAGTCAATCCAACACCAACTTCTTCTATCTCATCTTACCATCTAGCCTTTTTCTCTTTTCCCTTTCTTTCATGTAAATACCCAATTCTCTTTGACATTACGCGAGACATTTTGAAGGAAAAAGTTCCACATTCTAACTACTTTCATGGCTACGTTTCTTGCCTTCCGTTCTACATTATCACTGAACAGAAATGTTCTCTGCATGTCTACATTGCCCATACCCTTCAATGTTAAATATCTCAATCAGGTACCTTGGTCTTCTCTTAGCTGAATCAAAAAGCCCCAATCTTTTCCAAAAGCTGTTCTCTCTCATTTTACAATAGCCATCATTGTCAGTCAGTCAGAATGAACAAACATATCCATTGGTTGGAGTTTGCTGTGTGAAAATCTTTCCTTCCTAACTCCCTGTGTAAAAAGGAGTTAACAAAATCCATTGCTATCAGTTCAAGATAGAAATTTACAACAGTTCCTCCTTCAGCTTCTTAGCCCAGAATGATCTCACATGTGCCAGGATGCACATAGTGCCTCAGCTCTTCATAAGAAACATTAAAAAAAAACACACTACAGGGAACGACGTTGGTTAATAATACTGCCCAAAAAGACATATTGTTGATTGGAAAATTCTATTTTGACATCCAATACTGCTAGAAGTCAGAAGGCAAAGAAATAAATAAATTTTATACAAAACCCCAAAAAGTAAATGTCTTCTGGCAGTTTTGTCTGAGAAGTGATTAACAGCAGAAATAAAATCAGAACACAGTTCTACATTCAAATATTAACTAATTGAATGTTATCAGGTAGAATAAATAAATAAATAAATTCCCACATACAACACATTAAATTGGAAGATTGCACTGACTGCACTCTGAACTTTTAAAGTTGGAACAGATGAAATGTCTGAAAATCCTCTATCCAGTGTGACAGTAGATGTGTTTGTAGCTTATGCAGGAAAGCAAATTTATTCCACAGTTTACAATGAACGCTTGCATTCATATAGTACCTCTTAATTTAGGGAAAATATTTCAAATCCTTTTAAAGTAACATGAATTCCAAGTTACAGTTCAGAAATGAATAATCTGAGGGATGAAAGATACTTGAAACTCTCATTGCAGTGACATTGAAAATCTGAACAGACAGTGAGTGAATGAACTCCCAAACTGCCCAGGAAAATGCCTTTTGAGGCCAACCAGAATAATATTAATCTTCTGAAAAGAACAGGAGGAGGGAAGGTCTAGTGGTATTAATGAGTGGTTCAAATTCCAACACAGCTGATGGGGGAATAGGAATTTAATGTTAAAAAAAATTATGGAATTAAGCCTCTAATGATGACTATGAATCCATTGCTGATTGTTAAAAAAAAGCCAACTGTTTTACTCATGTCCTTTAGGGAAGGAAACTGCCATACCTGCCTGGTCTGGTCTAGATGTGATTCCAGACCCACAGCAATGTGTTTGGCTCTTAATTTTGGCTCAGGTTATGGAAAGATGTAGAGGCAATAGGGTAGTAGTGATAGGAAATTTTAATTTTCGTAACATTGACTGGGATACACATAGTGTCAGAGGTCTGGATGGAGTAGAATTTGTAAGAAGCGTCCAAGAGAGTTTTCTAGAGCAGTATGTCAATAGTCCGACGAGGGAAGGGGCCATATTGGACCTGTTACTGGGGAACAGCCAGGATAGGTGGTAGAAGTTGCGGTGAGGGTTTTCTTTGGGAACAGTGACCACAATTCAAAGTTTTAGAATACTCGTGGATAAAGAAGAGAGTGGTCCTAAAGGAAGAGTACTAAACTAGGCCAAGGCCAATTATATCAAAATTAGGTAGGAGCTGGGAAGTGTGGATTGGGCACAGCTATTTGAAGGAAGTCCACATTTGATATGTGGGAGGCTTTCAAAGATAAGTTAAAGATAGTGCAGGATAGCCATGTCCCATTAAAGACAAAGGATAGGAAAGACAAGATTCATGAACCATGCATGACAGGAGAAATTGTACGACTAGCTAAGAGGAAAAGGGAAGCGTACGTAAGGTCTAGGCAGCTAGGAACAGAATGGGCCTTGAAGGAATATTGGAAGAGTAGGACAAGTCTTAAACAAGGAATCAAGCAGGCTAAAAGAGGTCATGAAATAGCTTTAGCGAGCAGAATAAAGGAGAATTCCAAAGCATTTTATTCTTATATAAGAAGCAAGCAGGTAACTAGAGAAAGGATTGGTCCACTAAAGGATAATGAAGGAAGACTGTGTGTTGAACCTGAGAGAACGGGTGAGATTCTGAATAATTACTTGGCATCAAAAGCATCCAAGGATCAGGAAAAGCGATGTTTTGGGCAAAAGCCTTTCATCAGGAATAGAGGCCTGCATCTGCAGTCCTCACTTCTGCCTACTTTGCATCAGTGTTCACTGAGGAGAGGAACATGATGAATGTTGAGATTAGAGATAGAAGTTTGATTAGCCTGGATCACATTGACACAAGTAGGGAAGATGTGTTAAGTAGGCTAGAGGTTATTAATGTGGACAAATCCCCAGGACCGGACAGGATCTTTCCTAGGTTGCTGAGGGAGGCGAGAGAGGAAATAGCTGGGGCCCTGACAGATATCTTTGTGGCATCTTTAAACACAGGTGAGGTGCCGGAGGACTGGAAGGTTGCTCATGTTGTCCACCTGTACAAGAGTAGTAGGGATATTCTGGGCAATTACAGACCAATGACCCTGAAGTCAATGGTGGGAAAGTTGCTAGAGAGAGTATTGAGGGATAGGATCTACTTATATTTAGAAAAGAATGGGCTTATCAGTGATAGGCAACATGGTTTTGAGCAGGTGAGATCATGCCTTACCAACTTAATAGAATTCTTTGAGGAAGTGACCAAGTTGATAGATGGAGTAAGGGCTATTGATGTCATAAGTATGGACTTTAGTAAGGTGTTTGATAAGGTTCTCCATGGTAAACTAACAGAGAAAGTGAAGTCACATGGTGTGCATAGCTTTCTAGCTAGGTGCATAAAGAATTGGTTGAGCAACAGGAGACAGAGATTAGTAGTTGAAGGGATTTTCTCGAAATGGACAAAGTGACCAGTGGTGTTCCACAGGGGTCAGTGTTAGGGCCATTATTGTTTGTGATATACATAAATGATCTGGAAAAGGGCACTGTTGGTATGATCAGCAAGTTTGCAGATGACACGAAGACTGGTGGAGTAGCAGAAAGCATACGGGACTGTCAAAGAATACAGGAGGATATAGATAGACTGGAGAGTTGGGCGGAAAAGTGGCAGATGGAGTTCAATCCAGACAAATGTGAGGTGATGCATTGAGGCAAGTCTAATTCTAGAGCAAATTATACAACGGATGGAAGAGCCTTGGGAAAAGATGATGGGCAGAGAGATCTGGGTATGCAGGTCCATTGTACCCTGAAGGCTGCTGCACAGGTGGATAGAGTGGTCAAGAAGGCTTGCCTTCATTGGACAGGGTATTGAGTGCAACAGCTGGCAAGTCATGTTAAAATTGTACAAGATATTGGTACAGCCACATTTAGAATACTGTATACAGATCTGGTCATCACATTACCAAAAGGATGTGGACGGTGCAGAGAAGGTTTACGAGGATGTTGCCTGGTATGGAACGTGCTAGCTATGAAGAGGAGAAGTTGAGCAGGTTAGGTTTGTTTTCATTAGAAAAAAGGAGATTGAGGGGGGACCTCATTGAGGTTTACAAAATCATGAAGGGTATAGATAGGGTGGATAGAGACAAGTTTTTTCCCAGGGTGAAGGATTCTATAATGAGAGGTCACGCTTTCAAGGTGAGAGGTGAAAAGTTCAAGGGGATACATACGGCAAGTACTTCACACAGTGGGTGTCTGGAATGCATTGCCAGCAGAGGTGGTAGAGGCAGGCACAGTAGATTCATTTAAGATGCATGTGGACAGATGCATGACAAGGTGGGGCATAGAGGGATACGGATGCTTAGGAATTGGGCGACAGGTTTAGACAGTAGATTTGGAATGTCCCGGGCTTGGAGGGCCGAAGGGCCTGTTCCTGGGCTGTAAATTTTCTTTGTACTTTGTTCTTAACTGCCCTCTGAGCAATTACAGATTGCCTACAATTGGGTCAGTTTGCTCACAAGCTTTCTACTGATATTTTTATAAGGAATCACACAGCAACAAACACAGGAGAGAAGAAACCAATGTATAGAGGAACAGCTAGCAATAGACAATAGGTGCAGGAGTAGGCCATTCTGCCCTTCGAGCCTGCACCACCATTTAATATGATCATGACTGATCACCCTTAATCAGTATCCTGTTCCTGCCTTATCTCCATAACCCTTGATTCCACAATCCTTGAGAACTCTATCCAACTCTTTCTTAAATGAATCCAGAGACTGGACCTCCACTGCCCTCTGGGGCAGACCATTCCACACAGCCACCACTCTCTGGGTGAAGAAGTTTCTCCTCATCTCTGTCCTAAATGGTCTACCCCATATTTTTAAGCTGTGTCCAATTCAGAAAGTGATAGCAATTAGGAAGTTGCTCAGGTGCGTTTCAGTTTCGGCTACGGTTGGGAATGCCTTTGCTAGGGAAATGATTGGGAAACATCTTTTGACAGATAGAATTAGGAGACATTTCCTGAGGATGGGAATTCCATCTACCAGTTCTGAGTAGGGTATGTGGCTATGTGAAGCAGAGAAATCAGCTTAAAGAATGTTGGGCATGGGGGAGGGTTGAGGGGGATTATGGAGACTGCAAAATGAATGTGGAGAGAAAAGGAGTCTGCAAATTGTCTGAGAGGAGAAGGGTCTACAAGAGGATTGTGAGGGCACAAAGAGGCTGAAAATGAGCATGAAAGAAAGGGGGCTGAAAACCATTTGAAACAGCAATGGAAGTTACCAGGGTGAGAAAGGGAGGCTAATGGAGTCGGACATTTTACACCATCAAAAAAAGAATATACAGTCAACTGTGATCCACTAGAACTTTACTGTGATTATGAATTCTTTGCAAATTAATATGGAATTTCTTGTTTAGAGAGGAGGAAAACCTCACAGCCCTCTTAACCTGACAACCACACTTCCCTAAAGTTGAATTCACCAGTTTCAAAATCTCCATCTCCCCCCCACCCCATCGCATCCCAGATCCAACCCTCTGACTTGGCACTGCCCTCTTGACCTGATTTACCTGTCCATCTTCCTTCTCACCTATCCGCTCCACACTTTCTACCAAAGTATCACAATCAGTTCCTACTTTGCCCATCTTTCACCATGCCACCTACATTTTACCAATCCCTACACCTCTCTCCCTGTTTATTTCTCTGACCCTTTTCCCTCTCCCCAGTGCTGAAGGGTCATGCCTCAGACGTTAACTCTCTTGCTCTTCAGATGCTGCCTGACCTGCTGTGCCTTTTCCAGCATCACACTTTATCAACTCTTGCTTATTGTTGTGCAAGTTCAGGAGCTACTACCATATTTAGAAAATATGTTCTGAATGTAATTGACACTATGTTAATTGGTAAATTTAAATTTGTGTTTGAGATTTGAGATGCAGTAAAAAAAGTAGTAACTACTTGTTTAAATATTTCTGTTGTTTTATATATGTGATGGAAAAGTGTTAGCTGTGACCTCATTAATTTGTGGAAGATATCTTTCGGGTTACAGAATTTTATATGTAGAAGGGTAGAAGAGTTATTTTGGAAAATAAATTGTTGCCAGCCTTTTCCCTTGCACCAATCTCAGTACTGTGGTATCCAGAAAATTAATGTTTTCATTGTATGTTGCAACCTTAAAGATAGAGTGTTGACTGTAATTGAAGAAATTGGCGAATTCTAATTCTCTTTCTGGGTGCATCCAAATTTGAGTTCAGTAGTAACTAAAATAACTGAGTCCTGTTACTACATGGCAACATCACCCATTTAAATAAGTGATGGAAATTGAAAAAGTAGTCCTCAGAAAAATATCGAGAGGTGTCCTCAAAATAAGAACCAATAAAAAAAAATTGCTTTCACAAATCTTAAAGAGTACCACTTAATTTATTACCAGCATATTTTTCTTCAATTCACATTACTCATATATATATATTACATATTCAGTAACCATAAAACACACTTATTCCTCTTTGGTTGAAGTCAGTTTAACCCCCTCAATTACCGTTCTGTTCAATCATGAAGTGTCATGTTACTTGAAACTTTGTGCCTAGAATGAAATATAGAAGCAGAATAGCCCCAGAGAAGATGCTTGCACTTGTTTCTTTTCCCCCTAATTGATAGTAAAAAGCCATTTCTAGTTAGTCACCTTGCTAAGAAAAGAAAGAATAGTTAGATATGAATTACAATGTAGGCAATTTGCAATAATTTGCCAATCTGACAATGAGGAGAAAAGCAAAACTTACGTTGAAAGAATTGGATTCCAGTCAGTGGGTTATGACTCTCAAATTGCAAGCTGGAAGTAGTGTCAGTGCTGGAGTTACAAAAACTGGTAGCTTACTTCAACAATGCATTCTCAGGCTCAGATCTGAAGTATCCAGTCATCTGCCATCTTTCTTCCCACCAAGTGGGATGGCACGGTGGCACAGTGGTTAGCACTGCTGCCTCACAGCACCAGAGACCTGGGTTCAATTCCTGCCTCAGGCGATGCTCTGTGTGGAGTTTGCACATTCTCCTCGTGGTCTGCATGGGTTTCCTCCAGGTGCTCCGGTTTCCTCCTACAACACAAAAATGTGCAGGTCAGGTGGATTGCCCATAGTGTTAGGTGAAGGGGTACATGTAGGGGAGTGGGTCTGGGTGGGTTGCGCTTCGGCGGGTTGGTGTGGACTTGTTGGCCCGTAGGGCCTGTTTCCACACTGTAAGTAATCTAATCTAAAGTCTTCATGATCCTTTAGCACTTTTAAATTATTTATGGCAGCCTGCACATCTCACTGTGTGCAAATTCTGTGGATAGTCGTAATAGCAAAAAAGATTGAAAAAGTAGAGATGTACAGCATGGAAACAGACCCTTCGGTCCAACCTGTCCATGTCGACCAGATATCCCAACCCAATCTAGTCCCACCTGCCAGCACCCGGCCCATATCCCTCCAAACTCTTCCTATTCATATACCCGTCCAAATGCCTCTTAAATGTTGTAATTGTACCAGCCTCCAACATTTCCTCTGGCAGCTCATTCCATACACGTACCACCCTCTGCGTGAAAAAGTTGCCCCTTAGGTCTCTTTCCCCTCTCACCCTAAAGCTATGCCCTTTAGTTCTGGACACCCCATCCCAGGGAAAAGACTTTGTCTATTTATCCAATCCATGCCACTCATACTTTTGTAAACCTCTATAAGGTCACCCCTCTGCCTCTGACGCTCCAGGGAAAACAGCCCCAGCCGGTTCAGCCTCTTCCTATAGCTCAAATCCTCCAAACCTGGCAACATCCTTGTAAATCTTTTCTGAACCCTTTCAAGTTTCACAACATCCTCCCGAAAGGAAGGAGACCAGAATTGCATGCAATATTCCAACAGTGGCCTTACCAATGTCCAGTACAGCCACAACATGACCTCCCAACTTCGGTGCTCAATACTCTGACCAATAAAGGAAAACATACAAAATGCCTTCTTCACTATCCTATCTACCTGCAACTCCACTTTCAAGGAGCTATGAACCTGCACTCCAAGGTCTCTTTGTTCAGCAACACTCCCTTGGACCTCACCATTAAGAGTATAAGTCCTGCTAACATTTGCTTTCCCAAAATGCAGCACCACGCATTTATCTGAATTAAACTCCATCTGCCATTTCTCAGCCCATTGGCCCTTCTGGTCAAATCCTTTTGTAATCTGAGGTAATCCCCTTTGCTGTCCACTACACCTCCAATTTTGGTGTCATCTGCAAACTTACTAACTGTACCTCTTATGCTCGCATCCAAATCATTTACGTAAAATGACAAAAAGTAGAGGACCCAGCATTGATCCTTTGGAAATCCACTGGTCACAGGCCTCCAGTCTGAAAAACAACCTTCCATCACCACCCCCTGTCTTCTATCTTTGAGCCAGTTCTGTATCCAAATGGCTAGTTGTCCCTGTATTCCCTGAGATCTAACCTTGCTAACCAGTCTCCCATGGGGAACCTTGTCGAACGCCTTACTGAAGTCTATGTAGATCACATCTACGGCTCTGCCCTCAACAATCTTCTTTGTTACTTCTTCAAAAAACTCAATCAAGTTTGTGAGACATGATTTCCCACGCACAAAGCAATGTTGACTATCCCTAATGAGTCCTTGCCTTTCCAAATACATGTACATCCTGTCCCTCAGGATTCCCTTCAAAAACTTGCACACCACTGAGATCAGGCTCACCGGTCTATAGTTCTCTGGCTTGTCTTTACTGCCCTTCTTAAACAGTGGCACCACATTTGCCAACCTCCAGTCTTCCGGCACCTCACCTGTGACTCTCGATCTTACAAATATCTCAGCAAGAGGCCCAGCAATCACTTCTCTATTCAACAGCAGAGCTAATATATTGAGGCAAACTAACAGACACACAGTTGAAAGAACAGAGAAAAGTGAGGTCTGAGGAAATAGAATCACGATCAAAGGAGCTCTCTGTCAACTCACATTACAAAGAGGGATTGCTTGAACAAAACAAATAGAGACACCATACTATCGAGCACAGGACACCTTCACAGCAAATCTCCCACTTGAATCTATAATCGGTTAAAAGGTAATCAGTACCTGGAAATACTCAAACTCTGGAAAAGAAATCAAGACTTTAATCTCTTCAGGAATGGGGAAGCAATGGTAAAGGCAGGTAACGTTTGAAAGTGTGTGGGAGGTGCAAAGCATGGGAGCCATGGCAGAGGAAGAGGAGCAGTAGGCATGTGGGGAAGCAGGGAAGGAGCAGAGAGCTCAAGGGGAGCGGAGCAGGAAGCAGAAATTAAGGGCAGCCAGGTGCAGTGTCTGGGCAGCAGGAGGATTGGGGATAGAGAGAAGGGTGTGAAGGACAGGATTTAGGGAGCTGTGAGACAATACTTCAACTCTCAGTTCCGCTCTGCTGAGGACATGCAGGTTCTGGGCCTCCTTCATCACTATCCCCTTACCACCTGACGCCTGGAGGAAGGCGGCCTCATTTTCCACCTTGGGACCCTTCAATTCCATGGTATCAATGTGGATTTCACAAGTTTCCTCAATTCCCCTCCCATCATCTTACCGTAACTCCGAACTTTCAGCTCCGTATCGTCCTCATGACCTGTCCCATCTGCTCATTTTTCTTCCTACCTATCCGCTATACCCTCACCTCTGACTATCATCTTTATCTCCTGCCCCCATCTACCTACTGCACTCTCAGCTACTATGCCCCCAGCCCCACTCCCACTCCCCACCCATTTATGTTTCCACCACAGAGGCTCCCAGCCACACTCCTGATGAAGGGCTTTTGCCCGAAACGTCGATTTTCCTGCTACTCGGATGCTGCCTGACCTGCTGTGCTTTTCCAGCACTACTCTAATTTTGACACTAATCTCCGGCATCTGCAGTACTCGCTTTCGCCTAGCAGTGAGACAGGCAGGTGGTGTGGAGGAAGTCCAAGGGGCAGGAGCTTTGGGATGCATTGGACGCTTTAGGGGAAAGGGGCAACAGAGGAACAGGTGCAGGCATGCAGTGGAATGGTCATGTGGACAGGGACAATGGGAGGGGTTAGAGATATGGGCGAAGCAGTGAGCAGAGCTGGCAAGGGGACGGGTGATTAGGAAGGCAGGTAGCAGGCAAGTTTGAGGAAGCAGTCAAAAGACAGGGTCTGTAGCAGTGAGGTCAGGTGGGGCAAGGAAGTGAGCTGGTTAAGAGACAGAGTGACAACGCAAGGTGGGCAGCAGGAAGAGGAGGACAGAGGGGAAGGGGGTAGACAGTGGCAGGTGCGAAGGTGGTTGCAAGAGGAGAGAGCAGCAGCGACAGTGATGGGGTAGGGAGAGAGACACAGGAACACGGGCAGAATCAGTGGTCGGCAGGGGCAGAGGTGCGGAGATGGGCCTGGCAAATAAGGCAAAGTAGAGGCGCAGTGACCTGGGAGGGGAAGGTACGGCTGGATGGGCATGAAATGGGGATGGGGATGGGGATGAGGGGATGAGGGGA
>NC_057746.1:13738300-13750800 GCF_004010195.1 Chiloscyllium plagiosum | reverse complement strand
AAAAAAAAATGTGATTACATTGACCTACCTGAGAGGGCCTTTTAGTTAAAATTCCAGAGAATGATTCAGGTCCAGAATCCCGAGGGTGGACAAAGAGACAAAGACATAGAAGCTGAATGAGAGAGAATGAGCTCAGTTGAAATAATTTGACATATAGACCCTGAAATGTACAGGAGAAAGTGAGGACTGCAGATGCTAGAGATCAGAGACGAGAGTGTATGCTGGAAAAGCACAGCAGATCAGGCAGCACTGGATTCGATGTTTAGGGCAGAAGCCTTTCATCAGGAAGGACTTCTGCCCGAAACGTCAATTCTCCTGCCCCTCGGGTGCTGCCTGACCTGCTGTGCTATTCCAGCACCACATTCTCGACCCTGAAACGTATCGACAAGTTTCACGATTCCAGCTCTTTGGCAGTTCAGGAAGAGAGGAATTGCTTCCATTGTCACGAATTTGAGATGTCCCAGAGCCCCTTCAGACATACGGTCAATAATTTGTGGGTAATACGTAGATTCTGCAGGTGCCAAAGGATCGTCTTCGGAACAACAGATAATTATGCAATTACTACACATGCCACTATTTATGAGCTGCAAATATAGCAGATATGAAAATTAGTTGAATTTTAAACTGATTGCTCAGTTGAAAATTATATCCACCAGGAAACAACAATAGAGTATAAGAAAAGGAAATGTTTAGGGAAACAAATATTCGCCTATTACAGAAGAACGTTTAGAACATTTAAATGGAAAAATGTCAGAAAAACTAAATTATCACCCTGTGTCTATCCCCACACAGAAAGAGCAAGGGGTGGTCGGTTAGATTGCTCTGAAGGCTACTGGTGCCAGGCTGCGTCCAGCCTACAACAGAAAACAAACCAATGACCATCCTTCAGCTTTACACAAATTTGATCTACAGCTGCTGGAAATACACAGCAGCACTGACAACATCATGAATCCAAAACAGAGTTACACTTTTAAACTGGTATCCTTCCATTAGAATTATAAAAAAATTGCCAGATCTGCTCAGCATTTCCATAATTTTCCATGTTTTGTCTCTCCCATCTTCAAAGGAGTAATGTGAGTCTACATCAGAAGCAGCCATGCATACAATCAATAGTTCTATTATACAAAAGAGAAGAACTGTAGGAAATTCTCCAACAGTTCTCAAAGGATTGAAAACGTGCCTACAAGTTGAAAGTTTAAAAAGTCAACATACACCTAGCCCCTAAAGTGGTAGTATTGATTGTTAATTACCCCTGAGTGCAAGGTGTTCAAAAAAGTTAGGAAAGGAAGGAAAGGAGGACGATTGGTCAAATTGGTATCATGTCTCGCAAACTTGATTGATGAGGGCAACACAGTGGACGTGATCTGTATGGACTTCAGTAAGGCATTTGACAAGGTTCTCCATGGGAGACTGGTTAGTAAGGTTAGATCTCATGGAATATATAGAACATAGAACATGGAACAGTACAGCGCAGAACAGGCTTATCTAAGGCTTATCTCTCTAATGTGGTTGAGTTGGCTACATTAGCAGGTAGGGCATTCCATGCCCTTACCACTCTCTGCGTAAAGAACCTGCGATTTCAGATCACTATCTGAAATCAAATTGTTGCTTGCCAGATGATTATAAATCTGATCTCTTATAATCCTTTCTGATGTCATCATCCTAGGAAAAAGACTTTCACTGTGTACCCTATCTAATCCTCTGATCATCTTGTATGTCTCTATCAAATCCCCTCTTCGCCTTCTTCTTGGCAATGAGAACAGGTTCAAATCTCTCAGCCTTTCCTCATAAGATCTTCCCTCTAGACCAGGCAACATCCTGGTCAATCTCCTCTGCATCTTTTCCAATGCCTCCACATCCTTCCCGAAATATGGGGACCAGAACTGTACACAATATTCCAAGTTTGGCTGCACCAGCATTTTGTATAGTTGCAGCATGATATTGCGGCTCTGGAATTCAATCCCTCTACCAATGAAACCTAACACACCATATGCCTTCTTAACAGCACTATCCACCTGGGTGGCAACTTTCAGGGATCTATATACATGGAGTCCAAGATCCTTCTGCACATCCACACTACCAAGAATCTTTCTATCGACCCAGTACTCTGCCTTCCTGTTATTCTTCCCAAAGTGCATCACCTCACATTTAGCTGCATTGAACTCCATTTGCCATCTCTCAGCCCAATTCTGCAGTTTATTCAAGTCCCCCTGCAACCTGTAACATTCTTCCACACTGTCCACTTTTCGAACGACTTTAGTGTCATCTGCAAATTTACTAATCCATCCCCCAAGCCTCTGTCTAAGTCATTTATAAAAATGACAAACAGCAGTGGTCCTAAAACAGATCCTTGTGGCACACCACCAGTAACTAGACTCCAGGCTGAATATTTTCCATCAACTGCCACTCGCTGCCTTCTTTCAGAAAGCCAGTTTCTAATCCAATCTGCTAAATCGCCCTCAATTCCATGCCTCTGCATTTTCTCCAACAACCTACCATGTGGAACATTATCAAAGGCTTTACTGAAGTCAATGTATACCACGTCAACTGCCCTATCCTCAGCTACATGCTTGGTTGCCTTCTCAAAAAAGTCAATGTGGTTTGTGAGACACGACCTGCTCTTGACAAAATCATGTTCACTATCTGAAATCAAATTGTTGCTTGCCAGATGATTATAAATCTGATCTCTTATAATCCTTTCCAAAGCCTTTCCTACAACAGAAGTATGGCTCACTGGTCTATGTGTACCAGGGTCATTGCTACTGCCCTTCTTGAACAAGGGCACCACATTTGCAATCCTCCAGTCCTCTCGTACCAGATTTGTAGACAATGACGACTCAAATGTCAAAGCCAAAGGCTCTGCTATCTCCCCCCCAGCTTCCCAGAAAGTCCTCAGATAAATTCCATCCGGCCCAGTGGACTTGCCTACTTTCACTCCTTCTAGAATTGATAACACTTTATCGTAACTAAACTCGATCCTTTCCAGTCTAATATCTCGTACCTCCTTCTTCTCCTCAATAATATTCTCCTTTTCCTATGTGAAAACCGATGAGAAATGGTCGTTTAGCAACTCTCCGATCTCCACAGGGTCCACACTCAACTTCCCACTTCTGTCTTTGACTGACCTTATTCCCACCCTAATCAGCCTTTTATTCCTCACACACCTATCGAATGCTTTAGCGTTCTACTTTATTCTATTTGCTAAAGACTGCTCGTGTCCTCTCTTTGCTATTCTTAGCTCTCTCATTAAATCCTTCCTAGCTTATCTGTAACTCTCCATTGCTTCATCTGAACCATATTGCCTCATCAACAAATAAGCCTCCGTCTTCGTCGTAGAAAGACATGCAATTTCTGTTGTAAACCACGGTTCCCTTACCTTATCACTTCCTCCCTGCTTGACAAGGACATACTTATCAAGGACATGCAATATCTGTTCCTTAAACAAGCTCCACATTTCCATTGTCTGCGTCCCCTGCATTTTGCTACCCCATTCAATGTAACCTAATTCTTGCCTAATCGCATTATAATTGCCCTTGCCCCATCGATAACTCTTGACCTGTGGCATGTACCTATCCCTTTCCATCGCTAAACTAAACGTAACTGAATTATGGTCACTGTCTTAAAAATTTGTTCGCCTACAACTAAATCAAACACCTGGCCTGGTTCATTACCAAGCACCAGATCCAATGAGACCTCCCCTCTTGTCGGCCCTTCGACATACTGTTTCAGGAAACCCTTCTGTACACATTGGACAAAAACAGTATCTGATGTACTGGAGTTATAGCATTTCCAGTCAATGTTGGGGAAGTTAAAGTCCCCCACAATGACCACCCTGTTCCTTTCACTTCTACCCAGAATAATTTTGCTAATCCTCTCTTCCACCTCCCTGGAACTCAGGGAAGGACTATAAAAAACGCCAAGCAGCGTGACCTCTCCTTTCCTTTTTCTAACCTCAGTCCACACTAGAAGAGTCCTCATCAAAAGTTCTCTCAGCCACCGTTATACTATCCTTGACTAACAAGGCCACGCTTACCCCTCTTTTACCACCTTGCCTGTTCTTAATGAATGACCTAAACCCTGGAACCTGCAACGTCCATTCCTCACCCTGCTTATCCATGTCTCCGAAATGCCCACATCATCGAAGTCCCAGGTACCTATCCATGCTGCAAGCTCACAAACCTTATTTCGGATACTTCTGATGTTGAAGTAAACACACTTCAAACCATTTCGCTGTCTGCCAGCACATTTCTCTGACCCTGAAATCCAGTCCCTGTCCTTCATACTCTCAGCCTCCTGTGCACTGCAACTACACCTCGGTTCCCATCCCCCTGCTGAGCTAGTGTAAAAGTAAAATCAATGACTGCAGATGCTGGAAACCAGATTCTGGAGTAGAGTGGTGCTGGAAAAGCATAGCAGTTCAGGCAGCATCCGAGGAGCAGGAAAATCAACGTTTCGCGCAAAAGCCCTTCATCAGAAACACAGGAGCTAGTTTAAATCCAACCGAATAACACCAGCAAATTTCCCACTCAGGATATTAGTACCCCTCTGGTTCAAGTGAAGACCGTCCTGTTTGTAAAAGTCCGACCTTCCCCAGAATGAGTTCCAAATATCCAAGTATCTGAAACCCTCCCTCCTGTACCATACTTGTAGCCACGTGTTCAGCTGATATCTCTCCCTATTCCTTGCCTCGCTATCACGTGGTAGGAGTAACAAACCAGAGATAACAACTCTGTTTGTTCGAGCTCTCAGCTTCCAACCTAGCTCCCTGAAATTCTGCCTTACATCCCTGTCCCTCTTTCTACCTATGTCGTTGGTACTTACATGGACAACAACTTGAGGCTGGTCACCCTCTCACTTCAGGACCCCAAAGATACAATCCGAGACATCATGGACCCTGGCACCTGGGAGGCAACATGAGTCTCTTTCGCTCCCAACAAACCTTCCATCTGAGCCTCTAAATGTTAAGTCCCTAATGACTAACACTCTCCCCCTTTTCCTCCTTCCCTTCTGTGCAACAGGGACAGGCTCTGTGCCAGAGACCTGGACCCCACTGCATACCACTGGTAAGATGTCCTCCTCAACAATATCCAAAACGGTATACATGTTTTTCATGGGGAACGGCCACAGAGGATCCTGTGATTGTCCCCCCCCCCCTTCGAACGGTCACTCAGCTTTCTTCGTGCAGGGAGTACGAGCCATTTGGGTACAGAACTGGCTCAAAGGTAGAAGATAGAGGGTGGTGGTGGAGGGTTGTTTTTCAGAATGGAAGCCTGTGACCAATGGAGTGCAATAAGGTTGGTCATGGATTCACTACTTTTCATCATTTATATAAATGATTTGGATGTGAGCAAAAGAGGTATAGTTGGTAAGTTTGCAGATGACACCAAAATTGGAGGTATAGTGGACAGCAAAGAAGGTTAATTCAGATTGATCAGATGGACAATGGGCTGAGAAGTAGCAGATGGAGTTGAATTTAGATAAATGTGAGCTGCTGGATTTTGGGGAAGCAAATATTAGCCGGACTTATACACTGAAGGCAAAGGTCCTATGGAGTGTTGCTGAACAAAGAAACCTAGAAGTGCAGGTTCATAGTTCCTTGAAAGAGGACTGGCAGACAGATAGGATAGTGAAGAAGGTATTTGATATGCTTTCTTTTATTGGTCAGAGTATTGAGTACAGAAGTTGGGAGGTCAGATTGCGGCTGTACGGGACATTAGTTAGGCCACTGTTAGAATATTGCATGCAATTCTGATCTCCTTCCTATCGGAAAGCTGTAGTGAAAGTTGAAAGGGTTCAGAAAGGATTTACAAGGATGTTGCCAGGGTTGGAGGATTTGAGCAAAAGGGAGAGGTTGAATAGGCTAGAGTTGTTTTCCCTGGAGCGTCAGAGGCTGAGGAATGACCATATAGACATTTACAAAATTATGAGGGGCATGGATAGGATAAATAAACAAAGTATTTTCCCTGGTGGTGGAGTCCAGAACTAGAGGGCATAGGTTTAGGGTGAGCGGGGAAAGATATCAAAGAGACCCTAAGGCTCAAAGTTTTCACGCAGAGGCTGGTACATGTATGTAATAAGCTGCCAGAGGAACTGGTGAAGGGGAGTGCAATTGCAACATTTAAAAGGCACCTGGATGGGTATATGAAAAGTAGGGGTTTGGAGGGGTATGGGCCAGGTCCTGGCAGGTGGGACTAGATTGGATTGGGATGTCTGGTCAGCGTGGACGAGTTGGACCGAATGGTCTGTTTCCATGCTGTACACTCTACGACACCGGGATTCTTTGGATGAGGAGAACATCGAACTGATGAAATAGGAGTTTCAAAGACAAAATCTGGCGAAAGATAGAGACTAAAAAGTGTTCACTGACACTGAACAGTCCAATTGAGAGGCCAGCTGATCTGGAAAGGTGAACAAATTGTGAACACAGCTCATACTGAGAAAGCCTATGACAACATTTTGTATCACAGTTCAGGATTGTTAAGGTGATCGTAGCATCTTATTTAGATATGACTGACCATATTTCCACATAATTGCACACAGCAAAATCATTCAGATCTCCAAATTTTATAGACGTTGAATTGCTGCTTCTTGATTCTCTCATGCTGACCAACATTAAAAATAAGTGGTTTATCAAATCTGCCATCACGAATATCTATCAATGCCTAATAATTCTGACTCAGTGATCTATGAGCTAATTTGAACACGTTGGCACTTCTTCCTCTCTCTTAATTTAAGTTTGTGTCTTCATTTCTTCTTCCACGTATACACTGACGCATTTTCACTCATGCTCCAAGTTCAATATGATGCTCGTTTTATATGGACATTTTATCATGTTCCTTCATTTTCAATTCATTCTGTTCCTTCCTTGTCTTCAGGAGCAAGAAATGTCATCACAGACGATTCCCTGATTATGACATGCATTTCAACAATGCTTTTGATAAGGCCTCACATGGAGACGTGAATTGCAAAAATTGAAAGATTTGAAATTTGGGGGAATATTCTGATATGGATTTGAATTAGTTGCCAAACAAAAACAGAATGGAATCAAACTGTCTATTGTTTTTCTCGCTGATGCATTGATTAACAGTATATTGCTGCAAAATAAAACTAAGTGGGGTTTGAGTGAGGAAGAATAATGGAAGCATCAGGGCATTCTAGAAACATTGCACATGCAAGCAAGGTGATGCTGTACAGTTTGAATAAGTATGCATTTATGCAAACTGATGTGAAAACAGGCAGGAAGGCTTCTTATTTAAATATTATATATTGGGAAACATAGCCTTTCATTTAGGATCTGGGTGTCTTTGCAAACCAGTCAATGAAAATATAGATATAGAACTAGACCTGGAATTTTGCATACAGTTGTGATCTCTCCGCCTTACAGAGGATGCACTTACCAGAGAGGGAGTACAGGAGCACTTGAAATGGCAGTATTGTCACTTAAGAATAGACTGGCTCAGCTAGGTATGTATCCACTTGAGGTTAGAAAAATGGAACAGAATCTGATTGAAATGCATAACATTCTCACAGGAATAGAGAGAGAGTAGCTGGATGTTTTCACTCTGGTTGCAGAGTATCGAACGAGGAATCTAGACTTAATATAGAATATCAAACATAGAACAATACAATGCAGAACAGGCCCTTCGGCCCTCAGTGTGAACTAATCTAAGCCCACATTATCGCATCATCATCCATACTCTTATCCACGGACTGACTAAATACGCCTAATGTGACTGAGTTAACTACAGTACCAGGCAAGGCATTACCCAACTTAAAGGCACTCAAAGACCGAATATCCACGGCTCACCATAGTGGAGAATTGCAAAACTTCTCAAGGCTTAGACTAAAATCGAATAGTCCTCATCATGGTCATAAATCACAATGCCTTATTTTAAAATTGTACTCGACTGCTTCTAGATTCATTAATGAGGAAACACAATTTAACTTGGCTATCCTGTTTATCTCTTCAAAAATTTTGCAACTTTCGTTGAGATTACCTGTCATGTTTTGAAGCTGTAGAACATTAAGGCCGGATTTCCTCAATTTCAATTCACAGGACAAACGCCCATCTATTGTGTCAAGCCTAATGAACATTCTTGGTATTCCTTACACGGCAATAGTATCTTTCCTAAATTGAGGATTGTATCCCAAGTCCGGTCTAATCGGGCAACCATACATTGAAACTAAGACTTCTTTCTCGTCACCTAAAATCCTTCAGCTGGAAAGGTTGTCATTCTGCAGCGTTCACAGCAGATTTCTGTAACTGCTGCGAAACATCAATGACTTATTAAAAACCACGCCAAGATGCATTTCTACAAGTCTGTACATCAGACATTTTACGTCAATCAGTTTTCAAGCTGTTACCTTCGACAAAATAATCTACACATCTTTCCCACCTGGCAAGTATGATGAAGTCAAATAGTTGCTATTTTGTAAATCATGAGGGGCACAGATAGAGTCTAGAAGGTATTTTTCCCGCTGGTGAGGGAAAACAAAACTAGAAGCATAGGCTTAAAATGAGAGGGTAAAGATTTAAAAGAAACCTAAGGGACATCTTTTTCATGCCTGTCTCGAATGAGCTGCCAGAGAAAGTGGTGGAGACTGGTACAACTGCAAGACTTAATGGCATCTGAATGGTACATGATTAACATGGATTTAGAGGGATGTAGGGCAAATGTTGGCAAATGAGAACAGATTAATTTAGGAAATCTGCTCAACATGATCAAGTTGGACCGAAGGTTCGTTTTCCGTGCTGTATTGCTCTATGACTTGATGACTCGAGAACAACCACAAATAGAATGCAATCGAATTCCGTCAAAACGATTTCCAGCTCCAAATCTTCGTTCAATCTTATTCTCTTATACTCACAAGTTCTTTAGCTGATGTCCGGACTTAAGAGTTTCATTCCTGGAACCATTTCTGTAAATCGGTTCTGCATTCTTTCTAAATTCTATACCTTTTCTCGAATGTGCGCCAGTGTTTAGGTAATTTTCATGGACATTTCTGATATCGTATTGCGCTGAATATTAAAACTCAGCGGCATATCCACTTCGGGACCAGGTGCTGGACAATTTAGTCAATATCGATCGGAAATGCGGATGCGATGAGGCAAATGACTTGTTTTCGTGTGGTGCAAATTCGGTAACTGCATTAGTCCTACAAAGAGTCATTTCCGCAAGTTCAGCTGTGTCAGAATCCAGGTTGCGACGAGCGCCTGTCAACCTGAAAAGGTGACGTTCGCCTGGGTCTCTGCAAAGGATTTGGTGAAATCATTGCGTTCTGACAATTTGTTCTCCCAACAACTTCTATGTTTCATGGATTCGGGTTGTTTTACTATGAAAATTGTGTCCAACCTCCGAGCTGTGATGGCCGAGAGGTTAAGGCGTTGGATTCGAAATCCAATGGGGGTTCCCTGCGCAGGTTCGAGTCCTGCTCACAGCGTCGACTTCTTTGAAGTCGCACCTTCACTGGATCGTTTTTGAATAAATTGGAGCCTGAGCTTCACGTTTAATTCAAAGTCAATTTTCGACTGTAAAGAATCAGAAGTAATTTGTAAACTGAACAAGTCATCGAAAAGAATAAATTATATGTGGAGACAAAAAAACCCCAACAAATTCCAACATAATTAAGTTTCAATAAAAGTAAAGAATAATCGCGAAATTTGAATGTTCGGATGGGAATGAAGCAAAATCAGAAGCAATGTAAAACATGTAACTGCAAAGGATGAATGCTTCATTTTCTACGATCTGTTGAATGACAAGCTGAGATAATATTTCAGACCCACAATTTGAGATTATTCCACATTAGCATTGTCACAGAGTCATACAGATGTCGAGCAAGGAGACAGATCCCTCGGTCCAATTCGTCCATGCAGGCCAGATATCCTAACCTGATCTATTCCCATTTGCCAGCACTCGGCCTATATCCCGTTAAACACTTCTTATTCATAAAATCATCCAGGTTGCTTTTAAATGATTTAATTGTACCAGAAACCAACACTTCCTCTGGCAGCTCCTTCCATGCACATACCACGCTCTGCGTGAAAAAAAGGTGTCCCTTAGATTCCTTGAACAGTTTTCAACTCTAATCCTAAACATATGTTTAGTTCTGGACTCTACCACCCGAAGGAAACAATCTATTCTATTTACCCTATTCATGTTCGTCATGATTTCATAAACCTCTATAAAGTTCCCCCTAGCCAGCCCCAGCCTATTCAGCCACTCCCCATCGCTCAAATGCTCCAACCCAGGGAACGTCCCTGTCAATCTTTTGTGAACCTGTTCAAGTTTCGCGACATGGTTCTGAAAGGAAGGAGACCAGAATTGTACGCAATATTCCAAAAGTGACCTAACCAGTGTCCTATATAGTCGCATCATGATCTCCCTGTACAATACTAAAGCTCTGACCAATGAAGGGAAGAATATTAAACACGTTCTTCACTATCCTATCTACATGCGACTCTGCTTTCAAGAAATTATGAAGCTGCACTCCACGGTCTCTTTGTTCAGCAACACTTCCAAAAACCTTGCCATTAAGTGTAGATCTGTAAAAACATCACAGTGGACAATAGGTGTTCCCTGAACAAGTCCACAGTTTTGTGCGGGATCACTCTGATATGGAGGAGACCACACTAGGAGCAACAGATGCAGTAAATCAGGTTTGAGGAAATCCAGGAAAATCTCTAGTAGATTGGAATAAGTCTTTGGGGCCTTGGAGAGTGATAAGAGACAGTAGAGTAAACTAGAGAGCGAGTAGAGGAGCATATTTGTCATTTCTACCATATACATCTGACACAATAAAAAAAAGGCAATGTTGCTCCATGACCAAATTGCTATTTGAACACACAGTCTACACGACAGTACCGTCATATACAGGGCAGCATAAAGTGCATAAAAAGTGCATGCAAGACAGCGCAGTTATTCCTGACAAGTCAAGACAATAGATACAATGTGGACAAATTACAATGTAACATCGAATGATCGTTAATAAAATATTATTTTAGCAGCCATTCAAAACATCATCCAAAAATTGCAAATGGAAAAGAGTGTGATCATACAGTGTCAAGACGTTTGATGGCTTATGTGAAGAAACTTTTGCAGAGTCTGGCTGTGAGTGATTGAATGCTCTGGTTACTTTTGCCAGATGGCAGGAGTGTGAAGAATTTGAATCAAAGATCTGTGGGGTCGTCCACAATGTTGTTGGCCTTGCAATGCAGCGTGTGATGAAGATGTCTGTAGAGGAGAGATGAAGATTTCAATAAAGGCAAATTACTGCAGATGCTGGAATCTGAAACCAAAAGACAAAATGCTGGAAAATCTCAGCATCTGTAAGGAGAGAAAAGAGCTGACGTTTCGAGTCTAACTGACCCTTTGTCAAAGCTAAAAAAAAAAGGGAGAAATAGGGAAGTATTTATACTCGGCTGAGAGAAGGTGAGTTATTATTCCAGAAGCAAAGGTAGCCATAAATTGTAACTGAGGAAGGAAATATGGCTGTGAAGCGAGTAAATAGTAAATTTAGCAAATTTATTGCTCCATTTGCTTTTGGAGCCATGACTCACCTTCTCTCAGCCTAGTCTAAATACCTCCCTATTTCAACGATCGTCTCAGGTATCCTCACTACCCGTTGTCAGGTCTTATGATTCAAGACAGTGCAATTCCGAACCAGGCAGTGATGCAGCGGCTCAGCGTATTCTCAATTAACCCTGTTTAGAATGTGGTGAGGATAGGGGGTGTCAGATGGGCTTTCCTCAACCTTCGCAGACAGCAGAGAAAACCTGGGTTTTCTTGGCTATGAAGGTTGTGCTGAGTGACCAAGTGAGATAATCTGCCAGACGGATGCAACGAAATTTGGTGCTCTTTACAATCTCCACGGGGGAGCCATCGACATCCAGCAGAGAGTAATCGCTCTGTGCCCTCCTGAAGTCAACAACCATCTATTTCGTTTTGTCCACGTTCATAGCCAGGTTGTTGGCTCTGCGAGTAGAGTCTGTTAGCACAGCATCTTCTCTCTGTATGCTTGCTCTTCATTCCTGTGATTGAGACCCACTACCGCCGTGTCAACAGTGAAGTTAATAATAGAATTTCAGTTGGGCATCAATGCTCAATCGTACGAAAGCAGTGTGAACATCATCGACTGAGCGCACAGCCCCGGAGTTTCCCCGTGCTCAGTGTGATGATTTTGAAGATGCTGTTCCCAATCCGGGCTGTCTCAGGTGTCCCAGTCATTAGGTCCAGGGTCCAGTTACAGAGAAACGTATTCAAGCACAGTGCACTCAGCTTCCCAAACAGGTGCTGACGAATGATACTGCTGAATGCAGAACTGAAGTTAATGAACAGCAATCTGATGTAGGTGTTCTTCTTCAACAGGTGGGTGAGGGTCAGATGTTGGGTGGTGGAGATAGCATCATCTGTTGACCGGTTGGAACGAAGCACACACTGCAGGGTGGAGGTGGGTTGGGGCAGTGGCCAGCAGGGTCCTAATATACCTCATCACGGGCCTCT